>NC_090941.1:929452416-929755447 GCF_040938575.1 Ambystoma mexicanum
TGCACCACACACTATCACCACTGGAGGGGTCCCCTGGTGCTCTGGCAGATTTGAAACAGAGGGGGAGAGGTTAGGCGTGTTAATAGGACAAAGTTTGGAAAAGAGCAAGTGAGATGTGAAGTAATGTTGGCAGCTTCAGTTCTGTTAACAGCGTTTGCCGAGCATATCGGTGTGTTATTTGGTTCTGAGTCCATCGTGTGCTGTTGTTTGAGGGTCTGTGTGGTGTGGTTGTTGTTGCGGTGAAGTGTGTGTGGTTTGCTGTGGTTTTAAGAGTTGTGTTTGTGTTTGGTTAGCGTGTGAGAGGGGTGTGAGGAGTGGTCAGTTTCTTAGTAGTTTTTTTGGGTTTGGTTAGTATCCTTGTTGTTAGGAGAGATGCATATTTCTATTGCATATCCTTCATGATTTAAAGAAGGTTGTTTCCTTTCAATGATTAAGTTTCAACATGGTAAGGCTGTCTCATCGCTCAATAGTTATGCTAAGTTAGATACTTTCATGTTTCCATCTTTGTAATCGCCTAGCCGTTTTATCCCAGTTTGTCTTGACTGTCACCTAGTTTTTGGATTGATTTACTTGTGTGCTATGCCCGTACACTATGCCCTTTCTGAGTGGGTAAGGTTGTTGGTAGTGTTGGGCATGTACGCTAATCTCCATCCTCTTGGGGTTGTCGCTTGTGTTCTATTCCAACTAGCATTGTCTCCTCTTGTTCTTGTAGGAGTTTCCCTTAGTCAGTCCTGGTTGTTGTCTGTGCTATCTATAATTCTGTCAATCTGTTCTTTGTGTTTCCTGTTTGATTGCTTTGGTTGTTTCAATTTGGTTCTGAGGTGTTGAAGAGCCAGGTTTTTAGAAGTTTTCTAAATTTTAGGTTGTCTTTGATGTTTCTTATTTTTTTCGGGAGGTTGTACGGCTAGGTGGGAGAAAGAGGATCCCCCTAGTTTTTTCTTCATGTATGGTTTTGGTTCATGGTGGACTTCTTTGCTTGATCTGAGGAGTCTCGTTGGCTTATAGATTGCTATTTTCTTTTATAGGAATTCTGCCCCCTGTCCGCTGATTGCCCTGTGTGTTATGCACATTGGTTTGAATGTGATACAATGTTTAATTGGGAGCAAGTGTAGTAGTTTTAGTGTTGTGGTGATGTGGTCTCTTCTGGATAGTTCGAGGAGTCTGGCTGCTGCAATCTGGATGTGTTGTAATTTCTTCAGGAGGTATTCCAGCACCCCGAGTTAGAGGCTGTTTGCGTAGTCGATTCTTGCATGATGAGCATGACGATTGTCAGTGTTTTGTGGATGAAGGAGAGGAAAGTTAGGATTCTTCTTGTTGTATGAAGAAGGAAGAAACATTTCTTGTGGTTTTAAGGTTGTTCATTAGGACTCCCAGGTTTTTTACTACCTTAGATGGTATGGGGTGGTGGCCATTTCCATCTGCCAGGGAATGTAGGTGCTGTTCTCTTGATTTTTGGATATAATCGATTTCTGTCTTTCCTGGGTTGATTTTCAAGTTGTTGGCGTTCATCTAGTCAAAGATTTCTTTTAGACATTCTATTAGGGTTAATTGATCGGCTTGAGAATCTTCAATTTTGTAGATGATTTGAGCGTCATCTGCATAGTTGTTACATGTAATGTTGTATTTTTTGAAGATCCTGATTACTGGAGCCTGGCAGATGTTGAAGTAAAGTGTTGATAGTGAGGATCCTTGTGCTACTCCACAGTTGGTAACACACGGAGTAGATTTGAAAGGTTTTGTCCATGCAGTTTCTGTTCTGTCTGCTAGGAATGATTTAATCCAGAGTAGTGCCATGCCTGTTATACCTATGTCTTCCTATCTTTTGATTAGGGTCTCATGGCTTACTGTGTTGAAGGCTGCAGAGAGGTCAGCAGAATCAGAGCCGAGGTTGTGTTGGAGTCTGCATTTGTTTGTAAGTCGTCCCAGATGAATAGTGGTGCCGATTCTGTTCCTCTTGTGGGTCTGAAGCCGTCTTGTACTTGATCTAGCAAGTGGTGTTTTTCTACATGTCTTGGGTTAATTTGTGTACATATGTTTCTAGGAGTTTTGCCAGGTAGGTAATGTTTGAAATTGGTCTGTAGTTCAAGAGGTTTTCCACATCACCATATCAACAGATGTCATGTGTCTTCCACATCCTCTCTCTTCAGGAGATGGACACTGTCTGCTGTGTCACCCACCTCAAAATTTCTATAATGTAATCTTTCACCCAAGTCAGGTGAGCATGACTCTCGCTGACTTTTCCATCAGTTATTCCATAATACTCCTCACATCAAGAGACAGACAGTGATTGGTGAGTCACCCACCTCCCTGAATCTCTGGTGCTTCCTTTCCTCCAAAATCTGGTGAGTGTGAAAGTCACACAAACTGCTGTCTCAGATAACAGGCTCCTCCTTCTCCTCTACACAATGCCACACAATGTCATATGTCTTGTCCACTCACTTGAAGATATGGACACTGACTGGTATTTAGTGGCACAACTCCCCTAATTACTGGTTCCTCTTTGCATGAAAATCAGTGAAGCATGACTGTCCCGCAAACTCCCCTTAGAGAAATCAAGATTCACAGGTATGTGTGTCTCATAATCACCCAAGATGCTCTTCTTTTCAGGGATTCCCACTGAATGAATGAGGGAATCTCATTTGAGATGACACCTTTGTTGTTGGCCTACTTCAAATCTTCAAAATCATTGCAAAGCAGTGTGTAAGTGTAAGCAAAACCTCCAGGAACGTAATCCCGTCACTCACTAAGGCTCACTGCCCTTTTACCTACTCAACATCTTTAACTCTACTCCACTTTATCAATCCTTCCCTAAACTTTGATGTGAACTTACTTTCAGAGTTATCTATTATCTATTAGATACCAATGTTGATAAATAACTATGATGTCCTTTTGTTCTCCTATTACATGCATCAGAAATATGTTCGATATACTGATTCTATACAAACTTATGTGGGGGTTTTAATAAGTAATGTTTCATTAGATTGTACAGCTATTACACATTTGAATTGTAGAAACTGGCTTTGACGGGTCATCGGAAAAAATGTGATTTAAAATGTGGGGGATTAAAAGTCTACAGTTCTATATGGCTTTAAACATCTATTACACTTTAACGGAAGAGACTAGAAGGAAACATGTTGAAAACATGGTTATGTCTTACTAGATGTTCAATTTTATAAGCCATAAGAATAGAGGTGAATTTCGTTTTCCCAATAACTTTGGCCTATTTAAAAAAGGAGAAATAGTATGAAGTTGTTCAGCACTAACTGATTATATGAGAACATGCGAGTATTCACACAATTATCTAAATGTGCCCATAAAAGGGATGGATGAAGAACAAACAGCACTGAAAGAGGTAATTAAAAAGAAATTGGAGTGGTGGAATCTCCTTTGTAATTGCTACAACCTTGCTTCTTTATCACAGATCTTGGAGTACTGTCAGATATTTGCAACATTTGGCATTCTATAGTAATATAGTTGAACATTTCCTAACAGACACGTCGGTATCACATACAGGAAATGTATTTATGTTATGTTATTTATTTATTTATGTATTTAGCGCCAGGTCAAGCAAGCCTATGGGCATCGTAGCGTCCACAACCACATACACCATATAAACATACATTAGTTCACAAGTCATAAAGCTCAAAGTGCATTTTAAGTGCTTATGCAAATAAGCAAGTATTCAAAAGATGTTTAAATAGGACCAGGGACGTAAAGCCTCTCAGATCTGTCAGAAGAGCATTCCACAATTTAGCTGCCATGAAAAAGGCTCCTTTGCTCACAGCATCCAGTTTTTCTTGGGAAAAAAACAACATATTTGTGAATTTAGATCGTAATATCATGTGAATAGGTTGCCTGTTGATGTTTTTTGAGAGATAACTTGGACTAATACCAAAGAGGCATTTGGGCATTAATGTCAAGACTCAAAATCGGATTTGGGTTTCCATCGGTAACCAGTGCAGACCCCTCTTGGATTCCGATACATGATCCCTCTATTTTAGCCCCTCACGTATACAAACTGCACTGTTCTGAATCATGTGCAGCTTTGAGATCTCTCCCTTGTTGATCCCTTGAAGTGGGCTACTGCAATAGTCAAGGTTGACACCAATTATTGCACTGGCTATCACAGTGCAGTTCCGGTTTGATAAAAAAGGTTGTAGTTGTCTCAGTAGACTTGGAGACTATATTGTTCACCTGCGCGTTCATGGTCAACACAGAGTCAGGGATAATTTCCAGAGTTTTTACTTTTTTTGGCGTTGCACAGGTGAAATCAGACATTATAAAACTGTCATATTTGGTGCTTAATTTAGCTGTTCCTGCTAGCATCACCTCTTTCTTTGAGTAATTCAGGGTCATACCATTAGTATGCATCCATTTGTGAAAAAGGAAGTAAACTTTGTTGACGTGTTCAGTGTCTTTTTCATAATCACCAGAAATGGGGATAAGTCACTGTGTATCGTCAATGTAGTTGGTGTACATTACCCCCCTTTTATCCAGCAGTTTGAACAAAGGCATGGTGAAGATATTTTACACTGTGGGTAATAAACAGGATCCCTGTGCAACACCGTACGGTAGTATGACCACATCAGTTACTGCAGTGTTGCTGAAAACCCTAGCTAATCGGTTGGATAGAACATACTTTACCCAGTTCGCTGACGACAGCATAAAGCAGGCATGGTGTATTAGCCTTTCTACCAGAAATGTATGTTCAACCCAATTGAATGCAGCATACAGGTCCAATAACATTAACATTAACAGCACAATGCTGCCTTATAATATGAGTTAACTCAGTTTCTGACAGTGGTTTGGACGCAAACGTTCTTAGTAATTTGCCTCACAAGAGACCTTTAATGATCTCAGACAATTGCTCGCAACGTTGAAAATCGGCAAAGAATAACAATTTCAGCTTGTCTATAGTATTTTCCCTGATCTTGTGCACTTTGTGAATGAGATTATCTTGAATAGCCACACACCAGGATCTCTCTCTGGTTAGTTTCTCCTCTGGTGCAACTGGATTTTCCAATTCCCTTATGATTTTGAAGATTTCTCCAGAGTCCGACTTGGTATTTTGAATTTGTACATCAAAAGCAGTCTTTTTGTGTCTATAAAGGCACGCTTATGCTTTTTTGCAGTTACAGCAAACACTTTCCTATTTGACTTTGTGTTTGATTTAGCCCAGATATTATAGGCCTTACACTTTGCTTTCTTTAAGCCATGTATCTTTGTGGTGTACCAAAAGTTTAACTTTTTTTGCAGGTAGTTTCCAGCTTTTTGATTGAGCAATTTGATCTACTGCTCCGGACAAGGTTGCTTGGTATACAGATGCTGGGTCATCTATGATCCTATAGTTATTCAAATTATGGATCAACTGCATAATAAGAGGATTAATTGCTGCCACAGTAAGCAATTGCGTATTACGCGATACAATTGTGTATCTGTTTGGTTTCTTTTTCCTCACCCACAGGGGTGTCTGACTCTTGAAATGGACAAAGAAATTACACTTATTTCCAGGAGATCCACATTACAGCTAGTAAGCCAGTCCAGGATATTTCCCTCTATACAAGTAGGTTATTGGATATGTTGTGTCAAGCCCACCAATATGGACTCAACTGCTAGTGCTATTGCATCTACACTGTTGGCTAACCACAAATTGAAATCCCCACATATGAAGAATTTCCCATGTTGTTTGAGCAATGGGAGTAACATTGAGAAATACTGGTTGTGAAAGTCAATCATGGGCAACAGAGGTCGATAAATGGGAATTGCATTGACAGTTGTATTGGGATCAGTTAGTATTTTGATGTGTGTGTTGTTGGAGTCCTGAGGACCCGGTACTCCTCACCTCATGGATATCTAGTGAGGTTCTACAGAATAAACCTACTCCAACCCCTCTTCCTTCAGGTCGATCTACCCAAAAGATTCTGTAACCTGCTTGTTTGGCCAAGTAAGAGAGCCAACCCTGTGGCGCTATGCATGCCCGATCTCTGTGAAAGCACAACTTTCCACCTCTTTTGTGGCAATATAGTCAGCAATTCAAGTCGGGTGACTAATAAGAGATCTAGTATTAAAACACATTTAATGGGTGGTAGTTCATCATTTGTCCCTTGCGAGCTGTCCAAAGGAGGGGGGGTCGCCTTCATCCACAAAAATCCACAAAAATTCAGTCTGTCATAGAACTATCCCGAACCAACATATTCCCTCAGCCGAGATCATATCAGCCAAATTACCTATCTCGCCCAACCAAACCGCCACCATCCATCTCATCTACCTGCCGCCCGAAACCATCACTACCTTCGCGGATGACATTACGTGCATCCTGACCGACAAAACCAAAACCAACTCGCTTATCCTACTCAGCGACTTTAACTTGGGCTTCCAAGACTTGAAAGACCCTACAGCATTGGATATCACCAGCACCCTATCAGATCTTGGATTCACCCACCATATTCAGGAACCTACTCACATCAAGGGTGGAACCCTTGACTGGCTAGTTTATCTAAACTGCAGCATCTCCCTACCGTCCAACTCACCTTGCGCGTGGTCAGGCCACCATCTCATCACCTTCAACATCAAATCCAATGTAAAAAACATCAAACAAGATGTTGCCCCTCCCATTCATACTAGAAATACTAGAAATAAAAGAGCCATTACAACCGATAGGCTACTTCCACCTATCCTTCCATTGCTGAACAACGTATATGCACGTACCCCACCATCCTAGTTGACACTTACAATTGTGCTATGCTCCAAGCCCTGAATTCCATTGCCCCACTCAAGTTAAGGAAAGCTAAACCACTCCCTCATCTGAATTCATGGTTCATACCACACTTGAGAGTACTGCGTAAAGCCAAAAGCACCACTGAAGCCCTCTGGAAAAGTCTTCCTACTACTCCCAACAAGGATAGCCTTACCATAGCATCACAGAACTATAAAGAAGCTATTTTCCATGCCAAAAAAAAACCTACAATAACCAAATCATAGAGGCTGAGTCCAACACAAGGGAGCTGTTCAAGATCCTGAAAGAGCTTGAATCCCCAGTGTCCCCTCCAGACTCCTTCATTAAAGACAGCAGCTAGTGCGTCAGTATTCAAAACGCACTCTTAGGCAAACTCACCACCCTTCAAACCAAAATTAACATCAAACAAAACAGCCTTCACTCTGCCCACGTTCCCAACATCTACTCTCGCATCACTATCCCCCTACACATACTCTCTCACCCTTCGTCTTCTCACCACTAACGATTGCAGAAGTTGAAAATATCATCAACAAACTCAAACCCACCAACTGCCAAGGGGACGCTTGCCCAGCCCCCATCATTAAGGAGGCAGCACATGAGTTAACCCCCTTTATCACTACCTTCATAAATTCATCCTTTAAAACAGGCATTGTCCCAGACAACCTCAAAGACGCCTGGGTCATCGCCCTCCTGAAAAAGGCCACCCTTGACCTGAGCATTCCCACCAACTACAGGCCCATCACCACAGTACCATTCCTGCTCAAGATAGTTGACCGGGCCGCATACCTTCAATTTCAGGAATACTTAGAATCCAACAAACTACTTGGCATTAGACGATAAGGCTTCAGCCCTATGCACAGTACTGAAACCACCCTCATCGATTTGAAAACCCAAATCTAAGACTTGAAAGGAAGATAGCACTTCTTCTATTATTAGACTTATCGGCAGCCTTTGACCTAGTTAATCATCAAATTCTCTGCAAGCATTTCAAATCTGCCATCCACTTCTCTGACTCAGCCACATCTTGGATTAGCTCCTTCCTAAACAATAGGTCTATGCATGTCTTTTCCTCCTCTGCCTCTGCTGAACCTTCACCCATCTTGTGTGGTGTCCCTCAAGGATCTTGTGTCTTGCTGACTCTATAATGTGTTCACCAAACTTCTCTTTGATATACTTGACTATCTGTGTGTCTCCTACACTAATTATGCTGATGACACCCAGATACTCATCCCTATCACAGGTGACCACGCAGCTGACACCAGATCCTTGAACGACTTCTACCTAGTCATTCAAGCGTGAATGGCACAACATGAGTTGTGTCTCAACGATGATAAGACTGAGCTCCTCATCTTGGGCTTCCACAACGGTTGACTAAATTGGACCCACCATTGAAGTCGTTCACCATAGATGGTAATACCATCAAAGTCTTAGACAATACCAAAATATTAGGCGTTTACCTTGACTCCACCCTCTCATTGTCAAGACAAACCAAGGCCGTCGGCTCAGCCTCCGCTTATGTATGCAAACTTATCACGTCATCCCGGCCCTTCCTATTCACCGCCAACTGCACCAAACCGGCCAGAACTCTCATCATGTCAAAGCTTGACTACTGCAATGCTCTGTATCTAGGGACGAGTCAACACAACCTAAACAAACTACTGATTACTCAGAATAATGCTATTAGGGCAGCCCTTAACTTTCCCAGGGGCAGCATATCTCTGAGACTCAACGTAACTTACACTGGCTCTCAGTCGCACAAAGAATCTCACTAAAAACACCTGCCTTCATTCACAAGTGCCTGGCCAACCATGCACCCAACTATCTGGCAAGCCGCTTCACCCCCCACACAGCTTCCAGACTCCTAAGATCAGCCCAATCAAACTGCCTGGTCCCCCCTTAGGTTCAAACTCAAGACAGCTGGCGGGTCCATTTTCCCAGTTTTAGCCACCAAACTCTGGAATACTCTTCCCAACTCGCTCAGATCAGAATCTTCTTACCACTCCTTCAAATGCAACACTAAACTCTGGCTCACCGCCTCTGAACGTCCTCTATAGACTTGAGCCACTGTCGGCTCTTGTCTTGCTACAGCCCTGCTCACACATGTCTAGTCCTAACTATTCGCACATCATACCCCATTGTGCAATATTAGTACTTACTGTAGCTGTTTTACAGGTTCCTTGTTTAACGACTGATGGCAACTATCTAACTGTACCACATGCATGTTAATATGATAAATTGTCTCTCTGTGCTCGAGAACTCTACCCTCAACTTTTATTTGGGCTCCTGGTTGTTTTAAGCTGATGACAGAAGAGATTTCACTATCCATCGTCACGCTTAGGTCTCTATCAATGCATTTGCACCTCATTTGGGCTACAGGAGGTGGGCTATTGCCATACCCAGCAGCACCTTGTGAACACACAGAAGGAGTGCCCGGATCCTTACGGGAGCTTCCAGATGTAAAAAGGTCCATAACCAAATACCGGCTCGGAATCAATGCAGCCCAACCAGATTTCAATGGAGCCGGCTCTAATAGAGTTGCCATTATGTGCTCGCTGGACCAAGAATCCTGATTGCAGTCAAAGCTAATAAAAAATAATCAAATAATGGGAGGATACCCCCTTAACAAGATTGTAGGACGACTCACCACAGCACGAACCGGCACACACATGCTTGCAAACACATCAGTGCTAATGCACCCTCAAATACAAGAAGTAGGTGCAGTGGCTGTTGGGAGGTGTAGTTCTAATACACCTCCAATACTTCAAGCACGCTTTGAATAATGTAATCAAACAAACAATAATGTTCCCCAAAAATACCATGACGTTTTCAGAACAACTAGTCGCGCCTTGAAACACTTCAGTATAGGCGCGTTACAAATGCCATATCATATCATACCATATTCTTCAATTCAACTATTCTGCGCGGGGCGCCTGGAGACTGCCCCTGGGTCGTAGCGGTGCCAGGTATAAATCAACATAACATAACATAACAATGAATACTAAAGAACGCAAACCACAGCATGGATTTCGAGTTGCACTCATATCAAAAATAGTAGGTTTCATTGCATTGCTACATCTAAAATTGTTCGATCTAGAATGGGAATTGGTGAGCTGTTTATGGAAGAATTCTGGACCCGGCTCATTCAGGGTATGTAGATGTCCCTATTTATTGCATTGACTTTATATTGTGATTAAGTAGTTCAACTCTTTAAGACATATTTGTGGGATATTTCTGATAGGTAGTTACTATATTAAGATTTTGCAAACTATATCTTTATGTGCAAATATTAGGAATATGTTCTGATGTAAATGGTTGATGATGTATATAAAGGGAATCATACAAATCAATCACAGCATTAGTAAATAAATAAAATAAACAAATACATGACATGTTTTGTTTCGTGCCTGTTTAATGAACTTCTTTGAAGGGATTATTTGCTACTATAAAGTGCTCAATTACAGGTCACAAGCCACAGCCCACATTAGCAAAACAATTTTAATATATGCATTACTTCTTCACAGTATATGTCATAGAAATGTGGTGCTGTTGGTTAATTAAGCTTAAAAATGTCTTAAATCTGGTGTCACTTGTGATAACTAGGGCTGAGCGAAATTGTTAAATTCCATTATGCCGGCTGCGAAGGCGAAATCTCCAAGATTTAGATCAATTTCATATCAATGCGCTGTTGTGCCATCCGTGTGTATTGAAAAGTGCAGCACAAATGTTCTCATGCCATCTTGGGAACTGAAATGAGCCATGCAAAGTTTCTCGTGCCGCTGCCCAAGATTATCACGAAACACAAAAACCATGTGAAGTTTTTTGGTTCGGAAAAACACCTGCACAAAGTTTCTAGTGTCGCTGAACGAATCTAGCGAGGATTGAAAAATAAGACCCAGGCAAAGTTTCTCATCATGCAACACAAACAAACAGAAAACTGGGATAAATTTCAGTGGCAGCAGAACCATTATGCTGATTTCACAGAATGGGTGGAAGTGGGTTCCAGTGCGGATTCAGAATTGTTTGCTTCACAGGTGAACGTTTCACTCACCCCTAGTGATAACTCATATTTCAGTGGTGTGTTTTCTTACTTCAGAGTAATTGGCAATGATGAATATGTCAATAGCAGAGAGACCAACCACTGATGGACTAGGTGAGCAGGTGACGAAAGTGTGTGTAATCACTTCTGAACAGCCTATGGCGGTCCACCCAGGGGTGGCTCAGTTAAGGGCAGAACTGTAAAGGGTGAAGACAAACCAAGACCAACCAATTGACCAACATTGGTGCCTCTTGGCCTATGAGCCTTTGCATTGCTGTGTCCTGCTACTTGTATGTAAGTACCATAAATGTCTTCTTCCCTGCAGGACCCAAACCATGCACTTCTCGTGCTCTCCCTTCCTTTCCATTCTACTTCACTCGTCTCTCTCTACTTCACTCGTCACCCTCCCCATCTCTATCATCTCTTGTCCTCAACACCACCTCTCTTCTCACTCCACTATTAGATCTATTATCAAAACCAACTCCAAATTTAACTTTCATTACACATCCTCTTCTCGCATCTACCACTAGCGCCTCACTATTTGTCAGATTCAACATCGATATGCTTCTGCATCTCAATCTTTTTTTATTGCTCTTTGGAATGCACAGTTTGTCTGCGATAAAACCTCCTTTAGTTTCGACTTCTTCATGTGTCCTTCTCTTTACCTCATTATCCTTACTAAAACTTGGATCTCTCCACTGCAACCCCTGCTGCGCTTCATGACCCTGCTTACACCCTCACTCACTCTCCCCACCTCACTTCCTCTCTCTCCTACTCCCCTATCTCCTGTTAATTCTCCCTTATTCGAATATAGTATCTCCACAATCACAAGGTTTTAGGACCCCTGCCATGGGTTCCCTTGGTAACCCAAGTCACACTCCTGTTTGATTGGCTAGGTGACTGTCCCACCAGGACAGCCACCCTGTTGTGTGATTGACAGCCAGGCTGTGTGAATGGGGGAAAACTGCATAAAAAGCACATCTCTGGGTCTGGAAAGGCAGAGTCGCCACTGGAACGAAAGAACCGATGAGGAGCTGACAGAAGGGGACCCCTACAACGACTTAACCGCCCGGTGAAGCCCTGCTGCAGATCTGAATCTTCAGACTCCAACGATAGAGAAGATCTACCAGGAATCTTCTTCCCCTGAGCTGGCGGAAACAACCAGTTCGCTCAAACTGCAAGCCAGGACTCCCTCCTCTGGTCGAATTTGCTGTACAGAGCTACAGTGAGCCGGATAGCCAGGAAGGTCGGACCCTGCTTGGGTTTTAAGGAGCACACCTTTTATTCATTGCTTTGCTCTGCCACTGGTTTCTTCCCTGGGCAGTGCATGACCCTCCAGTCTTCCTAGTTCGTGTCAGTCTGACAGTCCCTTCAGGAACTGTGAACCTGCAGGACGTGCCATGAACGTCCGCCTCAGCTACAGCTTCTTCTCCATTTAAGGGTACTCTGCAAATCCGGTTGTTCGTTTCGTCCAGCCGCGGTGAAGGTTTGTGAAACCTTTCGCCAATCCGAGGGCTTGTCCTTCTCTACTCTTTACACTAACTTTTCTGCCGACCAACTTCGTCCAGAACTCTTGGCAAAGACTTAACCGCTAACTACCCTGAACTGTGTGATCTTGAGCAAAAGACATTTGTCCTATTGACTTTGGTCCTAATCCTTTTTGATTTGATTCCATCACTGTAGTTCCTCTTTCTAGATTGCCCTGCTTACTTACCTGTTGGGGCTGCTCAGTTTGTATCTAACTTTGTCTTTCCCTCCCTTTTAAATTGTTGTAGTGACATTTTGCTCACACTTCATTTTTGAGCTTAACTTGTCCAGAATCTATTGGGAGTGGTGTGGTGTATTAAGAGTGTGATTTTTCAACTGCTTTACTTTAGTGAGATGTTATACAACGGATGTGTAAATAAATGTATATTTTTTTACTCAGTGTTTGTTTGAATCATAGTAATTGCTGTCCTTTGTATAACTATTGATACTGCTCACTTGCTCTTGAGATAAGTCTGGCTGCTCAGCCATCGCTACCACTTTACTGTGTAGTACAGGCTTGTACCAAAGGTAAATTTGTACTGTCACGTGTAGTCTTAATTGTGTGTGGTGTTCCCAAAGGGTACTGCATATAATTCTGCCTAACACTCTTTCCCCATTGTAAAGGACCAATTTCCTTCACTGTTTAAATGGTAAATTCTGCACGTGTATTTGTGCCAAAAATGCATTATAAATAAAATAACTTGCAATGATAGGTTTCTTTTTGCTGATACAATGCTCTGTATAACGCTTAATAAAATTAAAACTGTCAACTGTTCTTGCAGATTGTCCAATGATGTATTAGTCTAACTTTTATGTTTTGGAAAGTGGTCTGCTCTGGGTGGCTAAAACCTTAATTGAGGTCTAACATGGTAGTAACATGCCAACACAACTATTTATGATATTCTATCAATTTCTCAATATTATATCACCATTGGGCTTTGTTCATCATGCACCTTTCATGAATTGATAGGAGGAAAAAGATCTCTGTAGTGTATTAGCAAAAACAGCAATATGATATTTTGTAATGTACACTTTGCTGACCTGCTTGAAATAGTAATGAAGTTACCCTTTGCAACTCTGCAAATTGGCAATGTCACTGTTCGATCCATGATATTTGCAGAGAATGCCACTCTGATTTTGCGAACACATCTTGGGATTGCAGATATTACCCACAACTCATCATAAAAGTGCAATGTTACACGATTTACTAATGAAGTATACACTAGTCTGTATGCTCATGATATGTATAAAATAATATGTTTGATTATGATAGTGTCGATCAGCTAATAGATGAGTTGAGTGGGCTTGAAATCGTAAATGTCTGTGTCTATGGGATGGGACATTTTTGAGTTTATTCTCTCTAAAAGTTAAGCCAGTTTAGATGATATAATATTGGATAAAACTCATACAGGAAGTTGACGCTCTGAAGATGTATTACATAGTGCATTTGCATTTGGTTGGCAGGTGTTTCTAAGCACAAGGATGTCATTTAGTTGTAGCCATGTGTGGCAGCTTCTGCCCATAGGCTCTCCTTCAGCATCCCTATCATTGTACTTGAGACCCCATGGTGCGTCAAGAACGTAAGATTGTGACAGCATGGATAAGCCATTGTAGCGTATGGGCAAAGCGCTTTCACACTATAAAGACAAGATCTTGGAGCACCATAAAGAGTGGGTTTAGGGAACTATGGATACATTGTTTCTCCCATGGCCTGGAGAGGGCACGCATGTCAAGACTGCATTAGAACATATGCACATGTATTTATTGCCAATTTATAAGAGGAAAAAAGTTGAAAAACAGGCAGTGCATACTAGATTTATGGAAAATGTTTGTGAAGAGAGTGTTTTTTTTTATAATGTTGGGGAGAGGTCCCCCAGGTAAGCAAAAGTTTTACCGCCCACCACCCCCATATGGGTCCTATCCTTTACAGCCTTCTGTGAGATACACCAACCATTACTTTTCTTCTTCCCAAATGGAAAGGGACATCAGAGAAGCCTGGGAGCACCACCAAAGATCTGCCAATTTTAGCAATTGAGGACAAGGCTTGCAAGCAGGTAGAGTCAGTATTACTCAAAGGAGAGTGGGGGCTGACACGGGCCCTTCAGATCCATAACAAATAGCAGTGGAAAGGGGAGGGACAGAGCAAACTCAAAGGTACTGATGAATGTAGAGTGGGACGGATCCCCCTCAAGATCGATGGCAAGGTCATCAACGATCCCCAGATCTTGGTAGCTCAGCCCAACCATGGGGCGCAATTGAGGAATCACAAATCATAGCCGAGTTCAGGGGTGTGATGGACAGAGATTTATTAAGTGTACAGGGAAGCGATGGGTGGCAGTCAGCAGTCTCACAGGAAATAACACCCTGTAGCCACAGACTATATTGTGGCCTGGCAGAATGGCCCCAGCCAAAAGTAAGAAGCAAGTGAGGGGCTTCAATCTTAAAAAGGGCATAGCCCAGTTGCTGTTGTTACAGAAGGACCGGGAGAAACTAAAAATGTGCCTTGACCGTGCATGGATCGGGTATGCTTAATGCATACCTGGCCCTCCCTCACTGCGGATGCTGACAAGATGATGTATGCCTTTAAGAAGCATACAACCGGCGTGACCGTGGCCATGGAGGACATAAAGAGTTTGTTTGCCTCCATGCTAGGGCAACAGGCAGATGAGACATGGAGTAAAGCAGAGTACAAAGCGGTAATACCAAACAGTATCACCCACGATGGTGTCCCGTTTAATAACAGTGGAGTGCAGGAATGGAAAGTTTTGAGGAACATGCACCCTGACAGACACAATATGAATTCTTTCACACCCCACACAATGAGAACATATTAGAACTCTACCCTTTACATACAGCAGGTTGAGGAGATGTGGTGGTTGGAGATAGGGAATGCATGGGACAAAAACGTTGTTGTTTTTTATCATATGCTATGCAAGGGGCTCCCTTCTGTAGTACAGGCAGATTTAAATAAGGTGGTGGGGATCGAAGCAAAGTCATGACCCAAGATACAAGTGCTCATTGTTGCTGGCCGAGACAGGAGAAGGATAAGGAACAAACAGATCAAGCACACACCATGGAAGGACAACCTCAACACAGTCCCACACACGCATGGGCACAATGGCCTAGGGATATTGGAAGTGAAACATGAGGTTTTCAGAGGGGGAAAAGGGCATTTTTACAGGGGTAGAGGTGAAGGCATGGGAAGCATGAGGCCCTGATTGGGACTGCAATGTTGGTCTTGCAGGAAGATGGGTCACTTTGCACAAGACTGCAGAGGAGGGCAAACCATGCCATTGAACTGTAACATCCCAGTTTACCACCCAGCCTTTAATTCACAGTCCCAATTCACCCTGTATGCCCCAGGTTCCACACAACAGCAATAAACATCTGCCCAGGTCCCATACAAAAACAAATGCTGCCACAGGCAGTGCATTCTACAAAGTCCCCTATTCAACCATCGGGTTAAGAATTCCCTGCCACAAGGTAGAGTTACCCACTTCATGGGGGTGAGCATTTTAGGGGGCAATCCTTTCTCGCTCCTGGGATTCAATGTTTACCTTCAATAAGACTGCCCAGAGGTAGCATTGGCATGTGCAGTTCTATCAGTAACTACCAACTCAGAGGAGGAACTCTGGGTAGGAATGAAGATAACGGAACAAACATTTTCTTTTTTTGTCAACATGTGAGCTACCAAATCATTCATTAAGGAGGGGACTTTCCCCATGTAGGATGAAATAATGGACATGCAAGGGTTTTCTGGGGCTTTCAAATCAGTTCCTTTCACTGAAGACTTACCCACCATAATAGGCACAGACAAATTATCAGCCAGTTTATTCCATTCACTCATTTCAGTTAATCTCCTGGGTAGGAAAATCATGAGCAAGCTGAACAAGACCATTTTGTTCTCAGAAGAGGGTGTAGTGTGTTCCACCCCGGCACGTACCATGTGAGGGCTGTTGCAATAATACAAGCTCTCTGTGGCCATAGTACACTGGGAGGTTTACCACTCCATCTAGATGTATTCCTGTAAGGGGCAACAATTGTGTTAGATTGGGTGCCAGGGATTGAGGACAACATTTTGCGTGTACCTGCAGAGTTCCTATTTCAAAGAGTACTCCAGCAGTAATGGACACCAGGCACCATTATCAAGCAGTAATTACCAAGGCAGACATGGCGATACTGTCGGGTTTGGATGAGGAGGCTCTTGAACGGTGAATGGTTTTATGCATTAACCCACACATCGATTGAGGGATGTCTCTGATGAACGGCTGTTTGAAGACGCAGAGGATGAGGGGGAGATGATATTTGAACTCTCTATACCGTGCCAGGTAGTTGTGTAAAAAACAGAAAAGTGAAGCACACCCTGTTCTTGTCCAATACATTATCGTCACACTTACAGAAGGATCTCAACATGGTGCCCAGTCAATTGTGGACCGGTGACCTACACAATGTAGGCCTGTTAAGACAGCATAGGGGTGGTTTGCTTTAAACTGAAAACAGGATCAGTTTTATCCCGGGTAAAACAATACCCCATGTCAAGGGAAGCAAACGAAGATATTTACCACACCTTAGAGTCCTTATGGCAATAGGGCATAATACAGCCATTAGAATACTCATGCAACATGGCTATTTATTGTGTGAAAAACGCAAAAGTGTCAACTTGGAAAATTATGCATGATATATGCCCATTTAACCATTTAGTAGAAGCAGAGTTCCCAGTGATCCCCAATACCGCCACCATCTTGTGTAACATCCCCACAGAAACTACCTATTTCACTGTCAATAGACTTCAAGCATGCATTTTCCTCCATCCCAGTACACCCTGAGTTCCAGCCCCTTACAAAGTTTACCTGCAGGGGCCAAAGATTTCAACACATTCATTTTCCCCAAGGGTACTCTGATTCCCCTAGTATTTTTAACAGGGTATTGGAAATGGACCTAGAAAACTTACAAACCCAGAGCACTGTGATTCAGTATGTGAATGAACTCCTGGTCTATAGCACGACTGAAAACCTATGTAGCAAAGACTTGGTAACACTTTTGACCTTATTGACAGAGAGTCATTACAGAGTGGACAAGGAGAAGCTGCAGTATTGTCAGCAAGGTATTGTGTACCTAAGGCAGATATTATCATCGTCAGGCAGAAAAATAACACTAGAAAGGGCAATAGCAGTACAGAACACACAATAGCCAACACAGTTTTTAGGATTATGTAACTACTGTTGAGAATGGATATTTGATTATTCAGCATACAAGAAACCCCTAATGAACGGGCTAACAGAAGCACAGAAAGCACAAGAGCCCATGATCTGGACAGATGAAATGATCGAATCGTGTGAGGAGCTTAAAAAAACCATCAGTAATGCCTCAGTTCTGGCCACATGAGATCATAACAAATAATTATTTTTGTTCTCACATTCCAGTGGTCAGGTGACGATGGCTGTCCTCACACAAAAGACTTCACTGGGACAAAAGCCTCTGGCTTATTACAGTGGTCTTCTGGACCCAGTCACACAGGGACACTTCCCATGCAATCAGGCTCTGGCAGTCACTGTGCTCGCCATCCAGAAATCATCCACTATTACCATTGGGTGTCCTGTCACCCTTTATGTAGAACATGCAGATTTCCACAATCCTAAAAAAGTCAAAATTCACTCTCACCGCCCAACAACCACCACCCAACACGCATCAGGATATGAAGTGATTTTGTCAAACTACTCCTTTCACATTGTCAGTTGACAAACTGGTAATTCAGCAGCATTTACTGCAGAACCAGTACAGCCAAATGACACAAACCATGATTGTTCTACATATGAGAACACCACTGATGACACTACCAGTGTTATGGAAGACACACTCAAAGAGGGGAAGATGCTTTTCATTGATGAATCTATCTGAACACAGGAATAAGGTACACAGGGGCAGCAGTAATCAGCCTCAAATCAGGGCAATACCACAAGATAGCATTGGTGCCATTGCCCTCGCGTTACTTTGCACAAGCAGCAAAAAAGGTGTTGTGATGCAAGTGCGATGTCCCAGTCAGTCTGTGATTTAGATTGGCGAAAAACATATAAGCAGGCTTCCTAGTGCTAGCAGTTCTTAGTGGGTGTGGCATAAGGCACATGTATCCATTTGTAGTTAGCTTTAACACATATTAGAAACACCATATAGCCATACAGAAAGAGCAACAATGTATTCACATTGCGGTTGCAGAGGGTAAAGATAGGGTGTTAAGTTTTGTGGTAGTGGTAGTGTATAGTGTCATGTATTAAGGGCCGGGAGGATAACTCAGGGCCAACACGTTTGTCTTGGAAGCAAGAAAGCACTTTGCAACAGAGGTTTGAATCCCGGTCTCATGCTTAGAAACTGTCTCAGGTATTAATTGTGTTACAGAAGAACAAATATAATTATCTGCAAGTAGGTAAGGGAAGTGTTGTGGTAAAGGCGAGACCCGTGAGCTAAGGTTGCAGGAGTGCCACCATTTGGGACTTTAGAGCACATTACAGGATGTGTTGGTATGTATGTTCGTATGAGAAACAGGCCTAACGTGGAGCTGCTGCTCGGCCCATTTGTTCCTTGGACAGGTCTCCCTTCATTCCCCTAGACAGAAGTTATGATGCCAAGGTCATAGGCCGCCATGCTGTGTCAATAACAGTTGAGTCCAGCCACAGAGCTCAGTGGAGCTAGGAAAGGAATGCTCCAGAGAAGAAGGGTAGGGATACACCTTTTAAAGGTTGCATTCATATGAGCGGGACATGGGGATATGTGATGCCAAGAGGACTGGTGAAGATTTACAGCAATTCTGCCCTCACCTGAAGAGTCTTCATCCTATTTGAACTGTAGGTGCCACACTCTAGGGATCAATAAATAAGAGAAATACAAACCGAAGAGTTGGGCCCCCACTCATGTTATTAGTGTTTCCATGTCATTCATGGGCACCTGGGTTCCCAGAGAGACGGGGAGATGTGCTAGGGTTGTACCATGATTTGGGACAGGAGGAACAGAGATGATGCCAATTAATTTATCTACAGGGGCAGGGATCTGTTTGTGCATGCCACAGTTCCTGGAATAATGTGGTGGCCCATTGTATTCTCGAAGCAGAGTTCTCATCGCTATCCAATCTTTGATCAGCATCCAGTGGAGGGGTGCACATCACGTTATGGTCAGGAATGTTTGACTTGTTTGAGAGATTTATTATGTTAACTATGCACCTTGTATTTAATCAACTCCTATTGATGATGTAGTAGTTTGCGTGTTTAGGGGAATTTATTTTAGATAATGTGTGACCAATATGGTATTTGACTCTAGGGGATAATTAGAATTGTGTATATGTGTTAGCCAATGGGGAGTCCATGATTATATTGTAATTTTTATAATGAATAGTTTTATTAATTTGAGGTTTTCTGCTACAAAAGATGTGACTTCTTTGTGCTTGGCCGAGTTTAGTGTTAGTTTGGTGCTACGGCACCATCTGATACATTTTGCATGTCATATAATGCTTTCCTTGCAAATGGTGCATCGATTATTTGGTCTATTTGGCATTGTTTTTATTGTTCAGGTTTTGGGTCATTAACTCTACACTGGTAGCACCGATAACAGCATTAGACCTGTTGCAATGGTATTCCACTTCCATGTATTCAGTTCAGCTTACATCACATCCACAGTACACTCCGGTTGTCCAGATGGCACAAGAGATGGTTTAAAAAATCAGACGGTACACCCCTGAAGCATGTTGCACTACTCTCCAGACTCATAGACATATTAGCACTCCCCACAGCAGTCGCGGTAGTAAAATGTGCAGCTCAGACCAACAACAAGACCCACTTTCTTATGGTAACAGTGCCTCAGAATTGGAAGCACAAGATGCAGCTTATTTAGAAAACTCTTATGCCCCAGTGTCCTATGAACCTTCTCTGCAACAAGTAGAATTAAAAGTCCCTTACAATGTACTTCCCCTAACTCAAATTATTGAACTGCAGAGACAAGCTCCCCAGCAGGAAAATGAATTATGGACAAAAAAGGGGATGCTCTGTGTCTCCTACAGATCGCACATGGAGGTAAAACATTTAATCAAAAACAATAATGCCCCAAGGGCTACTCACCATTACCATCAAGCAGATGCGCTTTTCCTCCCACACATCCAGGCAATACATGGCCTCTGACTTTCAGCAGGAGTGCTTTATTCAGAATCTCCAGGAGCTCATTAGTGATTTCATAGCAAATTCTATTACTTGCCACATGTACACTACTGGTCGCACTCTTATAACACTGAAAGCTACATTGTCCAGCCCCTCAGGCTGTTTCAACATTTGCACATCAACTACAAATGCATTGTTAACAGGTGCAGTAATGCTTGTTTCCTAATTGTTGTGGATTTTCCATTCTCCCTATGGTTTGAAGTGGGTACCTGTGTCCATCCCGATGCTAAATCAGCAGCCACATTTGTAGTGCGTGAGGTATTTCCCCAATGGGAATATGTGATGTCATCAGCTTACATAATTACCCTCACTTTTTCAATGAGATGGTCAAAGAAATCTGTTCTCTGTTGGGCAATAAACACAAATTGTGCTCCATTTAGCACCCACAAGCCAACAGAGTGCATGAATGTTCTATTGAAGAAAAAGCTGGCCAAATTGTGTGATACATTGAATAAGCCTTGGTTGCACTGTTTACCCCTGGCACTCTCATGGCTGCACAATCTACCAGGGCCTGATAACCACCTCAGCCTGCATGACATAATCACATGCAGGAGGCTACACACCTCTCACACCTGCACGCACAGCATCTGATGAACACAACTTTGCTAAAATTCTTGGAGCAGAATTCCAGGAGTACCCTGGTTAACTAACAAAATTTGTCAGGTTTCTATCTCGCCAGGTTGGGCCTCATCACAAAGGTCATGACCCACCCATTGATAGACGAGGGAAGGCTAGCTCAGCAGCAACCTGCTCGCCTTAGAAACAAGATGACATGAAGCACTCACGTTCGCTCCCTGGGTCCGCGCTTAGAAACCTGTTGGTATTAAGAGAGTTATAAATACGCAACTAAGACATATTCCTGTAACAGCACCTTGATGGCCCCGGGCTGTGTGAGATCTTTAAAAATGCTTATAAAAAAGTAATCTTAGTGTGTTCTGTAGTCCAAAAACAAGCGTACACCAGGCAAGAAGTAACACTGTTTATTACAGCTGGGCAAGCACAAATCAAACAGCACAGTGGAACAGAATTGGTTGATGAGAGACAAAATGGCCAACCATGTCTGGATCTTTTATATAGCGAAAACGTAGTTTAGCATAGTGAGAAACAGTTATACTTAATTTTATGAGTTGTTGGGTGTCCCACAGAGCTGATTGGTGAGGCTACGTCAATCCCTCATAGATAAACATACATAGATGAACATATGTTAGAAAAAATGATTGGAACAATGATCCTATTTCCCAGTCCATCACCCTCATTGTGGTGCCACATTTGTTCCCACTCCACCTCAAACATTAGTTGATACTACATGCTATGCAATCATGCTGACCTCCGGGACTTTATTAATCTGTCATTGGGCAGCAACTGGCGCTTTGAGAAAAAACAAAAGATATCTTGAATTTGTGGGAGACAATCGCACAGCATCCAACT
Source organism: Ambystoma mexicanum (assembly GCF_040938575.1). Classification (NCBI taxonomy): domain Eukaryota; kingdom Metazoa; phylum Chordata; class Amphibia; order Caudata; family Ambystomatidae; genus Ambystoma; species Ambystoma mexicanum. The sequence continues at coordinate 929,474,342 of NC_090941.1, forward strand.
CACAAGGTGCCCCCTGACATCAGTGAGAGGAACATATTTGTGTTGCTTTTCAAGGACACTAAAACTCACCTGCTGATTGGCTCCTTTGCGTATCAACCCCTCACCCCTTATCCTACTTCCCAGGCCCACCTACCAAGAGGCAATTTGAAACTGCTGATCATACTTTGTCTGCACCTTCCCAGACATATTTCTGTGAGCTTAATTTCTACCAAAACCCGTCGAGTGCCCAAGGGCTCATTTCACTGTCCTTGTATGTATCAACTGGTTCTGCTCCCAACGACTGCTGTCTCCTGGGAACGGTCAGTTTGTGTGTCTCCTCCTCTACTCCATGGCTGTGAGAGAACCACACAATTTTCTAGATGACCTACTATGCAGGGTCTGTCTGGGCCCTCCCGACACAGTCTACACACCTGTAATTTTTACCTGATTCAAACAGGGCGGCAGTGCTCTATACACTTGTGCAACTCTACACATCAAGTGCCTCCAGTTCTCCCTTTGAACACTTCCACCCCCTTCAGTCCCCTACAGACTTGGGCTGTGTGAGTGCGCGTCAGTGCTGTCAATGATGTTCTGTTTCCTGCCCCCAGTACCCACTCCCCTGCCCATTATTCTCACAACTGGTAGATGCACCCCCTGAACAGCGCTGTAGTAGCACATTCATTGCATTCCCCACTTTGATAGATCTGTTGATCGACACACTTTTTCCCACCATTCAATGTCCCACACAGATGACAATGAGCATCATGACGAGCATGGGGATAGTTAACATAAACCAGGTGGACAACATCTTGGGCACGTAGGCAAACCATGAGTTCAACATACTCTCTGATGTTATATCCTGTGTTTCTTAAACAATGTTCTCATGCAGTGTGCACATTTCTTCGACTGCCTATGTAAGTGCCCCATTGGTGGCATCATTAGCTGGAACTGCCATGCAGCAACTGCAGCTGATCATATTCCAGACCCCTCCTTCCGTTGCTGTCATTAAATCCAGAACAAAATGATTCTGACGTGCTACCAAATGCAGTGCCCGGACTTCTTCCCTTACTGCGTTCAGTTCTTTTTTCTGTCGCGTTTGCCAGCAGTAGCACTTTATGCCTGGTGATCTGAAGCGACTTGGCATTTGTGACTGCTTGAAACCCAGATAGCAATAACGATGTGAAAAATACAGACTCCTTACTAAACAATCTTAATTGGTGTGGGATTGCATGCATACTTTGAGAGTATTCTTCAGAAATAATATTGCTATTTCTTTTTCTCCTTGTCAATTTTCTTTCCTCTGCATCTTTTCTCTGCTCATTCGCCATCCTTCTTTGCTGCATATTAAAGAGGTTGCTAAATGGCAGTAAGTCAACTCTTTTTGCGATAAAAGCCACAAAGGGAAGGAATAAAACTAAATAAGAAACAACAATCCAACCCCTAGTAATAAGACATCATTTTTGCATCTCCTCCCATTCCCCCCTGTGTATGTTTGCCCTTCAGCCTCTGCCTGCACAAGCCTTTTCTACAGTCATATATCAGAAAACAATGTTAAAAACAATTGTGCGATACTTCCCATCATGCTCATCCCCTCCTTTCTTTTCCAAAGGGGGCGGTGCTGCTGTCTTTACGAACATTGGATATGTGGATCCAAGCATTCTTCTCTAATATTCACTGCTGCAGAAGTTGCATACATGATGAGTGAGGGCCCCGTGAACCTCGTCTCCTGCCACTTGCAAATTGCAGAAAAAAATATTGTCTCTCGGATAGAGGGTTGTCGCTTGTGGAAAAGTCTCTGTATCTTGTGCAGTTGTGGGTGTGTCATCTTTTGGTTGTTTTCTTGTTGAACATTGGATCAGGTGATACACATATTTTAGGGCCTTGGCCAGTTCAGTCAAATACATTTGCATTTCATCTCCTAAAACCTGAGTTACTGTATGAGCATCCAAAAGTATAGGGGCAGGAGGGACAGAGCATGCATCCTCCAGTTAGTGCCAATTTCTTTCAGAGTCATATGGTGGTCCGCACCAGGAGAATTGCATAGAGCAAAAAGAGCAAGAGAGTGAGGCTATACAACCAGTTCTTGCACACAGTGGTAGTTAGCTTTATTGAGCGCTCTTTAAGCAAGCCATTCAAACGTTTGACAACTGCATTTGCTTGCAGTCAATACACAGTGCAGAGTCAGTGCTTTATTCCCAATAGGTTAGTCATTTCCTTCAATAGGTTGTTTGCTAAATGTTGCACATTATCCAACCTTATTTCATCAGATATCCCCATTCTTGGAAACGCCTCGAGCACCAAATCCTTTGCAGCCATTTTAGCATCATTGTGAGACCAGGGTCCCGCCTCAAGCCAATGTGAAAAAGGGCAGACAACTACAAGCATGTACCTATAAGAGGCACATCTCTCGTGCATGTCAACATAGTCGATATGCGAGTGTCGGAAGGGCCCTTCTGGTCGCGATAACATGTAATGTAAGACCAGAAAGATATTTTTGGCACACCACTCAATTCCCAGTAAACTCTGCAACAAGTTCTTGTAATCTGGCAACAATCCACCCTTCATTTATTTCTGCTGCCACATGCTCTTGATATGATATGATGTGGCATGATAGACATGGGTGGGAAAATGCAATTACTCTAGGGCAATAGTTAACAATTTTCTAGGCATTATTGGTTTCCTTGTGTTATTTACCCTCTGTGTATCCATAAATCTTTCTCCTCCTGGGGTACTTTCCTCTGTAAATCAACTATCTATGCAATCGCTAGAGAGTTGAAGGCTTCTGCTCTTTTGGATTCTTTGTCTCTTTTTGCCCCAGCAAACATGATTGGAACACTCCCCTCTGTGCATGGGTATAACCAGGTTGTCCACTCGGGTAGATATGCTGTTTCCTTTGATGTCCTGTCGGCCATATCATTCCCTTTAAAAATAAAGTTTTGCCCTCCAGTGTGGGTGTCGCACTTTATATTGGCCACTTCCACCAGCAACTTCAGCAAATCTATTAATTTGCGTAGTAATTCTGCATGCTGTGCTTGGGATCCGTCCCTTCTCCTAAATCCCCTCCTTTCCCATCATCCTAATCCAGAATGTATAGTGGACATGACGTACACAGAGTCCGAGAAGATGTTCCCTACATGGCACTCTGTCATGTTCAATTAATCATGGCCACCAATTCTGTCACCTGTGCTGAGTAGTGAGATGGCAATCTTACGTCGGACCATATCTGGAACTTCCCATCCTTGTAATATTCTACAGCAGCACCAGTATGTATGTTGCTTGTATTGGGATCTGTGCTCGACAATCCATCAATGAAGATCACGTGCCCTTCCTCTAACTCGTCTTCTTTTACCTGTATGTTTACTTCCATGGAGTCCATGTATGCTGCACAGTCATGCATGTAGTCCTCCTTCTCTGACAGTTCTGCTATGAATGTTGCTGGATTAACCACACGGCACCTCACTATGTCGAGTTTGTTAGGATCATTTCATAACCAGAAGCTATCTGCGCCGTACGCGTGCTCTTTGACTTCTCTAAGATGGCAAAAAGAGAGTGCTCCACGTATCTATCTATCCAGCTATCTATCTATATATCTATTTATTACTTATATGGCACCACTCACAGAAGGCCTCAGGGTGCTGACAAGACAGACATAAAAAAACATAGAAGAAAAGCGAGCAGCCATAACTAGATGGGTTGGAGCAGTAACCGTATGATTTTAGTCTATCCATCTATCAAAAAGTAGGGGCTTCAGATGCTTCTTAAATTGGGTCATTGATACACAGCCCCTAATATCCAGGTGGAGTGAGTTCCATAAGATAGGTGCCCATGCATTAAATCCAGCACCACCAATCTTGTTTAAAAGGACTCGGGCTGATGAAGTGAAACGCTATTATTCAAGCATAAAGTCTGCCTGAATGAAATTCCTTTCACTCTTCAAGAGAGATACAAAGGGGCTACACCTAATAGGCACTCAGACACCAGGGTGGAGCCCTTAAACTGGATACTTTGTTCAACTGGAAGCCAATGCAATTCCCTGTGAGACTCAGAAACCTGAGATCGATGACCTAGCCCACAGACAGCACATACTGCTTCATTCTGTGTCCCCTGTAATTTTCTTATATTAGCTTGAGATGTGCCCGCTGGAAAACTAATGGAGGATAGCACAGGGGCAATGCACTGTTCTTGGAAACAAGACCACGCAGAGTAACAAAGGTTTGAATACCAGATCTGTGCTTAGAAACCTAGCTCAGGTACAGTATTAGGTGCGTTATAAAAAAACAATTAAAATAAATATTAAATATCACTGTAGTCTAACTTTTTATTAACAATAGCGACTGGAATCAAGGATCTATTTGCTTCTGATAGATAGGGGCAGAGCTGCCACAATAGGTGAACATAGTAGAAGGACTTAATATAGGACACATGTTTCATGAAAGATAGGTGTGAGCTAAAGAAAACTCCTAGTGTTTTAACAGATTCAGAGACTTTAATGTCATTACCATCAACTCAGAAACCTCTGTACTGTGCGTCAAGATTATTTCTGCTTTTGTTGGGTACCAAGAATAAGCAGCTCAATTTTGGAATCATTCAAGGTCAAGAAGTTAACAGCCATGCACACCTGTATGGCCTTAAAGACTTTGTTGACTCTTGCTACTACATCCTCTCTCTATAACCCAGATGGTGTAATCACTCTCTTGGTGTCTTCTGCATAGTTTGTGAACTGGACCCCTAAGGAGACAAGAAGGTTGCATAGAGGTTTGGAATACACATTAAAGAGTAACAAGGACATGCATGATCCCTGTGGGACATCACATGTTAAAAGCTTTCTTTTTGATTGCGCATATCCGTTGACCACATTCGCTGTCCTCGGACCCAAAAAAACAGATTTGAACCAAAGTGTTGCAGAAAGAGTGTATTTACTCACCTTGACCAATCTATCTGCTAACATGGCATGATCAACAAGATCGAAAGCAGAAGAGAGACCCAAAAGTAAGAGCAATACTGTGTTACCTTTCTCAATTATTCCAGTAATATTCGTTTTTAAATCCAGGCGTGCAGTCTCCATCCCGTGATTCACACGAAAACTAGACTGTTCATTTGCCAGCATTTCATATTGCTCCACAAAGGTTTGGTATTGAGAGCAAGCTATTCTGTCAATTATTTTTAACACAAAGTGAACATTCATAATGGGCCTATAATTGCCCACAGCTATGGGATTGCGATTCTCCTTTTTTACTAGAGGTGTGATCCATGCCTCTTTAATATTCTCAGGAATATAGGCCTCCTGAAATAAACGGTTAATACATCTCGTAAACCCAGGAAACGAGAGTCCTAGAGAAATGCTTGAATAGTGAGGCAGAAAAAATATCTCCCTTACATGGTGTAGGTTTCATCTAATGTATTTTCGCCATAACGTCTATTTCTGATACCTGTTTAAACGTGAATAGAACAGTCTCTAGATTTGTTTTGCTACTAGAAGGGAGTATAATCACATCTGTGGGCTGTATCAATTTAACTTGGTTCAGACTACATTGCTGATGTTGTTTTGATTTCTGGACAAAACCTTAATGAATGCGTTGACACCAGTCGTTATCTATAACAATAGATGACTCAACAGCAGTTCTCTTTAGTTCCCGTAGGACTGTAAACAGTTCTTTTGGTCTTGGTTCAGCCATTGTATCCTTATATTTAAGTGCTCTTGTTCAGCATTAAACACTGCAGTCTTAAAAGACTTAGCTGCAAGTTTGTAGGTCTCGGCCGTGTCATTAGAGGCATGTTTTTGCCAGTTGCATTCTGCCTTCCATTTAACCACTGAGCAACCCATGGTAGTAGTTGATGCCTTCTCTATGGCAAACACTGCCACCACAAGCACCTGTTTGCAGGGGAAGTGTTCCTGCATCACTGCATATAAAAGACGACTGTAATAGCCAAAGGCTTGTGCCCCTGTGGTTTCTTCTGTGTGAGGACCACTGCCATCACGGAGTCATCAGAATGAGAAACAGACAGAACTTATATTTTAAATTTGGGGTTGCTAACACTGGTGCATGGGTCAGTGCCACTTTTAGCTCAGCAAAATTGTCATTCTTCTCTTCCGTTTACTTTATTGACCTTTTTTCCTTCTGCTCTTCCTTGGGTGCATGTAATAAATGCTTTATGTAGGTTAAATAGTCGAATACCCAGGCCCTGCAGTAGTTGCATAACTCTTGGAGCTGTTGCATATATTTCACTGTGTGGGGGTGTTGGGTCTTGTGTATTGCCTCTACTTGCCCTGTCTTTACCTTGCAGGCTTCTGTAAATATAATTTGCCCCAAGTACATTACCTCCTCCTGACAGTATTGCAATTTTTCCCTGTTAAATGTGTAAGCTTTTTCTGCTAGCAAGGTTAAGAGGTGCACTGAGTCTGCCCTGCACTGCTCCTCAGTTTCATTGCACACTAGTAAATAAATAGTAAACATATTGTATCACTGTGCTAGTCATCTGTAAGTTTCTGAGATCCATCTGAAACACTCTGTTAAAAATACTTGGTATTTCACAGTACCCTTGTGGGAGCATAGTATGTTAGAATATGGTCCCCCGATACCCAAACGCGATGAGGTATCTGGATTCGGAGTGTAGTGGGATGGAGAAGTAGACATTCTTCAGGTAAATTACCGTCAATTATTTTCCTTGGTTGGGATGTTACATAATATTGATTCAGGGTTTGGGACAAGTGGGAACTCTGCTTCCACAATATAGTTTGAGGGACATAAATCCTGCATGAATCTTCATGACCCTCCTTTTAACTTCTTTACTGGGTATATGGTGGTGTTTCACTTCTTTCGTGTACCTACTCTCCTTTTTCACTAGTTGCGTCAGCTGCAGTACCGGCTATTCTAGCACCCTTATTGGGCAGGGGATCTGTAGCTGGAACACAATTTCGCCTTCTTCCTCCCCCTCCAAGAAGAGCTGTTTGTCTGTCACCCCTGATATGGTCAATGTTGGGTGAATTCTGTGTCATCGCTATCTGTCCCACTTAAGATGCCCATGTCTTTGCGGATCACTACTTCCTTAAATTGTAATACTATGGTGGTGCCCCTTGCTCCCTCGAGCTTCTCACGCTCCGAAACACTTGTGTACGAGCGTGATATGAATAAAATATCATTTCATTTATCATTCCATTTCATTTCATTTCCCTCCTGCTAACACTGCGCTCAGAAGAAGTCTGATGCCCATCTGAACGCATTCCCCTGTATTCCTGGTACCCAACCCAACAATATCTGGGGTCCATACATGAACAACTCCCGGTACACAGAGTGTCCTCACTGTGTGCTCTGTGTGTATGCTGCCAGAAGGAGTGCTGCCACCCGAGTGTAGTACATGCCCGGTGTGGAGCACACAATCCCTTTCTCCATGTATGATATTGTTGCATTCAGTTTGGTCAGTAAATTTCTTCCCAGGAAAGGTAATGGGGTGTCATTTGAGTACAAGAGGGGTGCCACTATATGCCGTGTCCCTATCGTGAGTAACACATCTGTGATTATCAGAACCGTGGTAATAGCCCTAGAGAAGCCCTGCGTATCCATGATTGTTTTTTACAATGAAATTCCCCCCTTAATGCATGTCTTGGTGCCCCCATGTCCATAAAAACTTTAAATGTTTTTGGTCCTATCTTCCCTGCTACCTCGGGTTCCTCTTTGGGTTTTCAGTTACCACTAGGACTGGACACACATGTACTCCCTGTGGACTTTCCTAATGAGGGCTATGTTCGGCTCCAACGAGAAAGGATCCCCATAATGCTGACCCCAGTGTAGTGGGCACCGTACTCTGTTCTAGTACTATTGCATTTCCCTGTGCATGGGGTGGGGCTGACAGCAACCCCTGGGATGTTTCTTTGCTTTCCATCTGGCCCGCTGATGAGTGTGACTGCACCTGTGGGAGCAGTTGTGGCTCCCGTTGCATTGTGTACGGGCAGTGCCTGCTGGGGCTGAAACTGCTGCATATAGGGATCTTGCTGCTGCATTTGGTAAACCTGTGCCTGTAGCCCGAATGGACAAATGCGCCTAATACCATACCTGAATTCGGCTTCCAAGACAAGCATGTTGCCCCTGTGCTATCCTCAGTTCTGCTTTCATCTGTGCTATCATAACCCCACATATCCTCCTCCGCTCCCTCACTGCTTGTATTCTCTTCCCATTTGGATATATCACCCTAAGTGGCACACTCCTCCTTGACCCAGCCCCCCTCTAGTGCATCCTCCATTGTGGGGTGTACAGCAGTGGCATGTTACCCACTGGGAAACCCTGTGTTGGGCAGGAGCCATTGAAGCAGAGTTGTGTATGAACATAGCCCCCCCACATTGTATTCCTAGCAATCTTCTTCTGTACCAGCTTGTTATCTGCCTTATCAGCATTTTCTGCAGTCTGCATCTCACTCTCCTGCTTTCTCTTACAGTAGTGTACTATTGTTGCCTGTATCTCTGGTAGTTCTTTGAACAATATTTGCTAGAATAGCAGTATGAATTTGTCCCACGGTTTCCATGTCTCCTGCATCCAGAGCTCCTGGACCTGTTTTAAATACTATGCTGGGTCTTCATCTGGCTTCATTGTAGGGGACATGACAGCTCCTAAGTCTGAGCTGTCCAGGTACATGTTCCTCAACACCTTCCACATGCTAAAACTGCAGTTATTGAATGATGCTCTGTTGTGTGTGTTCATGTTTAACTGCGCAAATTTATATCTCACCCATATCTTATCCCCTTGTTCTATTATCGCTGCGAATAAACTTTTGATATCACCTACTGCTAACGTCACTCCTGCAGTATCTTTTCTGAATGCGCATATGAATGTACTTCCCCCTGCCATAAGGGGGAAGAAACCTATGCAAAGAAACCTTGTGACTCATATGAACTGCAATCCAAGTGTTGTCTGCGCTCACAAGCCTCATCCTTTTATAAACAATGAGACAATGGAAAGTAAACTCAGATAGTGTGGTCTGGCTGAACTGCATTGTGGCGATTTTTGGCACAAGGCTTACTATGGATTAGAGAACCAATAAGCATCATTGTACCTTCATGGACATGCAAACTTAATTAATTCCTTGTACAATATTGTAATATTTGACATGTGAACTGGGCACAAACTCTAGCATGTGAATTATTAGCTTGGGGAGAGGCTGGACAATGTTTCAAAAATGATATAAATATTTTTGTGTTCAGATGTCCAACCCTCTCACCTCTCACTGTGTCTGCTGGTACACACTGTGAGGTGTTGGGAGCCAGATAGCTATCTGTTTTGCTTTGACTGTACAGAAATAAAAGATACTTGTATCTTTTCAGCCTGTGATTGGTGTATTTCATTTGTGGTACTAAGCCTCGATATTTGTTTGGTCATTCATCTCTGCTTCATTAAACAGCATGGCCACCTGTTGCCAGGCGCTCTTTGCTATGTCCGCTGGATACTTCCTCCCCCCTGTCCTGTGTCTCCCTCCTTTTCATTTCCTTTCCTTTCTTTCTTACTTGTCCATCCTCCTCTTTCTCTGGTAACACCCGCTGCAGATTTGTACATCCTGCTGCAGGTCTCAACGCTGGGTATATTCCATTTGGTGGGGGTGGGTCCCTGAGTTTGTCCCTTGCTTCTTCTTTTTTAACCTCTCCCTCTGTCTGCTCCTCCTTTTCTCCTCATATAACTTCTAGAGGCCCCAAAAAACCCTGCCTACTCTTCAACTTCAAGCCCTTGAATTTAATTAATAGAAAGGAGAACATATGTTCTATTATTCTGCTATCAAGTGTTTCTTGCACTGGCCATGTATAAAAACACAGTCCTGCAGTTTCCTGAACCTAATGAAAATTATATTTTTATATTTTATTGCAATATTGGTATAGATTTTCACACATGTAATGAAGGGGGCTATACCAAAAGGCCATTATTGACCCTCTCCCCCTGTATGTTGTATCCTTATGGTCCTCACTTTTTCTCCCACACTTATGTACTCCACATCCTCACTCACTACTCAAGCGTGCGTGCTTACCGCCCTCTCCTTCTGTCCTTCTCCAAATGCCCATTCATACACTCCTCTTCTGTGCACTAACTGTGTTATTACATCACCAGCCCTCCAAATGGGCACACCTTTACCTAGGTTTGTGTAGGCAGACGCCAAACCACACTATCTCCCCTCTGTATTGACATCCACCCATAGAAATGCCAAGCGCAGTATCATACAGTGGGTACCCTTCAGCATCCACCCTTCCACCTTGGTCCACGCCACATGAAGAACAAATGCTCTTCCCTTACCTCTTACCAAAAAAACACCACTTTAACAAATTCAAAAACAAGCAACATCCTTCTTCCCCCAATGGTGCTAATACACAATTGCCTGCATTATGTGTGACTCCAGTCTAACGGGGTCTGCTCCTTACTATGCAACCTCCATTCTCTAACACAGGTGTGTCATGCCCTTTTAGCCCCTATGGGGTAAAGTGCACTAAAATGTATGACTATCATGACCAATCGTCCTCCCACCTTGAGGATGCATCCTAAACACCATAAAAAAGATCCCTCCCCCTCATGCGCATGCAAACACGATACCACACTTTCATGAGTGGGTACACCACATGTCCTAGATATCATTGAGTCTTCTCAGTCCGAGCCTTCCATGTGGGCTCGCTCTGCCTCCTGAGCATGGAGACGCTCGGGACAAGGCAGACCTTCGCAAAATTGGCATCTGAAGGGCCTCCTCAGTGGTGCATGTAGAACTGGTCAGCAGTCGCCAGAGCCATGACTCCCAGGAGGGTGGCCGGAATACCCACAGTTGGCCGAGGGAACGTAGGATCTTGCTGGGGCCTCCAAATGTGTTTGGGGTCCTCAGTGAGCAGGCTATTAGTAATTTACCAAGTGTAGTCCAAAATGGAGCGTGCACCAGGCTAGAAGTAATGCTATTTATTACAGCTGGGCAAGCACAAATCAAACAGCACAGTGGAACAGAACTGGTTGATGAGAGCCAACAAAAGGACCCTCTACGGCTGTATCAAAAACAATATTAGGATATTGAGAAACAGTTACACTTAAAGTTACGAGCTGTCGAGTGGCCCACGAAGCTGATTGCTGGGGCTACATCAATCCCCTATGGATGAACATAGGTTAGTACAAAATGATTGGAGCAAATGATCCCACCGCTCCCCTGGTGCATCACCTCCCGTGTGGCATCACATTCCTTCCCGCTCCACCCCAAACATTAGTTGCTACTACATGCTATGTAATCATGCTGACCTCTGGGAATGTATTTTTCTGCCATTGGTCAGCATGCATTGAGAAAAAAACACGAGACATCCTGAGCACAAGGCATCTGACCAATGAGGTGCCCCACTGTCATCAGCGAGAGCACAAGATACTTGTTGCTGTTCAGGGGCACTAAAACTCACCTGCTGATTGTCTCTTTTGCACGTCGCCACTTGCCCCTAATCCTGCTTCCCAGGCCCACTTGCCAAGGGACATTTTAAACTGCTGATCATACTTTGATTGGACCTTCCCAGTCATATTCCTGTGAGCTTAAATTCTCCCAAGCCCCAGCGAGCATCCAAGGACTTGTTTTGCTGTCCTTGTATGTATCAACTGGTTCTACTTCCAGCAACTGCTGTCTCCTGAGAGCAGTCAATTTGTGTGTCCCCTCACCCGCCCACTGCTGTGAGAGGTCAGCACAATTTTCTAAGTGAGCTATCGTGCAGGATCAGTCTTGGCCCACCCCATAGAGTCTACTTAACTTTTATTTTCACCTGATTCGAACAGGGTGGCAGCACCCTATACAATTGCGCAACCCTACACATATTGATTCCCCAGTTCCCCCCTCAAGCACTTCCACCCCCTTTCTGTCCCCTAGTGCTTTGGGCTGCGCAAGTGCATGAGGCACCTAGTGTACAGCCATCAATGATGCCCTGTCTCCTGCTATGGGTGCCCATTCCTTTCCCCATTATTCTCGCAATTGGTAAATGTATCCCCCTTGGACAGCTCTGTATCAGCACTTTCATTGCAATAATGTGGTCAACCATTGCTCTTTCCAGGTGATAGCATATTTATTTCAAATTTTGTGTGCAAGTGGAAAGACCCAAAATTCATTGGACCTTACACAGTACGCTACTCCCACAGCCATCAAAGTATCAGGACATAAGACATGGCTTCATCTCAGCGATGTCCAGAAGAACAAGAGTGCCATCAACCCTCTCCAACAGCAGGAGTTAGAAGAGGGGGGAATGACAAAGGGTATAACTGTCTGATTTTGAGATCCATTAAGACTGTTCACTGGTACTCCTTCAGGAATATATAGTCACCAAACATCTGACAATTTTGCAGGGGCACGCATTCGGATCGACACAAATTCAGCCAACTGGATAAAATGTCCAGTCACAACCCCCTTCTGTTATGATTCATTGATTTACTTGACAGACTGAATTTTCCCAACATATCAAGGTTTACATAGTCGCTTGTATGTTTCTATTCCCTTCCCTCTCTCCCCCTCCCTTCCTTATTGCTCAAATGTCATGAGGGCGACTAGAAATGTTACTGCGTGATAGTTTTGTGCATCTTCTGTTTTTTTTATGTTTTTAATGTTATATGTTAAGTTTGTATCCCTCAAAAAGGTGGGTCTCCTATTGTTACTAACATGGAATATAATCATGCAGATGTTAATTTTTCTGTGCCTAGAATTAGAAATGTCTAAGAAATGTGTGAACCCAGATAAATCTAGTAATATGCATCATCATGCAGAGGAAAATATGTGGTTTCGCCACGTGCAGGGAGTGGGGAGAGAGAAATCGAGTGACCCTTGTTTGTTTGTCCATTGATTCCTTATGCAGCAGCCACCTAGATTATTCTTGCCTCAAGAGATGCAACCAGAAACAGCAAGTTGTGTTTATTTCAGCTAGCCGTATGTAAGGTACAAGGAACAATGCAGGAACACAAGTTTGAGGTAGGTACAGTGGGTAGAAGTTAATGCAAAGGTGTATTCTGACAATTATGTAGAGCTGAAAGCCTTTTCGGGAAGTCCCGCCCCCTTCCTTCCTATATGTTGGAAACCAGAAATCGCAACATGCACAACATCAGTGATGGTGCCTATTCTACAGAGAGCCTTCGAGTAAAGGTATCTATTGAGAATATGTTATATGATGTATCCCCATAGAAATGACAATCTCTTGGAGGAGATCCCCAAAGGAATATGAAGATGAGAGAAAGAGAAGTTGGTGACATCACAAGAAACAAGTGTGACACACTGAGAAAACTGGCTGATGGAAATAATGTACAGACATTATAGAAACTGGTGACGAAGTAAAGAATCGAATAAACTTTCATATGCGAAAGGAAGATTGCAAGTGTGAGGAGCATTGCTGAAAATGCAAGCCATTTTATAACTGTTGATGCAGCAACGCAAGTAGACTTAAAGGCTAGCTATACATAGAGAATAGCCTGCAGGGGCTGCCGCCATTATATAGAAGCTGGACATCAGTGTCACATATTAAGTAAGCTCAGACCCACAAGAAAGAACGATCGGAAAGCTTTGTTACAGCAACATGAATCTAAGAGTATGGAAAGGCCTGGAAGAGCTGTCCGGCCTAGTTTCAAAGGAGAAAGTGGCCAGGAACTGGTTATCTATCCATAAATAACAGAAACCGTGAGAAGTTGAATCGTCTCGTGTTAAGGTACAAGGAAAGAACACCATGAGTGTCAAGTGTATTAATTAAAGACAATTAAATGCTGCAAAACAGGCTGAAATACAGTCTCCTGTCACGTGAGTCAAGGATGGAAATAGGAGTTGGGCATTCGGACCTGAACTGTGATAAGAGTATGCCTATACTCCCTTTTATTCTCAGGAGAAAGGATACTTTTGCAAGGCCAAGTTTAAAGACAATCTGAATGGCAGAAGGCATGATAGATGTTGGGCTAATAGGGTGGGGAGACATGGTCAAAGTCTACTCACTGATACCTGGGGAACCAGCTTACAAGCTGCTAATGAGCTTAATTTTCCAGAAGGGCACAAGTGTGGCAACCAATTGTATAGGGTCATATAACGAAGGGCCATATTGTTTTTAGAGCAAGTGATATACCGTGCACTTAATAACTGATGAAGATGACTTGCACTAGGAGTGGGCATACGTTGTCCACCTGATTGTAGAGACCCAATCACAACCTGCTCCTATTTGGAAAGTATACTTAGATTTTCCCCTCAATCCATCCATAACACCCCGTAGGTTGTCTCTTATTTGCCATGTAGTACGACGTCATTTATGATGAATATTTAGTATAGAAATATGTTTTTGTATGTAAAATGTGAGAAGAGAACTTAAACAAACCTCAGTTGATGTCCTTTGTAACTCTTGTTAACCTGTTTTAGATAATTGATAATAAAACAGTCGGATGAGACTTTGCCAACTTCCTGGATCAGTCTGATTATTTGGTGTAAGAGTTATTCTGCATCCCATCCATGCATGACATGTTACTGATTTAAGGACCCCTGGGTTCAATTACGTAGAACTGACAACAAGGAACAAAGGATTGAGTGATCTTATACATACGTATCAAAGAAAAGCACAGATACGAATGACTGACTTTCAGGAGAAGCAAGATAGGAAAGGGCATTGATTTTCAGAGCATTGTCTGCATCGCATCTCGGTGGTGCAGGGGCAGAGCCCTTTTTATTGTGGGAGGAAAACTAGGATGCAGATCAAAGGCACTGTTTTTTATAAACATTAATTGGTCGAAGGGCTGATTTGATGCAGGGCATGGGGAATGTGTGGGCTACCCAAGGCTGTGGTCCTTAAAAGAAATAAAAAGATGTGTTTTGCAATATGGACCAAAAATATTAACAGCCTAATGCCTAATCAGCATGAACCCCTGATAAGCGTTATGAAACGTACACAGTTTTCCTTGTGTTTCAGAAGCAATTGCATCATTTTTGTTGGAGCAAACATCAACTGCAACATCACTGTCCACCTTCCTGATCTGCAGCACTTTAATCATTTTTGCGGCGGACTGGCATACACACAACTGCTGCTTGGGACAGTGTCTGTTCAATGACCATGTTGCAAGCTCCCATGCTGGTGAGGATTGAGGTCAACCTTACTGCCATCCTTACTGCCATCCTCAAGCATCCGAGCATCCAATGACCAAGCCTATGTATAACCTGCACCAGTGGATCTGCAGATCTCTGGGCCAATATCGTCACAACTGCAATAACTAACTACCTCAAGAGTCATGTGACAAGCTAATTGTGATACCGCAAGAGTATAGGCTGATCAATCAAGCTGAAATGTTTTTTTGGATCGATCCTCACTACTGGTGTGCAAGCAGGAGCAAATGACAAGTGGCTGCAGATAACAAGGTGGTAACTAATCCAATTAACCAATGACACAGAGAATGGATTTAATGCTATCAATGAAGAACTTAGAGCTATAAGAATAACAATGTTGCAGAATAGGTGTCCTCAATCTAATGATTGCCATGGTGGTGGGGCTGTGCCAAAATAGGTACTTCTTTCTCTACTTACATATCCTCCAATGATTCAGAAAGTATTACAGAAGCAATAAACACACTGCACACTCTGCACACCACCTTGAAGAAAGAAGGTGGGTTGCAGAATGATGATTAGTTTTCCTCACTGTTTTTATGGGTGCCCTCATGGATGAGCAGCATTCTAAAAGTATTGCTTCCTTTTAGTATCCTGCTGCTGGTTCTTTTTTGCAATTGTGGAATAGTTCTGGAATGCTGCAAGAAAATGTTAGCTAAGGCAATGCCTATGATGTCTCTCACAATAAAACCTACTGATGACACTCCCCTTCTGAAGGACACACACACACACAGACAGAACCCTGGACTTCTGAGTACAAGCCTTGCATGGTTGAAATATGCAAACCCATTGGTCCCCCGGAACACAGTTTGAGTGCCCGAATGACCCAGATAACTATTCTGAAACTTATATGGATCCTACTGGGGATGGGGTTGTTAGTTTCTGTCCTGCAGTCCAGATGAATACAAAGGGGATTTGAGAAATGTGTGTATGTGTGGGTACCAAAGACTCCTTTTGATAAGATAAAAGATAAAGATAATGTAGTTGATAAATCAACAGATTTTAACATGGGGGCAGTGTCCTAAACTTAAGAGAAAATATAAGTTTAGGGAGTGCTGTTAACACAAATCTAGCTGAGTCTTTGTGGCGAGCAGTGTGGGCAGAGAACCCTAGAGCCAGTGTGACTTGGGAGAAAGGACTGAGTATTTCTTCCAATTTCACTAAAAAAAGGAGGAGTAGTACATTCATAGACTTGCTACTCCCACGGAGTGGCCTAGAGTCTAGCTGAGTCTTTGTGGGTCTTCGTGGGGCTGAGTGCGGCTGTGAACAATTGAGAGTGGCATCCGGCGCAAGACATCAGCTGCAGGATGTAACATTGGGAGAAATGGACTGGTGGCCCAAACCTTCCACCTCCTACTTTGCAAAGAAAAGGACGAAAAATAGAGCCAATTACACTGTCTACAGGTGTTTGTAATCTCACTGAAGCTCTTGAATCAGTATATTGTAGTTATACCAGACCACCTTGAAATAAAGTAAATAGCTTTACAAGTTTTACGGGTACCCCTCACTGCAGAGGTGATCTTATCTATTACTGTTCCCTCGTATACTCTAAACTGAATGGACTGGCCTGCCATTTAGGAGTGACTGCTAGCTTGTGCTTTTGAGCTCCTAGTGGCGGGTGCTGTCAAGTAACTTCAAAGGTTTGGGACAAAGGTAGTAACGCGTGGTGCGACTGCGGGCTTCCCTTTGAGCACCCGGCGGTACTTAAAGTTGAGCGGTCTGGCCTGCCAGTTAGGAGTGACTGTTGGCTTCTGCTTTTGAGCGCCTTGTGGCAGGTTTCCTCAAGTAAAGTTTTGAAAGTTTGGAATAATAGCCGTACAGTTTATTTGGTGATACTGTCATTTTCACTTTTTTGAATACTATATCACAGTGTCACTTGTAAGCTCATTCTAGAGTTGATGAAAATCAAAAATTGTGTACATTAAGTGTTGACTAGGAAAATGTGGTTTAGTGGGCTATAAGAGTGACCTGTCTAAATTAAGTTGGTGACTACATACACGCTACGATCCGCCATGCCGACAAAAACTGAGTCACTGAAATTGCTAGAAACATTTAAAAGAACCCCTATTAAAACTACTATGCCTTATGAAAATGCCAAAATAACCTCATCTCGAACCTGTGATCGGGCATCTTCATTATCCATGGATCATAGGTCATTCTCTGTCTAAGACCAAATGAAAGAAACAGGGAATCCAACTGTTAAAAAGACAAACACTCTAGCAGAAATAGAACTTATACAAGAGCCTGAACAGTTAATATGGCGACCCAAATTGAGTCATCTAATGTGGTACTAATAGATTTAGATTCACTGAATGCGAAATTAACTTTAGGTGATCAAACATTTGTGACTGCGGACCTCAGTCGTAGGTCTGCATCCCTAAGCAAAAAGGGAATCATGGATTAATCTAGCAAGACACCCAAAAGGGTGCGTCAACAAAAAGTTTATAATCTGCAAAATCAATCGAACAAGTAACCCACTGTGATTACTGGATGTATAACAAAAATGGTAGAAAGTAAAACAGAACATTTACAGCTAAATGAAAAAGAAATGAAAAAGGAAAATATCCTTATGATTGAGAATTTACACAGTACAGCGGAAGAGAAGCAGACAAAAAGAATGCAGACTCCTCCACAAATAAATGAAATTATCAAACGAAAATGACATTCCAATTTATAGGAATGTCCCTTAATGTATGGCCAGACGTCACCCAATACATTGGTGCTCTCAATTTTGTTTTCTAATCGGACCCCAGAAAGATCTACACAGAACAAAAGTGTCCCAAATGGTGACCCCAAGCCTCAATAATATGGGCAAATTTAGTTGAAATTTCATTAAGAGTGATTAACTCAGCAATTTGACAAAAGTGCATGAATCAATAGATCAAACATTAAATGACCAAAACATCTTCCTTAAAAAGTGGGCGAATGAGCAAACTAATAAACTGCAAGAGGTAACGGAAGGAAATTGTTCCATGAAACAACTAACAACGACTAACTTTGCTCAAAATAGTTCAGATCAACAAGAACAACCTCAGATGCTGGAAGATGTAGAATTGCTAGATCCCTCATCAATAAATCCAACTACATCAGAAATGTCAATAATATAGATTGACGTAAGAAAAGCCAAAGAAGATGCTGAATGAAAAATGAATTGTACTATTTTTGAAAAACCTAAGAAAAAACACACAATATTGTCAATAACCGTAAGGAGAAAAAAACAAAGAACATGAACACATTGCCCAACCAGCGCTCTCCGAACTTGAGTCAATTCTTCAAAGCATTAATGACACCAAAATCTAGTAAGCTCAATGCTATAACCAAAATAACGGAGAAATATAAAAAAAGAGCAATATTAAAAGATCTAACTGAGAATAAAAGGCTACTCAAATCAGTACATAAAGAACCTTTAGATGAACTATTAGAATAGATTGAGCTTCAGAAATGACCTCCAAAACAAGAACTACTATGCATATCTCCCCAACAGAGAAAGGAGAGCCTATCAGTAAGAGGTGAAAAGGAAAGAGAGAACGAAATAGTGGTTACTTTAGAACAAAGTAAAATGAGTTGGAACAATCAGTACTCCAATACATAATTCTCAAATTAGTAAAAAGAAGAAGAAATACAACAGAAGTTCTAAACAAAGAATATAGCACAGAGTAATGCAGAGGTGAGCGCTTTCCAAAATACCATCTGAATAGAGCTACAGTACTGAACCTATTTGGATAACTCCACAAATTAGAAGATATTTTTTCGTCCAATATAAATCGGGTGGATTTTCCCCAAGCCCCTGATCTTACCATAGCTACTTTACACATTAAATCTGGCAATGTTATAAACACAATTTTGCTCGTCACATCTGCACCGTGAAAACTAGGATTTGACATCTTGTCCTCTGTCCAGACTCAACAGAGACACAGTGAAAAGAACTTGTATACTGCATATTGTGAGGATCAACGAAAATACTTAATTGATGACTCTGACCTCGACACTGGAAAACAGCGAGTATATTTAACAGAAACAAAGCTCAGAGAGAATGCTTCATTGTTTGCGAAGGGGAGACCAGATTTTAGAATAACAAAATATTTGGAACCATGCAGCAACAAACAACAGAAT
Organism: Ambystoma mexicanum; assembly: GCF_040938575.1. NCBI lineage: Eukaryota > Metazoa > Chordata > Amphibia > Caudata > Ambystomatidae > Ambystoma > Ambystoma mexicanum. The sequence goes on from NC_090941.1 coordinate 929,493,521, forward strand.
CAACCCTCAACTAAAAAAGAGGCAAGTTACATGCCAAAGAACTGATCCGAAAGGCGCTTTAACAACTAAATAAACAATGAATTACTTTGATTAGCTGAAATACCTGTGGTTATAGTCATCTGGTAAATTCCCCAAATCACAATTTGCATCAAGGGGATATCATTCTTTTACATGCGACTTGGCTTACAGACGTCCCGGTATGGGACGATTTTGTAATCATATGTGCCCCTGCAAAAAAGAAGACACAGGGAAGACCAATGGCTGGTGTACTGGCTGCAGAGAAAAAACTCCTCAGGATGCAAAATTGAATGTTGGGAACAACCTAACGACAATATTCAGCTAATCAAAATAGACATAGAGGAAAAAAACACTTTCAGTGATAAATATATTTGGAATCATTCAACAACCCAAAGTAACAAATATTTTGAAATAATCGAGAAATTGATGGACATGATTTCCATTGATCATACGATCCATACAACTATCATTGCGGGAGATTTAAACATCCAGTGTTTAAGCCAGAAACTGAGTAAGCAAACCCCTGAAACCCTCAGATGGATCCAACTAATGAATGAGAGAGGTTTCATTATAGCTAATGGTACTACTGAAACTGATATACCTGCCGCAGCTACATGGAAGAGGGGTAAACATAGAAGCATCATAGATTATATATATCTGGACAATAGGATGCTAACCTGTGTCAAATCATTTAAAGTCACAAACCAAGACATTGTGACCACAATCAACTTGTGCTGAAATGGTCCTGGCCCTGTAGCCTTGTATATAACCAACGATAGAAATACTCTCAGAGAGTTTCTGTAACAAGTGTGCGTAACCACCTTAAGCGGTCCTATGATTAAGTGAATAGTCTATATAAAATCATCAGGAATGATCTTGGAAGAACAAACACCTGAGTGTGTGACTATGTAAATACTTTGCAAATATGTAAACAAGTGTCAGGAACCCAAGTTAGACCAGACTATGAGAACAAGCACATTTTTGATATCGAAATTGAGAATCGGAAAAGACTACTTCGCAGAGAAATAACAAATGCTTGATTACTGCCCCCCCTATAAAAAGCTGCATTAATAAAAAGGTTAAAGACAAATGACAAGAACTGGATTACCGGTAGGAAAAGCATCCTATATCAAAAAGATAGCCAAGCTATGATAGAAGCTGTAATGAAAAAAGGAGATTTGGGAGCTGCTCAACTTCGATAGCCGAAAGGTGCAAATGACAATAAAGCTCAATGCGGTATCAGAAACCTTCTTCAAGACACATTTTTCCAATGTATATAATCTTTGGAAGAAGATGAGCAATTTCATATCATCAAGGAAATTAAATCAATAGATACCATACATTTTGATCTCCAAGACATTACAATTTTGATAGCCAAATTAAGTAAATCTCGAGCACCCGGTCCAGACGGGCTTTCTAACTTAAGCAGAATTATGACAAATGGGCGGGCGTGATATTTGAAATCATTAAGAAGGTGCTCCCTACTCAAATCCTTCCAACGACATGGCAGACATCTATATTCATCCCGGTATTCAAAAAAGGCAACAGGCAAGACCCTAACAACTATGGGCTCATAGCCTTGTTGGATGTGCCAGGGAAGCTATTTGCAAGTCTGATTTTGAGGGACTTTAATAAATGGCTGAGAGAAAATGATCTGCTTGGCCCATATCAAACAGTCTTTAGGAAAGGCCCGAGCACCTCAATTTAATGATTATAGCAGCTATACGATCACATATGTTGGAATCTGAGCAAGCTTTGTATATGGCATATGTAGATTTTAAAGCCGCTTTCACAGAATAAGCTTCTGAATAAACTGAAGACAGCCGGCTGCCCAGAACATTTGCTACACTACATCCATCAGCTGCATCAGTACACATCTATCTAAATAAGATTAATGTAAGAAGGCCATTTAACAGCACCGATCACTAAAAACCGAGGATTGAAACAAGGCTGTTTGATGGCGGCTACACTTTTAAATTTTTTCATCTCCGACATGACAAAGGACCAAGAGATTAGTAGAGCTGATGCCCCTCGATTGGGCATAGCAAAAATAAGGGTGTTATTCTATGCTGTCAATTTGATTGTAATGCCTAAAACTCCAGTTGGGTTACAAAACCTACTTAATACCTTAGAAAATCAGACCTAAAGAAATGACTTGGTGATGAATGTCCAGAAAACCAAAATTGTATGTATTCATCCGACAAAGCCAGTAAGGAAAAAGAAAACTAATAAATGGTTCTTGGACACTAAACCTTTGGAAGAGCTGGACGTCTACAAGTATGTGGAAGTTAGCATCAGTAACTGTAGTAAAGGTCAACCCTACGACGATGATATACGGGTTAAGGTAAAGCATGCTATATCTCAAACAAAAATTATGTTACATAAATATATAAAGTTTTCAATTGAATCAGCAATCATCTTCTATTTACAGAAAACAGTTCCAGTAGTTTTGTACGGATCTGAGACAAAGCTGGTTAACCAGGAACAATGGCTAAAAATTCAAAGCCGCTACTGAAAGTCTATTCTAATTATCCCGAAATCTGTCCCAATGTTTCAACTGCGCTATGAAATGGGTTTATCTTCATTGCATGGAATGTACAAATGGAGAATTTGCTTGATGCATAAGAGGTTTGGGGAACCTGAGCAACGACCTTCTGTACTTACTATACTCGGAGAGTACATGAAAAAAGCAGATGAAAAATAATAAAGCAGAGTTTGTTTAATCCAACACACGCAAAAAAGAAGACTTTTATGTGTTGCTGGATTACAATAAAAAATTAAAAATGTGGTCACACCGGTATATTTATCGATAAGAAGTTAAAAATAACAGAAAGATATCTGCTTAATGCTCCTAATGCAGACTATAGACAGACAATTTTACGATTTCGATTGAACATTCTCTATACTAGAGAAATAAAAGCACATCGGAAACAAATCAACCTTGAAGACAGTATTTGTAGATTTAATTGTGGCAGTACTGAAGCAGAATCTCTTCAACATCTAATAAGCAAGTGTCCAAACTTGGAAGACAAGAGAATTTTATATTTTAAACACTTGTTTTCAGAATTGTTTTATAGCCACGCCACAGGAATTATGGAACTCGATACTTCTGACAAGGAATAAGAGGATTCAGACGGCAATTGTAAAATGTATTTGATTTCTTAATTTGACATAGTATAGATGAATGGTTGAGAGATAATATGTTTAGATATCTGTAAATGTAAATGTAAATACATTTTCTCAAGGTTTATGTCAAACCAAAAACAAATAATGAAAAAAAATAAACCAGTGTTTTTACAATTGTTATTGAATTAGGCTGTGTTTCTCAATAACTCTAGAGAATCCATGGAGTGCCAAGTACGGGGTGGGGTGAGCTATCAGCACAAATATTAACCATTGTATCAAGAAGTAGGCCGCTAAGTGTTCAGCCATCATGTTTTAGTATTTCGGGCATGTTGAATTAGGTTTGGCTTCTGTCGCATTCAAGAGAGTCCTTGGGCTGCTGTGTTTGTGGCTGGATGGCCATATAGCACAGATATGAGCTAATATTCTAAGACAGTCCTCTGTTACACTTTCTCATGAAATCCTTCCCAAGGGTGTCAAGCACAATCATGGTTTTCTTCCTTGGCATAGCCAGACAAGTATGCAATAGTAACAAAGACTTGCTTTAATGTTCAAGAGTTGCAGGGGTAGGGAGTAGCCCGGGATGCCAAGATATGTGGTATCACAGAGAGGAATGACCTAGTATTTAGTTTATTGCTGGGCATGGCAGATTTTTCTTTTTGTACTGACGACACATGATTTGGTCTTCTTCAGAGGGATGCACATAAAAAGTTTACCTGTTATTGCACTAACCAATCAGAGTAATGCAGGAACTCCCAGCCGTTACTTCGCATTTCTAATAAAGTTGTGTTTTCTGCAATTCAGGCCCTCTCATCATTGTTTGGAATTTCTTGAGCGTCTACTCAAGTAGCCACTTAGCAGTCTTCCAGGAGGGAGCTTGCAGACTCAATACAGACAGGGGAGCGTAAAGACCTAAAAAACTAGTCTTCCAAGTTGGAGCAGGTACTGGATTAATTTGACAGTCAAGGTGAAATGCATCAGTACGATTAATAATCTACCAAAATAATTTCATTCGGGAAGGATACAGAACTTTTAGCATCTCTTCTGAATTTTTTTTATATAGATTGTGTTTGTGAGCGTTCAGCCAATTTAAGCCTCCACATTTGTGAATCTTATAAAAACCATACCTAGTCTCCCTTGGTTGATTTATTGTTGAATATGTTGAATCAAATTCTTATAACTGGACATCTTGACAAAGATAACATACAAAACTATATCAATCATGGAAATACATCAGCGACACTAGGGCTTGATGGTCTAGCTAATGGAGTTCTTATTAACTAATCACAGAAAAGGGGCAGGCATTTTGCAAACTTTGTGTACTCACATGGTAATTTTTAGAATCTGAACTGTTAAAAAGATGTAAAGTGTACTGGTGCCTGTATGAAAATATGGAAATACCAAATACCCGAGAAACTATAATATGATAGCACTGCTGGATACTTGCAGTAAAATATGTGTTTCTGTTTTAATGCAAGAGCTATGTGATTGGTAAGTCCTAAAAAGTAGTGTATTGCCATATTACACTGGTTTTAAAAGGGGAATGTCTACCACATAGAATGCATTTGTTTGAACCCATTTAAGTACCAGGACACTAATTCCAGACCAGTCTCCACAATACATAATCTTACTTGACTAAACATCTGCTTCCAATCCTTTTGTGGAAAAAAAATGTCCAAGTGGAGAATTGGCAGGGGTCTCCTAAAATTGATAATTGCATTTCACACTGTCACCTCTTCTAGCATGAGATCGAACATGGAACGAACTTTAAAAATAATATAGTAAGGAGATGTGGCCATAAAAAGTGGTGCATGCTGGTGACACTTCTTTTCAACCTAAATATGGCAGACCAGTAGCTTTAAATGCATTTTGTAATGTTCTTCCACAACTATGCTCCTCTTTTGTTCCTTGATCTATTTATATTGGATCAAACTTGAATTGGTGTTTAGAGAATAATACACTGGTGAAATTAATACCAACATTTTGTTGAAATATGAGGGACCATTCCTTTTTTCCCATTATTCAGGCATATAGTCAACAGAAATGTCCCATGGTATTGTAAAGAGCAAAGTATATACAGAGTTTGGAAACATTGTGGATAAGTAGGGGGGGTGGGGGGGTTGGAGATGGATTTTAGGTATGCAACAATGTACAGCAATGCCTCCTAGAATGTGCACGGACCGTTCTTAATACTCGGGAGGAACTGAAAACAAGCTAAGTTATATTTTAAGATCATACCGTATGAGTCAAAATAACTGCTTTCGTTAGCAAGGGATGTTGTGGAAAGCGAAATGTGTGGCAATTAGATCTTTGCATCTTACACACAGCACTGTAACAACAATGCAACCAATGTTAACAGCTTTACAATTGGACTGTGATTGTGACGATTACAGATAATTAAAATGTACGCTTAATAAGTTAAAAACGGCACTGAGTCAACCGTTTGCTGACTAAAAACGGACTCAATCAATTATGCTCTGATTTATTTTAATCTTTATTGAAATAAAGTAAACAAAAGGCAAAAATGAAGTAAAGTCGTTTAACTAGGTAGGACTTTCGAGTAAAGATGGCTTTGAAATGAAGCACATAATGCTTATTAGACTGTCTCTCTCCTCTTTCTGAAACAGAATTGTTCAAATCAAGATATTATGGCTTATTGCATAATTTCTTTACCCACAATATCCCACTATTCTGTGTTAACATGGAATTGTATCTGTGCTCAGTCGAACCATCATACACTCATATCGATGTGAGGAGCTCTAATTCTGGTTGGAACGTTTATAAGGGCAAGTGGAGGTGTGAACTTGACCCTCTTTCCACTGCAGTGAATACTTTAGAAAACTCCCCAAACCTTTTATAATGTGTTGGTATTTAATGCATGCAGGGTTCCCCAGAAATACCTAGATTGCTAATACCTCCAAACTCATAATCTGGAGGTTGAAGTAATAATATAATATCTGCTTGTAGTATTTATTTTTTTAGTTTGTCATACACATGGAATCCTTTTCATTTCCTCCCATACAAGTTAAACCCTGATCAAGTCACCTACCTCCACAAACATTTTCTGAGCTCCTTCATCCATAGACTGTAATTTGGCAATTTGACTTTCTCCATATGTTCTTGCTAAACCAGTGAAGTTGTATGTGTGTGTGTTTCTTTCCAGACATCATGTTTTCCTAATAGTATGGCAAGTTGTGGAGAGCACCCATGCACATGTATCTTTTCTCCATGCAGTCTCTTTCTGAAGCATCTGTATCTTAACCATCAACAGTGAATTAGCCATTCTATTAGTCCTCACATTTCTGAATGATTTAAACACACTGCTCTTTGTTCAATGCCATTGCTGTTTAAACATGTAGCCAAATAACGGGAGACCTTCAGAAGATTTTGAGATCCATTAAGACTGTTCACTGGTACTCCTTCAGGAATATATAGTCACCAAACATCTGACAATTTTGCAGGGGCACGCATTCGGATCGACACAAATTCAGCCAACTGGATAAAATGTCCAGTCACAACCCCCTTCTGTTATGATTCATTGATTTACTTGACAGACTGAATTTTCCCAACATATCAAGGTTTACATAGTCGCTTGTATGTTTCCATTCCCTTCCCTCTCTCCCCCTCCCTTCCTTATTGCTCAAATGTCATGAGGCCAAGTACGATAGTTAATTTCACATCCTTACTGTTCATGGCCTGCACGCACGTCATTTTTCCTTGTTCCCTCCCTGGCCTTGAAGTGCTTTGAAACACATTGGGCCTCATTACGACCCTGGCGGTACGGGGTAAACGGCGCCGTTTACCCTGTACCGCCTCATTATGAGCTCCCCTCGCGGGACCCAGGAAGCCAAGTTTGACCAGGCGTGCTTACCGGGTCCCGCGAGGGGAAGAGGGAGCAAACAACGGGCCAACTCGTAATGGCCCGTTGTTTGCTCCCTCTCCCATTCCCATTCAGCCCTACGGGGGCTGAAATGGGAATGGGGGAAGGACCGGGTCCGGGTCCTTGGAGGGAGGAATTACCGGGCCTTCCGAACTCGGAATGGCCCGGTAATTCCTCATTCTGAGGCCCCGAACCCGGAAGCGATTTCGGCGGCAGCCATGCCGCCAATAGCGGCATGGCTACCGCCGAGGTCGTAATGAGACCCATTGTGTATATGCGCTATATAAATAAACTATCATATCATACAACCTCCCTTGCAAAAGTGATTAATTAAAAAAAGCGCAAATAGTAGTTTATTTATTTTTAAAAAAAAATCAACATAAGGGTTTGTACTTATGGCAGTTGCTGATTGAATGCATCCTTCCCCCCATGAGCTCCTGTTTCATCTTGAAATCTTTGTCCTCTTAATGCTGCAGACCATATTCAAAATATTATACGTAACAAATATGAGCTGCAGAAGCGTCCCGGTCTACTCTCTGGATTGGATGTCAGTAACCTCTGCCTTTAGATGGGGAATATCAGTAGAGGAAATGTGAGGGACCGTGTTTTGAACCGGACTTTCACAAGCTGGGACACATGAGAGGTGAAGGAACAGGGTCCCATTTGATTATTGATTATCCTGCATAGATTGATGGTAATCCGTGTTCATTATTCCTTTTAATGTTCTGCTGGGTGTGACTGATGGCAACATCATGTGCAAGCCCGATGCGTTGGCAGTGAAGTGCAGGCTAAGGTGTCATGTCTGCCAGCATCAGAGATGGTCATCTAATAAGGCAGTGTGTGAGAACACCCCAGGACCTAAAATAAATTATAAAGTTGAGAGAAGTGATGCAGCTACTTTGGTTATGCATCCGTTTTAAATGCAACCAGAGGATATTTGTGATTTTCTACATTTCAGTCTTCCTCACAGGTGATCAGAAAGATTCATGGCAGCGACAATGCACATTAAGTAAAACATAGGCTATATTGAGTGTCTGGAGAGGAAATGGCACAAAAAGGAAAACTTTACTGAATCCCTTATAATCTTACATGTTATTAAGCAACGTAGAGGGTCAAATCTCATCTCAACTAACACTTTCTTGACACATTCTGAATCCATTTTATAGACATTAATTCAACCCCATAGCTTTAATTCCCTCTTTGGGAAGCGTTTGCACTTTGCACTCTGTAAAACATTGCAATTAACTGTACACATGTGGATCATGTCGGTCTTCCTATATTTGAAACCACATGGAATCTTTACATACATAATTATATTGAAGTGAGGGAAATTTCATCAGGAGAATGTATCTAGCCAAAGAGTCTAAAAATTACAATATCCAGGAGATGAATCTGCCTGATAGTCTTTGACTGGTCAATGCCTAGAAAGGCCTCCTTCTTCATGCCATGATTTGACTAATAATATGGATTAGCAAAGTGAACCCCCTGCTGACAATTAATGTGCTTTTACGATAATTTCCTTAAGCTTAAATCCTTCAATGGCAATGTTGAGGTGCCCCCAACGGCATGTGGCCCCATCTCTGCCAATCCGTTACCAGATGCAAGCAGGCCTGTCCTGTGCATTAGTCCAACAGCCCTGTGCCACACCCCTCATCCTGTAATAACTGCCATGCATACCAAAACACGTGACAGAATACATCATAATGCCATCCCCTATGTCCCCTACAGGCACAGAGGCATCACCTGAGGCATCAGGGGAGTGGGGCACAGCGGGCCGTCTACAGACTTGCCTCTCCCACGCCACCACTAGCCCCACCACCCTGCAAAGGGGATGTCAGTCAACATCCAGGTGCAAGATGAACCCCACCACTCCCTGCCGCCACAGGGGCACACCCACTGCCCAAGGCCAGCCTGCCAGGGGCACACCAGTGACTAGTGTTGAGACCACTCTTCCTCACAATGAGGAAACAGCCCAAATAACTGTCACACAGGAGGAGGGAGGGACGAGCAGCCCCCACAGTAATGGCCACAATGCGACCGCGGCCCAGACACAAGTCCGCAGACAGCACCAGCCATCACACACCCCACCTGAGAGCCCACTTTGGGAGACTATTTGCAGCCCAAGGCCACAGGGCCAGGCACACCACTACCGCACACACACCCCGGAGTCAGATACAGACACTAATTCATATGGGTCCCCTTCCAGAGGGCCCACTAGGCAAATTCCCAATACCCCACCTCAGCCGACTGCCGCCTTGGGCACTGTAATGGAGGACCTCGATGCCATGGAGGATAGCCACTGCCCACAATGGCCATGCGCAGGCCATCAGACGAGCCATCAGGGAGGCCATGAGGAGGATGCGAGGGACAAAGCGCGTACCCTGGCTATAGTGGAAGCGTGCACAGGCTTTCTGACTGGGTTTGGCCAGAGAGTGAGGGAGCTTTGTGAGGGGCTCTCTGCCTTTGCATAGCGTTTGAGGGAAAGTAATGCCCTCCACCGCCAGCAGCTGCAGATGGCAGCCTCAATTGCCTCATCCTCCACTACCCCCACATAGACATCCCAACAGGGAACACCTAGGTGGAGGTCCCACGGAAGCTACACTCACGCCCGCCCCCTGGATGCTGGGGCTTGGAAAATGTACTTTTTATCCGCATTTATACGCAGAAAATGTCATAGACATTTTTGAAAAATCAGTTTCACAGGATTTAAGAACACTTTATCTAAACAAACACACAACAGTTTAAGGACAAACACAATTTAACCAAGGTGGAAAGGGAATCCCTTAAAGAACTCACAAATGATGACTCAATCACAATTAAACAAGCTGACAAAGGGGGGAAGATTGTAATTCTAAACAAAACAGATTATATCAAAATGGCAGAAGAATATCTGAACAACAAGGACCCTATGAAAAAACTAGCAAATAACCCTCTACCAGAACTTATAAAGGAATGGAACACCAGAAATACACAATGGTTGGAAGAAGAATTAATTACAGAAGATGAATTTAACTTCTTGAGGAATTCTTTTCCTATAAGAGCAAGCATCTACTTCTTACCTATAATTCATAAGGAATATGAGCAATTACCATCCAGTAGATCCAGTAATTAATAGCATTTGATATGATATGATATGATATGGCATTTATAACGTGCCTATACACAAGTGTTTCAAGGCCCAACGAGGCAAGGGTGGGGGAACAGAGGGAAGACAGACAACGATCCTACTTGGCCAGGTGTCATTCAGATCGTGCAAGTGCATGGGAAGGGGAAGCAGGAGAAGTGCGGGGGGGAAAGGGGGAGAGGACAGTGCAGTACATGCATTAAGACAATAAATAAACAATAAGTAAATGTACGGCCAGCAGGTGGCAAGTGAAAGGGTAAGTGCAGACAACAGGTGTCAAGTGCTGGTAGTGGGACCGTATGGGTACAGAAAACAGTCATCAAGTGCGGGGGTTGCCAGGAAGGCAGTGCAGGAGTGTGACTGGCGGGTGAGGGTCCTGGGCCCGAGATCAGAGGGTGGCCAGGTAACCAGTGCAGTTTCAGTGTCAGCCAGGAAATCAGCAAGGGAGAGGAGGAGAAAAAGTAGATGCAAGGAGAAAGGTTTTGAAGTGCTTCCGGAACCGAATATGATTCTCCTCAAGTTTCAGGGAGGCTGTTCCAGAGGGAGTCTCCAGCCGAAGAAAGAGATCTTCCACTGTTGCTTGGAGAAGCGACTGACCCTGAGGGAGTTGGAGGCAGATGAACCGAAGAGATCGAGAAGGAAGGCATTTAGGAAGAGAGAAAGGTTTTGAGGTGTTTCCTCCAAAATTCCATCTAAGTGTGATACATGTCCTACCCCCAACAATCCATCCAAGAGGTTTGTAGTAGTAGTCGTTTTTATATAGCACATTTTCCCATTTGTATGGCCTCAAAGCGCTTTGTGGTAGGAACGCCCTGAGGGAACGAAGTCCAGGTATGAGAAAGTTCTGAGAGGATGCTTAAGATGCATGTGTGCATTTGGCCGAGATTAGGGCTTAGGATGGCTGCTAGGCTCAAGTAAACAACCCAAGAGGTTAGGCACATGAACGGGCATTGAGGAAGGACACGGCAGAGCACTAATGCAGGAGAATCAATATGTACCCAGCCAGAACGAAATTTGTCATAGGTTATCACTGTAGTCTAATGGCAGAGGTTTTGAGGCAAGTCTGGTGTTTCAGTGCAAAACGGTTATGTGACCAGCTAGACCCGAATGTGTCATAGTCGTAGCTGTATTCTAGCACGTGTGGATGAAAAGCTGTGCCAGCGGCAGATGTCCACAGAAGTGATGCATTTATACATACCTTAACCTTAGATGGAGGTTGTGTTTGATGTCGATGTATCATCCGATCACCTACCTAAAGGTCATTTATTGTTGTAATGCAGTGTTATAGTGCACACAATGCAGATTAAGTTCGACCAGAAGCCCAGTTCTCAGCAGTGATGCACTTCCTGACTTCCCACGGCAGTACATCCCGCACCTGTGGCCGTATAGCACTTAACTGATGGCCCCCTAACATAACACTACAGGGAGGCTTTCCCGTAAGCAGCTGGTGCACGCCAGGTTCACGCTTCTCAAGCGTGTCCAGAAGGCCTCCTGGAAGCCCTTCTAGTAGCAGCCAGCGGGTGAGAAGGTTAATGCCCAGAGAGTGGTCTTTACCCCTCTTTGACCGGGGCAAAGCTGGCAGGCCATTCATGAACGGCTGGATTTATGCACCTCCTGGCCCGGGTCCAAGGCGGCGGGGTGCAGGCTGTGGAGGGCCTCGGGATCCCTGAATAAGGCTTCCATTTACTGCAATCTTTACCTGCATGATGCCATGGCTTGAAGGTTATGCGATGCCCAACAAATCACGCAGGCCCGGATCTAGGGGCCGGAGGTGCCAGCCAAGCAGCTAGGGTGTCTCGCGCCTACCAGCTGACATATCAACAGTGGTGGGGTGGTAAAATACCACTGCACGGAGAATCACTTAATTGCACAGGCCCTGATACCCCCCCAGCACAGAAACACCCACCGGACTAATGCTATTGGGACACCCACATATTTCATGACAGCCTAGTGCCTTTCAAAGTACATTTGGGCTGGGGCAGAGTCATTCGCACACGTTATTGACCTTAACCTTATCCTTCTGCCCGAATAGAAATCTTATAACCCCCCCACCCCCACCACCACACACACGCTCATTGGCTCATTGACTGAACCAATTTCTGCATATATTGACCAACACCTTCAACCTTTGGCTACCAATTTAGCTTCTTTCACTAAGCCCCGCCACCTGGTGCCTTCCAAGTTGCCGCTCTTTTTCCCTACTTAAGGAGCCCTCCAACCTCTTTTCTTTTGCATATGGGGAGCTGGTGTAAGTGGATTTAGTGTCACCAGGCCTAAGCCCCACCCACCTGGTGCCTTCCAGGTTGCTGTTCTTTTTCCCCACTTAGCAAGCCCAACCACCTGGTGCCTTCCTGGTTGCTGCTCTTTTTTCCTACTTAAGGAGCCCTCCAGCCTCTTTTCCGTTGCAGATAGGGAGCCGTTGTAAGTGGATCTAGGTCACCTGGATTAAGCACCGCCCACCTGGTGCCTTCCAAGTTGCCGCTCTTTTTCCCTACTTAAGGAGCCCTCCAACCTCTTTTCTTTTGCATATGGGGAGCTGGTGTAAGTGGATTTAGTGTCACCAGGCCTAAGCCCCGCCCACCTGGTGCCTTCCAGGTTGCTGTTCTTTTTCCCCACTTAGCAAGCCCAACCACCTGGTGCCTTCCTGGTTGCTGCTCTTTTTTCCTAGTTAAGGAGCCCTCCAGCCTATTTTCCGTTGCAGATAGGGAGCCGTTGTAAGTGGATCTAGGTCACCTGGATTAAGCACGCCCACCTGGTGCCTTCCAGGTTGCCACTTTTTTTCTCTACTTAAAGAGGTCTCCAACCTCTTTTCCTTTGCAGATAAGGAGCTGGTGTAAGTGGATCTAGGTCCCCTGGCCTAAGCCCCGCCCATCTTCTTAGCCATGCCTCATCCTTCCTGCTCTTAACTCTTAGATCAAGGGTGTCTCACACCTGGGCATCCGAAGCGAAGGGCAGTAAAGGGGAATTCCTGTGGACCTGTTTGGACAAGGAGAACCCAGGGCCTGAACCCCTGCTCAGACAGCAGGTAAGTATGGACCCACTTGTGTTACACCCTCTGTCCCAACAGCCCATCCTCACCCCATCTCAACCCCCCTGATGTTCCCTTGTGCCCCCCACACTTCTCGCACACAGGTGTTGCCTATTTTGCTTCAATCTTCTACCCTGCCCCCCCAGTCTATTTCTGCAGGAGTCTGTCCTGATACATTCTGGTTTCACCATCACTGTCTTGTGGCCAATGCTGGATTTGACCTTTATGGACTTTATTGATTCACGGTTCATCACTCTTTCTCAACTCTCATGAAGGACTTCTTTTGCATCTTGTACTCATGGTGGCCCTGAATCATGCTATTCCCATTTTCATCTTGTATCCTGGCTTGCAACATTATGTGTTACACAAATTATTTGTGGTTATCGGTGCACACTAGTAGTTTGAAGTCATTTACTGACTGATAATATATAGTATTTTTTGTAGACTTGAGGTGCGGGGGAGAAAAGATGGTCTTGGAACAAGACCAATTTTGCAAAAAGTAGAAGCAGTAAGAGGATCCAAAATTGGGAGCCCTCCCGTCCCCTGCACACTGTATAATGTTTTCAATAAAGACATTCAATAAACTTGCATGTCATTTCATATATCGAGCACATTCAATTATGGTTAATGATAGTCTCAATTAAGAAAAAGTAGAAATTATTTAATTAAAAAAACAGAACTGTTTCAGTAGTTGCAGTAAACTGTGGGCCAATTATTGATAAAGGCAAAGAAAAAAAGAGCAATATCCATAGGTTAACATGTGCTTGGCTGACACGTTTCGAGGTGATTTCCTCTTCTTCTTGAGCCTTGTAGCAAAGTCACGGCGCGTTTCAAGGTGATTGCCTCCTCTTCTTGAGCCTTGTAGCACTAGTACACATTCAAATATAGTTGAAAGAAAGAAAGAGAAAAGGGAAAGAAAAAAAGGGAGAGAGAATAGCTGACGTAATTATATTTTACATAGTTATATATGGCAAACATTGTGCAACGTATGTTAGGTAATATTGACCAGCAGTGATTGTTAAGTAGCAACAATGCAGAGTGTGTGAATGATTGTTATCTGACATGCTGTCTATTCAATACATAATTCTTGGTGATGTCCAGCTTCATGCTGTTACTGGAAACTGTTATATTATAAGGTGAACCCGGTGAGCACCAATTAGAAAGAACATTAGCTAAGTGAGTGATAATGATAGAGTTAGAGTAGTGCATTATCTATAGTAGTGGCCAATACACAAGAAAACTATTCAATAGAAACTGAAAAGCCATAGTGATGCGGAGGGCATGAATATATAATTCATAGTGGTGGTAAGCCGGTAGCAACTCATCAAGCTAATTATAGCGTGATAAATAATAGGTTTAATCACTCACAAGTCACTAGAGATGGACGAGGGTATCTGTCTTTTGTTGTAAAGTAGATCAATCCTTGAAATGGGGGGAATACAATACTAATGTATTCAACTGTGTTAGGTAAACCTAACTACATCTGTAGGTATAAAAGTAAAGAGAAACTTACATAACCCCCATTAACTGGTCAGTGTGTAAAAATTTCCAGAAGCCGGCACAACTAGGATAATGGAATTAAACTGACTTGTGCAGATGACCCCACGGGTACTCGAATGCAGAGAGAGTACGTGGCTGAGATTGTTTTTGGGCGGCGTAATCCGTGGCTTCTATGTGTTCATATACGTCCGTACCAATGTTCATGCTCTAATAAAAAGGTACAGCAAATGTATGTTATGGACTAATAATCAGGTAAATGGTAATGGGGAGTGACATTATGTGTTACTACTGACATCTACAATTGTATTCGTTCTCGCACTTACTCTATCCGAATTATCCCTGGACCTAGTATGATAGCAACCTCGTCTGTCTCCTCCCCCCTCCCCTTAATTGTCCCCCCACCATAGCACTATCTGAAATGTGATTAGACCTAGTACAATATTCGCTTGTTTTGTTCCTCCCCTCCCTTTCTGCACCCCTCTCCCTAACCTTCTATTTTCTCCAGCTCTACCAGAAATGTCGTCAGGCCTAGTACGGTAGTCGCCTGTCTGTTTCCATTTCCTTCCTACTCTCCCCCTCGCTTCCTTATCTATATCTTAGCGCTTGCGCTATCTGAAATGTTGTCAGGCTGAGTACGATAGTTAATTTCACATCCTTACTGTTCATGGCCTGTAAGAATGTCATTGTATTTTCCTTTGTTCCCTCCTTTGCCTTGTAGCGCTTTGAAACACATTGTGTATAGGCGCTATATAAATAGACTATCATATCATATATTAAAGATACAAAAAATGTGATCGACCAATTGGAATTGATAGAATGGGAAACAGATTACATTAAACCCACCGCAGGAAATAGCATTTTACATGCGGCAAGTCACCATCCGTTGCACATCAGACACAATATCCCCTATGGGGAATATTGAAGGATAAAAAAAACTGTACAGAAAACGAGATGAACAAACATCTGAATTTTGCTAAAGAAAAATTCCTAATGAGAGGGTACAAACATCAACATCTAAATCAAGAAAACAATAAAAGTAAAGAACGCACCAGAAAAGATCTTTGAAAAACGAACCTTTGAAAAAGAAAGAAGACAAAAATTCATTATCAACAATCAGATTTATTACAACATATAATACAGAAGCCAATGCTTTAAGATCAATTATAAATAAACATTGGAATCTCTGTTAACAATGGCTCAATACCTAATGCCCTTTCTTACCAACACTCCGTGCAACACCTATCAGAGAACGCCTAATCCTAAAAATATCCTTTTCCCCTCTAATTTTTCAAAATCTAGAGGAACTAAAGGTATGGAACAACTCTGACATACAGAAAATCTAAAAGTATATTATAGATGTGGAAACTGCAGCATGTGCCCTTGCTCAGAAAATGGTCTAAAACAAATCATTAAACCAAATGGAACAAAATATATTATTGAAGACTTCATGAAGTGCAACCCCAAATTTGTTATTTATGCAATTCATTATGTATGTTCCAAGATATAGATAGGAAGTACTATAAGATCCTGTAATACTTCAAAACTAACCTGTTTTGTGCAGCAATCAATGAGGCACTTGGGGAGATACTCTGAGGACCCTGACACCTCCCTTCCCCTTAAAAGGGAAAGAAGGGGTGGTGCGAGGGATCCCAGGGAAACCCTCCTGGGGAATAAAACCCTGCTGAAATGGATGTTTAGCTGGATGGATCAATTTGTCCCTTGTATGCCGTCCTTCAAGATGGGAAGGAACTCACAGGTTCTAGCCGTGGGATCCCGAAAACATCTGGACTCTAAACAAACAAACAGGATATGAGCCGAGGGACAGACACATAGTTAAATCAGATGAAAAAGGGGTGGAGAAGTACCCAGTGTGTCGGGAGGAAGAGCCTAACGAAGGTTCTTTAAGGGTGTTGGATGATGGGAGTAAATGGCAGGATAAAGACACAAGGCTGTGGGAAGGAATAGAAGGAAAAGGTAAGTAGAAGCAAGGATGTAGGTAACATGCACCCTAGCTGCGAACTCACGTAGCGTCTGGGGAGAGAAGCGATGCGCTGAGCTTTGGATCCGCTGGGCCATAACCGGAATCCCCCGAACAACGTGATGACGTCAGAGGACGTCTGACTTCCAAACGCGTAAACGCTGCACCACTACCCCAAGTAAGAGGAGCCATGTTGGAAGAAGGAAGAATAGACAATGCTCGCAACCTCCAGCGTTGCCAAAGAGAGTGGCAGCACCAACGAGCCATAAAAGATCCTTGAAAATCAGGATAGCAGAACATATCAGAACAATAAGACAGAAAGATGAACATTATCCCTTAAGCAAACATTTATTTTTAGAACATACTGAGGATCAAACCAAAATTATTAAATATTTTGGTTTAGAACATGTGACAAATCCTAAAAGAGGAGGAAATAGAGAAAAACTTGTGGCAAAAAGACGCTACTTGGATTTAATGGCCAGTTATATATCAGGTTTAAATTCACATCATGAACTGGGTCATTTCATCTAAGTAATTTCTAATGAGTAGAAATAGCAATAATTAAGTTTGGGTGAATTTATGTTACCCTATAATTGTTGGACTTTTTCTGTGGGACAATTAATTTCACTCATTATCGAAAAACGCTGTGAGATCATACACTGTTTTTTCAAAAGAAAGCTTTGCATTCATGAATATTAGTTTGGGAAGATCCAAACATAGCAATGATGAATTTTCAGTAGTTAAGAAATCTACTTCTTCGAATTGCGGTAATAATTGACTATGAGCTTTAACCCAATCCAAAATGGAGATTGCAATGTGTTGATGCGAATGTTGGTGATCACGTGTCATCACGTTGCAACGTCACAATAAGAGCCGGCCATTTTGGAACAGTCTAGTGCAGTTCCAGAACGCGGGAGTAACAAATGTGTAAATTACCGGACTCAGATTGATAGAAAGGAGAAATCCGGGTAAGGGGAAACAAATGGGGGTTGAGAGGAACCCCATAGATGGAGACAGACTAAGATCGAATTATAACATCTAATTTAAGTCTAAATTATTCAAGGAACTGTGAACTGAAAATACAGCCAAAGATTGAATTGGAAACTGTTTTTAACATTAAGAATAACGTTTCCCATCAAAATCGAAAATTTGAAAAAGCAAAATTCACATTAACATCATCAGAAAACATATTTAAGTAAGTAATACTTTAAGGTAATCAACTAATAACACCGATATTGTAAAAGCAAATTTCTAACTGTAACATTAGTTTGACAATGGGATTTAGTTTGTTTCTTCAAGCCTCTTGCAATAGAAGATCAAGCACATTTAGCGTTCACTTTATTTTCCAGCATATCAAATGTTCATATTGTTAAACCGTCCTGAGGAACCATTGATAGTAAATGGGGAAACACGTGTCAGGAGCTATCAGTAATGTTTGAACCTAATGAAAAATGATGAAAAATATATTTTGGAGACACAAGCAAGAGTAACATTTCAATTTGGAGTGCTTTACAACAGTGTTTGTATTCTTCAGTGTACACTGCCCACAATGTGCATGTGCAGGCCATCAGACGAGCCATCAGAGCGGCCACGAGGAGGATGGCTAGGGACAAAGCGTGTACCCTGGCTATAGTGGAAGCATGCACAGCCTCCCTGACTGGGTTTGACCAGAGAGCGAGGGAGCTTTGTGAGGGGCTCTCTGCCTTTGCAGAGCGTATGAGGTAAAGTAATGCCCGCCACTGCCAGCAGCTGCAGATGGCAGCCTCAATTGCCTCATCCTCCACCACCCCCACAAAGACATCCCAACAGGGAACACCTAGGTGGAGGTCCCAGCGCCAGCTACTCTCATGCTGCCCGGATGCTGGGGCTTGGGGAAAGAGGACATGGCCTACATGACCGCCATGCACACGGTTGGCCTGAGTGTGCTTCATATGGACACATTGTCGGGTGGGGGAGGGTGGATAATGTGCTGGGGTGATGGTGGTGGGGGTTGGGATGAGAGTGTGCTGGGGTGTTGGTGGTGAGTTGGGGGATGGGAATAGTGTGCTGGGGAGTTGGTGGTGGTTGAGGGGTAGGGATAGTGTGCTGGGGTGTTGGTGGTGGGTGGGGGTGCGGCAGGATAGTGTGTCGGGGCGTTGGTGGTGGGTGGGGGCAGAAGGTATGGGGGTAGAAAAAGTCAAAAAGCCTGTTGAACTCAGTAAAATGCACAGACATCCACGATTGTGCACTTTATTCAATATGTGCAGGTTTTGTACTGGGTCAGGCCAACATGCTAAAATAAATTGTCTATCAGTACTTGTCAGGCCAGTATCCCTTCCTTCACTTCATCCCTGTGTCTGTCTGCTCTGGCTACGGCCACAAGGTCATATTCTTCATCTTCTCCTAGGTATTGCCTGTCAGCGTCTGGGGTAGGGGGGTAGGGGAACATTCCTACTACTGTGCAGAAGCCCGCCAAAGGACGGCGAACAAAGGAACCAAACCTGGTTTGGTGCGCAGAGAAAAACACGAGAAAGACTTTTACAAAAAGAAATGATGAATAAACCCAGCCGGAACCATATAAAAGTAAATGTGGTCCAGCGGGTTTAAATTTGAGGCCACTAAGATGGCCTAAAACAATACCAAGGCTATTTAAAATAACCACTCTAGAAAAAGTAGAGTAGTTACCATTGCCACCAGCCAAATCTTAAAGAAAAGGGAACGAAATAATGTTCCATGAGAAACAGACAAAAAGGGATGACTGTTAACCCTTTCCAGAACTCTATGTAAGATAGTTTGTACTGGGTTTGTGAATGTAAAAAGACTAATAAATGCAATGGCAACTTTACATGTTCTGGGAGACAGTAGTCAGTCCCAGAAAATGGAGACTGGGAAGTCTAAAAAAGACAACCCTGTGTCACTGCACTAAAGGTGCTGTGTAACACACAGTAAAAAGATGATGGCTGTAGAGTAGGTGAAGCTCCACAGTCTACAAACACAAACATGTTAAACACACACAGCAAAACACATGTAAGAGTGGGAAAAAAGGCTCACACTCTTACTAGGCAAAAAGAATAAATCCTAGAAATCCAGCAAAGCTGCTGAGTAGGTAAGGGAAATTTTCCATTCTGGAGAATTCTCCCTAAAAAAAACAGAACCCTCTACTTTCCTCTACGTGGCATGTGACATGTGTCTTCCTGTTATATTGACACCAAAGAAGAGACATGTTGGACTAGTATCCAGATTGGAAATTCCAAAGAAAACTCCTCCAGTGTTGGAGAACAATGTATCTATGTAACCATATAGTATGTATGGGAAAAGCAGAGAGGTTCTTTTGGAAAAAAATTACATCAAACATATTGAGCTAGAAATATTGAGCTAAGGTGCCAGTGCAAAAAATCTATGAAACATTCCCTTGTTAAAAAACACACACAATTCTGACAAATAGGTTTAAGAAGCAATGTGCACAGTGCAGTAAACAGCATAATGTTATCATATAATATTTCAACAATTCTCGGCAAATTATGTCAATTGAAAGTTAATATCATCAAACATATCATCACATTTAGAATACATTATAAACCTTGTGTTACTTAAAAAAAAGGACTATGTGCAGATCTAAACATAATCATATTCAAATTTTTCAAGTAATTGCAGTCTTAAAAACATGTAGGTGAATATCTCAATTTAAGAAAACAAATACTTTTTCATCATTGTTATGTCCCTAGGGCTTTATTGTATCAAATTCTGTAGTGTGTTTAGACACCATTCTACGCAGCTATCTTTCTTTGTTGCCCTTACGTTTATGTTCAGTGGCATGAGCAACGGCTCTAAATGTTACTTTACTATCATGAAAATCTTTATAATACAATGCTACAGGATAGTTAACATCATCATGTTCTATCACTCTGTGGAATTGCAAGATTCAAAGCTTTAAAGGTCCTATTGTTGAACCAATATATTTCACTTCACAAGGACATTCTTTTACATATATCACAACTTTCATTAAACAAACTGTGACATGTTGACTCTTCCACATGTTTCTCTCTCTGCATTCCACTTGTCAGGTGTATTGACCCACGTTTGAGTCATTAAGCTGCAACATTTGGTGCTGTGGGTTTAGAAAATCCAAGATGGCCAAAAAGCCCACATGTGCGCCAGAATCCAGGAGAACTGCGCAGTTGGCACAAGACCACTCCAAAGATACAACCTTCTCGTGGGGGGTTCCACATCACCACTCTACTGTAAGGATGCCATCAAAACAATGTTAAGCAAGGGTCCTATTCTATCAAGCAAAAGACCACTCTATTGAAATGCAGTAATTCAAGACAGATCCCAAAAATGGATGCAGTACCGACAAATTCCCCAAGGCTGCGCTAGCCGTCTAAACTCTGACAGGAGAACTGGCTGACAAAGGGACCTGAGTCAACTGGACTTCAAAGGCCTCTTGGTCAATTAAAAAATCTTAGCCACCTGCTGTTCCCAGAGGCCAAGAGGCTGAGAACTCTTAACACCCCAGAGACTCACCACAGGAAGCAGGATATCACATGGCCCTTCTGAGTGAGAGAGGGGGTTTCCCCTTCAGCCTGGAGGAGAGAGACAATAGCCCCTTTCTGTTGAATGGGGTATGTTAATTTTGAGTGTTTCCTGTCAACAGTCCTCTGCCAGCAAGGAGAGACATGTGATCACTGACCCACCCAGACTTCTGGAGGCGGACCCAAACACTTTGGGGAGTTGAATTGCAACAAATATATATTTTATAGAAACAGTGATAACTTATTGTAACCAAATGACAGGAATGTGCAACTTTGAGAGTCTTAGTATGGAAAATGCCCTCACGATTTGAGTCCAAACTCCAATGTGTACCATGTTCTTGGGCAAAACCCTGCTAATTATGGATATTGTAGACATTGTATTTAAGCTAGAGACATGGAAAGTTACTGGGATATATGTGGAAGGGAAATGTACCTTTGTATAATTTTTGATGAAAATCCCATATTACAAAACCCACTAAAATCAAAAATAAGTTGCCATTTTTGAATGCAAGCTCCTAGAAACACCAGGGTCGGAACAGAGACTACCTTAAGCAAGGTGTAATATGTACATGTAATTTCAACAAATTGTGTATCTGGGAAGTATGTATTTGAATCAAATATAGATTTGTGGGCAAATTGACCAGGGGAGGATCCTCTGACCCATAAACAGACCTCATCATGATGACAATCCATTTCCTTCCCCCAATCATGGGAGAGGGGAGAATTGGGCCAATGACAAGTAGAGAGGGGCAGGCTCAGTTATGCCACGCACACACCCACTTTCAAAACACATAAAAAGAGACTGCTGGGATAGGTAGAGAGATTAATTTTCCATTTCTGCGGAGCATTTTGACGGCCGACATCCCATCCAGACAGAGATCAGAACCAGGCACCCATAGACTACAGAACTTTGAACCTAGAAGGCCCACTACAAGCAAAAGTATTCTCAGCAGGCCTTCAGAATCCAGCAAACCTAACCAAACTATTCAACAGCCGGGCGAGCTGTTTGAATTCTTTGCCAAGAACAATTGCCAGAGACCAGACCAGAGATCCAGAGAACCACAGGCCGCTGTATCCAGTGAGCTGACCCAGACCGCTGTGAGCAGGACCAGAGATCCAGATCGCTGTGAGCAGAACCGGTGCCTGATTGACCCGCCGAGCAGACAGAACCACCGCCGGACGTTTGACCAGATCCGTGACGAGGCCTAGTTCAAATTTATATTGAGAGTACCTAGCAGAACTGTGCAGAACCAATCTCTTAGTTAAAATAATCTAATTCAAGCTATTTTAACCTAAGTAGAACTGCCTCCAAGAAATCGTGTCATCTGCCATTCTAAAGCTGCGAGCTGTCACCTGTCATTTTGAGTTTTACTTTAAATCTGAAAATCTACCTTTATTAAATCGTCCATATCTCTGGAACCGTTTGGGCTAGGAATGAAATTTAACTTTCATTTTAAAGCTGTGATTCTAGGCTTTCCAACGAACCTAGAACTTCCTACTCCCTATACTTTTTCCGCAATCGCGAATTACGCACTCGCGAAATTTACCGCGATTTGCAATTTGGCTCAATTTCTCCACTTGTCAAAATAGCAGCTCCATTCTTTCCTTTGTTAAAATCTGTGTGCAACCTGACAATCATTCATAGGGCATTGCTAAAGTGAGCCTGAACTAATATAAACTAGATCTCACTCACCCTGAATCTCTAGAGGGAATTAAAATCAGTTAGCACATTTTCCCATCCATTGCCATCACATTTAAAAGCATTTTGGGCCTGTGTGTTAAAAAGCACACCTGTTTTCCTCTAAGCTTGCTGGGGGGGACTGTATTTCGTATTGCATTTTGTTGGGATTCTTGAAGACTGTGTGCTCTCCTTCCATTTCTTACATTGCATTGGGGGGGGAGTGAATTGTCAAGGAAAAGTGATTACATTGTCTTTTGTTGACGCCATATCAAGTTATTTTCTGTACTGCATTTCATTTATCATTGTGTTTCCTTGAACCATATAAAGCATTCTCAGATGAGCATGCCACCGCAGAATGCCCCAAACTCTGGGCCTGGTGCTCCAGAACAATGACGGGGGCAGCACCCCGATAACCCACCGGTTCCCAGGGAGGAGGCACAAGGGGAAGGGGGGGTGTAAAGCCTTGGAGGAAGCTTCCTTCCCAACTTGTAAACAGCCCCTGGAAAACCAGGAACCGGAAACAAAATCTCCTGCCCCTGAAAGCCTGCCTCCCAAGGAGCAGAGGGGGGGGTAGGAGAAACAAAGGACCCAAACAGACCCCCTTTGTGGAGGAGGTACAGGTCTTCCAATTTGAGGGAGAGGGATCCTCAGAAGATCCTGGGAAAAGGATCTTCTCCTTCAGAGATGGGGGAACTCCTCCCAAGGAAAAATGGCTCCCCGGGGATGCCAATTCAGACTGGGGAGATGTGGAGACTGAGCTACCGCCGCCCATCATCTCATCCCAGAACCGACAATACCAAAATCCCAAGGGTCAAACCCATCCTGATGACTGCCTCCAAAAAGGGGGGGGGTCGACCCAGAACCCGAAACCATTTCCAGTTGCCAACTTTTTCTTTCAGATTCCCCAGGCTCTCCACAGAATTCTGCCCAAATCTCTTTGCTAACAATGTCCAAAACCAGAAAGTTAGCCCACCAGTTGTCCAAAAATGTGCATTATCTGTGCCCCCTTGAGGAGAAGGAGGGAAGATATTATGCCCCGGGAGAAGTACAGGGGCAGGGTACAATTTTGGCACTGGTGGACACTGGATCCCAAGCTACCCTTCTGTCCAAAAGGGCCTTTGATGAACTAAATGCAGGAAGGGGGTAGAATTACCGGTTAGGGGTAAACCCAACACCATTAGTCAACATAGAACATGACACCATTCCAATAGAGGTGGATAACAGCGACTTAAAGAGTATTACTCTAGCCGCAGGCACCATTATTGGAATGGCGGTTGATGACCGACATTTCTCCATTGATTTAGGAAATGAACTGTTAGGACCGATCCCCAAGGACTGTTTTGACAGTGACAGTGAGGACAATACAACACCAGACAGGATTTTCACCCGGCATGGGGGGAACTTCTTGGTGTACACTTCTTGCCCTTATGGTAAGGAAGATGTGACTTGTGACTTCAGGAGGGATGAGGTGATTTTCCAGGTCCATGAGGGCTGCCTTTCCCAACTGAAGCCTCTAGTCCAAATCAGCACTCTGACCAGGGACTTCTCCACCCAGCTGGAGGAGGCCGCTGAGATAGCCCAACCAGAAGTCTTTCCAGGCTTCAGGCAGATGGTGGAAGAGAGATTCAACCTAGCTGATGCCTGCGTGACTCTGGAACAGAAGCAAAAGTTGAAACAAGTTTTCTTGGATTTCCAAGATCTCTTTGCGGTAGACTCATATGACTGTGGTCACACCGACATCCACACCACAACAATTCCCACGGACCCTGGAATGACTCCAGTGTTTGTGAAGCAATATCGTTTGCCTCTCGCATCCATGGAGTCCCTTACTGAAATAATTAAGAACCTTGAGTCCCGGGGAATAATCCGTCCAGTACACAGCACCTTCAATAATCCGGTGCTGGGAATATTGAAGCCAAACGGCCAGTGGAGACTCTGCGGTGACCTTAGGGAGCTCAACAAATGGGTCCATACTTCCCGATGGCCTCTGCCCTACATTGACCAAGGGCTAGCCCAGATTCAAGGGTCACAGGTATTCACAGCAATAGACCTGACCAATGGATACTGGACCGTGCCTGTCAGTAGGGAGGACCAATACAAACTGTCTTTTACCTTTGGGGGCCAGCAGTACACATGGACCTGGACTCCCTTTGGATACCTCAACTCCGGCAATGAATTCAACATTTTCCTACATAAGGCCATGCCCGACCTGGGTGCGAGGGGTAACCTGGCTTATGTAGATGATGTCCTCATCAAAAGTTCATCTGTGGAGGAACACATAGCGGAGATCCGTTATGTTCTGACACAGTTGAGGGCCGCCGGAGCAAAACTTTCCTTTCAGAAAGCACAGTGGTGTAGAACCAGTGTTAATTTCTTGGGGCATGAGATTACTCCTCAGGGTCTCTGTCCCCAAGAAAAGAAAGTGGAATACTCCAGAAACTGAAGGATCCCACAACTCTTCGGGAACTAAGGAGCCTCCTTAGACTGACTAATTACAGCAGAAAGTTCATTTAGGGCTACGCAGAGATCACTGGACCCCTGATTCATCTCCTGAAGGGGGGGTCAAGTGGGAATGGGGTCCAGAACAATCCGAGGCAGTAAGACAACTCAAAAGAAGCCTCTCACGAGCGCCTTGCCTAGCTTACCCTGTCAGAAACAAGGAGTTCTTCCTGGAGACAGGGTAATCTAATACGTGCTTGACGGCAGTATTATACCAAAAGCATGACAAGGTCAATAAAGTAATCTCCTATGCGAGCAAAACTTGATCCTCTGTGGAGGAAAAATTCAACGATTGTGAGAAGGCACTCCTGGCAACGGTGTGGGCATTGAAGAATTACCGCCCGTTTATCCAGGGGGAACACATCATAGTGGAGACTCCACACCAGCCTCTGCAATACCTCCAAAGTGACAGAATCCGGCCCGGAAATGTGAGTAATTCCTGAATTACTTCCTGGATTCTGTCAATGCAAGGCTTTGCTGTAGAGGTCAGATATGGCAAAAACAAAAAGAGTCCCCTCGCGCAAGGTCTGGCTGACTTGCATGATTGTGCCAGAGAAAACTGTCTCGAGGACGAAAGTCTAAAAATCAAGGACAACATGGAGGCATACCTCAATTCCCCACACAAAGTCTTTGAAGAGGACAAGTGTGAGGGAATGCCCACTGTCTATGTGGATGGATGCTCTTACCATGTTGACAACCACGGGGAGAAAGAATTGGTGGCCGGCGTAGGGAATGCATGGGTGAATGAGTCCCCGGAACCCTCCGCTGGATACAAAATTGGTCCCAGAAGTAGTCAGGTGGCAGAATTGATGGCTGTGCATCAGGCCATCCTCACTGCTGTCCAAAATCAACTCCACGAACTGGTCATAATCACAGATTCGGATTATGTACGGAACAGGTTCGTGGAGCACCTGGTTAATTAGAAAACCACAGGCATGTTATGTGCTAATAACAAACCCCTGAAACATGGGAAGTTAATCCAAAACATAGATGATATGGTTACATCGAATGGGATGACCATCTACTGGGAAAAGATCAAGGGTCATTCCAAAGTAGAGGGACCAGACAAAACTGGAAATGACTTAGCTGATCAGCTGGCCAAAACCGTGGCCATCCAAGGGGATCTAATAGAAATAGAGTCCCTGTTGGCGGAAATCCAGGTCACTGCCATCACTAGGTCCCAGACCAATGCTCACAATGATCTTTCAACTGCACAATGGAGTAAGGAGACCCCTGATGCTGATTTGATTACAGCTCAGAAGGGGGATCCAATAATTGGTAAGTTTTACCAACACATTGAGGACCCTGAGAACTTCCCCCTGACGGATACCTATTACATTGGGAAAGAGGACCTAAGAGTGTTGATGAAATGTCCAAAAAGGTTCCGAATCCAAGACAGTTTGTTGGTAAGGAAATCCCAAGCTGGCCATGATCAGTGGGTGGTCCCTACCTCATTCCGAAGCCTGATGTTAAACACACCCATGATGCAGCCACCGCCGGTCATAGGGGGTTTCACACAACACTGGAAATCTTAAGAGAGGTTGCATACTGGCCACACATGGGGCAGGACCTCGACCAATACTTGAAGGGGTGTCTTGTGTGTGCACAATTTCAGCCATCATCCCTCAGACACCGTGCGCCTCTCCAAAAGAGGGGGATGACACTGCCATTGTCAGATTTGCAAATCGACTTTGTAGGCCCTGTAATCCGCTCGTCTAGAGGAAACAAGTACATGTAGACCGTTACATGTTTGTTTACCAAGTGGGTGGAATGTCTCCCAGCCCCAAATTGCAAGGCAGAAACAGCAGCTGCCCTGATGATTAACCACATCTTTTCCCATTTTGGTCTACCTCAAAGGATTGAGTCAGACAGGGGTAACCACTTCACCAGTGAAGTAATGACAAAGATGTGGGAGATACTGGGGGTCAAAAGGAAGCTACATATTGCTTACAGGCCAGCTTCTTCTGGAGCAGTGGAGAGATATAACCGAACCATTGTGAGCATCTTAAAAAAGTTTGTGGCAGATTCTGGGCCAAGTTGGAATATCCGATTACCTCTGGTCCTAATGGCCATCAGATCTACCCCTTCATCTGCAACTAAAATGTCACCATTTGAGTTGATGACCGGACGCAAGATGGTGCTTCCCCAGCATCTGCTCTACAGGACCCAAGAACAGACACTGATAAATGCCTCCACAACTCATGAGTATGTGGAGAATTTAAGGAAACACCTTCAGCATGCTTTTGCCTATGCTAAGCGGAATCTAGAAAGATCAGCTGATAGCATGAAAACCCACTATGGCCTGAAGACCACCAGGAAGGAATATACTGTGGGGGACCGGGTCTATCTATACAATTTCCAAAGGAACCAGGCCAAACATCGAAAAATGTTGCCTACATGGAAAGGACCCTTTGAATTTATAGACAAAATCTCCCCTGTTGCATACAAGATCCACATCCCCAAAGGCAGTTTGGTGGAAGGGGAAGACAAGTGGGTACATATAAATCAGCTAAAGTGTTGCCATCCCAGGCACACGCTGCAGCAACTGGAGGAGTCCTCTGCAATACCAGAGGGGGCCACTCCAGAGTAAGTCAGTTCAAACTCTAAAATATTCCACATATCAAAAATATAGTAACGTAATGCAAATGTTCCCTGTTATATATTGTTTTTAAAATCAGACTGCAAAATGCATTCGGATGTATAAAATGTACATGTTCGCCACACCATTAATAGTGGTGGAAAAATGTCTAGGAATGTGTATTGCCGCTTTTGCTTTATCATCGTAGGAGAGAGGAAACCATGGAGACTGACCAAGGAGGACGACCGGGGACCGGGAGCAGAGACCCGAGAGGCCTGGGGTACCGCCCAATATTCCCATCAGGACCGGCGAGGAGAACCGATCGATCCAACCAGATGGAGGAAAAGATGCTGAACTGTGCCATTTGCGGAATTGGAAGAAGATGATGTGGACATACCAGTGCATGGGTCAAAACATTCTTTGCACCCGACTCCCCCTCGACTCAAATTCAAAGTGCAGTCAGGTGGGGGGCTGTGTCAGGTGTATTGACCCACGTTTGAGTCATTAAGTTGCAACATTTGGTGATGTGTCCAAGATGGCCAAAAAGCCCACATGTGCGCCAGAATCCAGGAGAACTGCGCAGTTGGCACAAGACCACTCCAAAGATACAACCTTCTTGTGGGGGGTTCCACATCACCACTCTACTGTAAGAATGCCATCAAAACAATGTTAAGCAAGGGTCCTATTCTATCAAGCAAAAGACCACTCTATTGAAATGCAGTAATTCAAGACAGATCCCAAAAATGGATGCAGTACCGACAAATTCCCCAAGGCGGCGCTAGCGGTCTAAACTCTGACAGGAGAAATGGCTGACAAAGGGACCTGAGTCAACTGGACTTCAAAGGCCTGTTGGTTAATTAAAAAATCTTAGCCACCTGCTGTTCCCAGAGGCCAAGAGGCTGAGAACTCTTAACACCCCAGAGACTCACCACAGGAGGCAGGATATCACATGGACCTTCTGAGTGAGAGGGAGGGGGTTTCCCCTTCAGCCTGGAGGAGAGAGACAATAGCCCCTTTCTGTTGAATGGGGTATGTTAATTTTGAGTGTTTCCTGTCAACAGCCCTCTGCCAGCAAGGAGAGACATGTGATCACTGACCCACCCAGACTTCTGGAGGCGGACCCAAACACTTTGGGGAGTTGAATTGCTACAAATATATATTTTATAGAAACAGTGATAACTTATTGTAACCAAATGACAGGAATGTACAACTTTGAGAGTCTTAGTATGGAAAATGCCCTCACGATTTGAGTCCAAACTCCAATTTGTACCATGTTCTGGGGCAAAACCCTGCTAATTATGAATATTGTAGACACTGTATTTAAGCTAGAGACATGGAAAATTACTCGGATATATGTGGAAGGGAAATGTACCTTTGTATAATTTTTGATGAAAATCCCATATTGCAAAACCCACTAAAATCGAAAATAAGTTGCCATTTTTCAATGCAAGCTCCTAGAAACACCAGGGTCAGAACAAAGACTACCTTAAGCAAGGTGTAATACGTACATGTCATTTCAACAAATTGTGTATCTGGGAAATATGTATTTGAATCAAATATAGATTTGTGGGCAAATTGACCAGGGGAGGATCCTCTGACCCATAAATAGACCTCATCATGATGACAATCCATTTCCTTCCCCCAATCATGAGAGAGGGGAGAATTGGGCCAATGACAAGTAGAGAGGGGCAGGCTCAGTTATGCCACGCACACACCCACTTTCAACACACATAAAAAGAGACTGCTGGGACAGGTAGAGAGATTCATTTTCCATTTCTGCGGAGCATTTTGACTGCCGACATCCCATCCAGACAGAGACCACAACCAGGCACCCATAGACTACAGAACTTTGAACCTAGAAGGCCCACTGCAAGCAAAAGTATTCTCAGCAGGCCTTCAGAATCCAGAAAACCTAACCAAACTATTCAACAGCCGGGCAAGCTGTTTGAATTCTTTGCCAAGAACAATTGCCAGAGACCAGACCAGAGATCCAGAGAACCACAGGCCGCTGTATCCAGAGAGCTGACCCAGACCGCTGTGAGCAGAACTAGAGATCCGGATCGCTGTGAGCAGAACCGGTGCCTGATTGACACGCCGAGCAGACAGAACCGCCGCCGGACGTGTTGACCAGATCCGTGACGAGGCCTAGTTCAAATTTATATTGAGAGTACCTAGCAGAACTGTGCAGAACCAATCTCTTAGGTAAAATAATCTAATCCAAGCTATTTTAACCTAAGTAGAACTGCCTCCTAGAAATCGTGTCATCTGTCATTCTAAAGCTGTGAGCTGTCATCTGTCATTCTAAAGCTGCAAGCTGTCACTTGTCATTTTGAGTTTTACTTTAAATCCGAAAATCTACCTTTATTAAATCGTCCATATCTCTGGAACCGGTTGGGCTAGGAACGAAATTTCATTTTAAAGCTGTGATTCTAGGCTTTCCAACGAACCTAGAGCCAACTTCCTACTCCCTATACTTTTTCTGCAATCGCGAATTACGCACTCGCAAAATTTACCGCGATTTGCAATTTGGCTCAATTTCTCCACTTGTCAAAATAGCAGCTCCATTCTTTCCTTTGTTAAAATCCGTGTGCAACCTGACAATCATTCATAGGGCATTGCTAAAGTGAGCCTGAACTAATATAAACTAGATCTCACTCACCCTGAATCTCTAGAGGGAATTAAAATCAGTTAGCACATTTTCCCATCCATTGCCATCACATTTAAAAGCATTTTGGGCCTGTGTGTTAAAAAGCACACCTGTTTTCCTCTAAGCTTGCTGGGGGGGGGGACTGTATTTCATATTGCATTTTGTTGGGATTCTTGAAGACTGTGTGCTGCCCTTCCATTTCTTACATTGCATAGGGGGGGAGTGAATTGTCAAGGAAAAGTGATTACATTGTCTTTTGTTGAAGCTGAAGCCATATCAAGTTATTTTCTGTACTGCATTTCATTCATCATTGCGTTTCCTTGAACCATATAAAGCATTCTTCCCCACCTTATTCTTCTGTTCCTATTCATAAGTTACCTCTTGGGATTACTGCCCATATTCACAAGTGTAATATCCATTATCAATTTATTTATAGAAGTGTGATATATATATATATATATATATATATATATATATATATATATATATATATATATATATATATATATATATTTTTATATTTTGTTTACATTTTCAAATAAACCTTTTAATTTGCAAAACAAACCTACTTCTTGGCTCAGTGGGGCAGGGGGATTCTAAGAGGGGGGTGTTATACAAGGGTAGTCATCCAGAGTACTGAACTGGACATAAAAATACATCAATAAGGGTTTTCCTCAGCATCCCAGACTAGGCATTGACTTAGCTGTAGTGTTGATTGAATATCGCTTACACACTTGATTACAAACTTGTGCATGTGCAAACATTTTGAATGTATTGCATTTGTAGAAATCACTTGGTTTCTTAGTAAAGTAAGCCAATTACTCTGGTTCTCTTTGGGTTCTTTAATCATACTGGGTTCAATCTTATCTTTCAGATTGGAAGCTCTACATTAGGAGATTTGTGGTGAATCAGTTCATATTAAACTTAGGTATGCATCTCACGTCACACCTCCACACTATTCCAGCCCATGGTCTAGATGTAAATGACCTCATCACCACCGCCACCGACATAACGATGGGAGGCAACTGCGAGCTACTCTCTGTCAAACTCTCCTCCAGCCCCAAAACTCACTGGCAATCCAAGTGATTTATGGCCCACCACGGTCCTCTTGCCACCTTTGAAGAGAACCTCATCCACATCATCGGAAGTAACATCAAACCCACCACTAGAACTCAGTGGATCAAAAACTGAGGTGCTGGTTGTGGGCATCTCCAGCCCCCTCACTTTCTGGACCCCAGAGTTCTGCCCTATTCATTAGGTACCTGCCCTACGCCAGCAACCTCAGTTAAAAACCTGGGTGTCCTGCTTTCATCTTCTCTCTCCATGGCACCTCAAGTAGCTGCTCTATGCAAGTCTGGGCATTTTAAACTGTGGATCCTACGCAAGGTGCTCCCCTTCATTCCAATTAAACATTGTGCTCCTGTGGTTGCTGCTTTGGTTCCGAGCATCACATACTACTGTAACTCTCTTTTTCTGGGTCAGACAAGTTACCTCACAAAGCGCCTTCAATTGCTTCAAAACTCCTCTGCTCGGGTGGTGATACATCCACCCTGTGCCAATATGACCCCACTTCTCAGACAGCTACATTGGCTGCCAATTGAGAAGCATAATCTTTTTAAATCTTTGTGTTTGGTAAACCGCACCTTCTATAAACCGGGCGCCGAATACATACAGGAAAAATGTCCCTGTTATATGCCATCCTGGCTTCTGCGCTCTCAGTCAGCTCTACTGATTTCTGTTCCTCGAGTTAGACTCTCACGGATTGGCGGCCGTGCTTTTAAAGTGATGGCTGCAAAAACTTGGAACAGTCTTCCTCTGCATCTCCGCGCTATTGATAATCATCTGGCTTTCCGCCATGCACTAAAGACTCGTCTGTTCTAGGTCCTCCCGCTGCTGCACCTTCTGCTCCTTTCAGCACCAAGAGACCTCCGGGTGAATGTGCACTTTAGAAATATATCTAACATAACATAACATGACATAACAGAACTATCCTACTAGGAGACTTCAACTTAGGCTTCAAATATTCCTCAGAGTCCCATGCTGCCTCAGTAGTCAACGCACTCTCAGATATTGGCTTTAGTCATGGCATAATGGTACCCACCCATATGAAAGGCTGCACATTGGACTGGGTAGCATATCCCAACAAACAGATCCCCATATTGTCCAACTCATAATGCCGATGGTCGGATCACCACATCCTTAGATTTACTTTCCCATTCTATAAACTGCCAATCCCTTCATGTCCTGCCCTGCCACAAACCTGGTCCTACAGCACCCGGAAGATGACCAAAGACTCAATATCTCCTCACACCTCTCCAACCAGAATACCTCCTCTCAGACGATCCCAGTATTCTAGCTGACCTATACACAAACAAGCTAGAAAGCGCTGTCAATACTGTTGCCCCACTAGCTCCATGCAAGGCAAAACCCACAGGGCATATCAACTCATGGTTAACCCCTGACCTCCAAGCCTTACGCATAAAAAAAAACCTAATGGAAGCTACCTAGAATAAAACCCAACTATCGCATCTAAAGCCCCATTCCACAAAATTGCAAGGGAATATAAGCAGGCCATCATAGCAGCTAAATCTGCGTCCGACAATTCCAGAATTCTGAATGCTAAGTCCAACTCGCAAGAAATGTTCAAAATATTCTTATGGAGATAGAAACACCTTCAACCCCTCTGTCCAAAATCATCAAAGATGAGCTGTGGTGCTCCAAAATTCAGGACACCATTCGTTCAAAAATCACCATGCCAAAGACAAAAATAATTCTCAATCAGGCACATATCAAAACTACTCGGACCCACCATACCCTCCCCATCTCCCATAACCATCACACCCCAACCTTTGAATTAAAAAAAATCACTGAAGCAGATACCCTTCATCACAAGGTTCATTAATACCTCCCTCACCTCTAGCATGGTCCCTGTGAACCTTAAAATATTCTGGAAGAAACCTTCACTAGATCCTACAGTGCCGTATAACTTTGCCCAATCACCACAGTCCCATTCCTGCTAAAGATATTAGATAAGGTAGCCTACATACAAATACAAGACTTCCTGGAGAGCAAACACATCCTAGGCTCACAACAATCAGGATTCAGGCCTGGACCCGGCACTGAATCAGTGTTACTAGACCCGAACAACCAAATTAAATCTTGGAGATGAGGGGAAACCTGCAATCCACCTTCTCCTTGACCTATGAGCTGCTTTTGACTTAATAGACCACAATATACTATGTGAGCACCTTACATCAGCTGCCAACGTCTCCCAAGAAGCCACCACTTGGTTGTCCTCTTTTCCTGAAAGAAGATTGATGAGAACCGTCTCAGATATAGTCAGTGCCCCTTCCGCTCCCATTCCCTGTGGGGTCCCCCAAAGCTCCTGTGTCTCCACCTTATACAATATTTTCACCAACCCCTCTTCGACCTCCTAGACCCCATCAGCATTTTGATCACAAATTATGCCGAGGAGACCAGATCCTCCTGACTAGCATCTATAACAATGACTCCCTGACTCTCAACAAAATCTACTCAACAATCCAGGCATGGATGTCTGCAAAACACTTATGCCTCAATGACGACAAGATGATAAACTACCAGTAACCACACTGAAGTAGCTTAACACTCAATTTACTTTCTTCACCATCAATGGAGATTTGATCCCGGTTTCGACCTCATTAAAAACGTGTGGGTTCCATCTGGACGCCACTCTCCAATACGCAGTAAGTGAACACGATCGCCTCATCATCTGCCTGCACAACTAAGCAGATCAATGCTGCCAGACAATTCTTGCCACCCTCCAGATGCCACACCATTTCTTGGGATTTAATAGGGGCCAGGCTAGACTACTGGAAAATCCTCTTTGCAGGTACATCCCAACAAAACATCAACAAAATACAGATAATCCTTGTGCTCTGCACGCAACATATCCAAAAGAGAACATATCTCAGCAGCCAGAAGTGAAGCCCACTTGCTCCCCATTCATGAAAGGATCCTATTCAAAACACCCTCAATCACACACAAATACCTATCAGATCTGCAGCAGCGTACCTGGCTCAAGAAATTGCAAGAGCCAAATCAATCAGACCAGCCAGGTCAAAGCACGCACACCGCCTCACAATTCCTAAATTTAATTGAGTCAAAGCAGGAGGCTCTAGCTTCCCTATGCTAGCAGCCACGCATCGGAACACCCTCTTAAATGCCCTGCAAGAGGACGAATCATACTGGGCCTTCCGAAAAGCCCTAAACAGGTTTTTGTTCTCCTAAACTATGGACATGATAAGGCATGCCCCTTGCACACCTCAGTGAATAATATTGTGAAACATCTTACATGTCTGTAATTTTTTTTTTGACCTCCTCCCCTATCATGTGAAGCAATCTTGTAAGTAACTGGTCCTGAAACAGTGCCTTAATGCCTCCAGTCTTAGATGCTTTAGAAATGTAAAAATAAAATAAATATATTTTGCAATTTTTCCAACTGATCATTTGTATGTCTAATAAATATATTCAGCCATTTAACAAGAAGGTTTAAATCATGTATCTAAGAATTTAGAAGTGGATTCTAAACAAGATGGTATTAAAATATCTATGCACTTTGTTCGATATGTACAGTATTGGGGTCACAGTATAGTCATTTTTCCAAAAGAGAATATCTTAGCAGTCCAATACATTACTGTTGTGGTTTTCTCATCCTTTTTTGTGTCAAATTTTCCTTTTTCTGGAGATCTTCCTCATGTATTTCATTCTGGTTTGATGTCCATGTGAAGTAGTTTGAATTCTTGTAGGAAATTTAAACATACAGGTCTAGCCATTGAAAAACTACAAAGTAATTCTGAAATTGTGATTCGCCAAGCAGACAAAGGTGGGGGTGTTGTAATTTGGGATACAAATCTATATTTAACTGAAGGTTTTAGGCAATTGCTCAATCCTAAATGCTAGACATTTGTGTAAGAAAATGCAATCACAGAGGCCGATATACTTTTTGATTCTCTATTGACTTGTTGGCACTAAAGAAATGTATTGTACTGATTTATTAAACATATTTTTTTGCCCTAAATATCTTAAAATTGGCTACTTTGTCTTAATTCTTTGCAGGCACAATGATTTTAGCTTGCATTGGTGCACTGAAACCACAATTTCCAGTGAGAAAAATACAAAATAAGTGAAAAGTACACACCAACCACACGCTTAGCAACCATGTCATCCATACGCACGGCACCTATAACCACAAACAGCATACACAATTACCCCCAATGTGTATGCATTACAACATACACTCAACCCACACAGTTCACACATTTCGACATACACCCAAATAACGAAACACATTATTCCAGTAAAAATATTCAGTCACCATTACCATAACCACACACAGCAAATGAACTTACACCCACTGCATATGCATCACAATGTACACTCAAGCAAAAAAAAAAAAACATAAATCCAGGAACAATATCAAAGCAACATTAGCATAACCAAGGAAATACATAATTTAGCCAAGAACACACATAATTGCAGGAACAATATTCAGCCAACATTAGCATAACCACAAACAGCATATGCTCAATTTGCCACTGCATAAACATTCCAAACATACTTTTGGCCCCCACAGAGTACATATTCCAACATACACTCAAACAAGAAAAGATATCATGACAGTAACAATATTCAGGCAACATAACTCCAACACACACAGCACAAACACGTACCCACAGTGCATCGAAACATTCACTCAAGCAAGGAAACAATGAATCTTAGGAACACTATTCAGCCAACATAAGCATAACCGTACCATCCCCCACTGCATACACATTGCAAACATTCTCTTAATCTCCGCAGGCAGGGGTGGTGCTGGGCCTGGAACAGATCTGGGACTATGCTAATGTCAGGGTTGTCTGGACCTAGGGCTAGCTAGTATTTTGGTTGTAGCCCCTGAGCTTGTATACAGGGCGGCAACCAAAAGACCCAGAACTAAATCCCTCTGAGCCCCCCTAGCAAGGCCACTGCCCACAGAGTACACACTAAAATATACACTCAAGCAAGAAAAGATATAAATACAGGAACACTATTCAGACACCATTAACATAACCACACACATCATATGCACTATGCCCACTACGGTCATATAACAACATACTCTCAAACCCCACAAGATACA
This sequence comes from Ambystoma mexicanum, assembly GCF_040938575.1. Classification (NCBI taxonomy): domain Eukaryota; kingdom Metazoa; phylum Chordata; class Amphibia; order Caudata; family Ambystomatidae; genus Ambystoma; species Ambystoma mexicanum. The sequence goes on from NC_090941.1 coordinate 929,530,248, forward strand.
CATTCCATCATTCACCCAAGCAACAATCCACATAATTCCAGGAGCAGTATTCAACCAATAGCATAACCGCACATCGCATAAGCTTGGAAGTACATCTTTTAGCCAAAGGAACATAACAATGTATTAACTAAAATGTACATGTAATAAAAACAAAACAAAAGTAAAGAACACATTACTGTGAAACATAATGTGAAACAGAAAGTAGGCATTCAAGAATATTGTCTAAAACAACTATTCCCATCTATGCAAAAAACACTGTTAATTTGAATCTTAATGTTCTTGTGAAAAATAAAATGTAGTCCATGTTAAACAGAACATGTGTGTATACATCTATTTACAGTTGTGCAAGCACGATTCCTTTTTCATTTTCTATGATTCGCACTTCCCCAAATCCACACTTTACGTGCTGCCAAACACGAAAACATAATTTCGGTTGCTGGAAATAATCACATTTCTGTTTTTATTTTATAGCAAATATTCACACCAGTGTGGATTACAATAGAATCAGGTGGCTTGACAACACTGTCACAATAAATAAAACATATATCACACATTTCTTGCCACCTCAAAAAGCAAGACATTTCGCCTTGACATCATCAAATGATGAAACAGTCAGCATTCTCCACATGTAATGCTCCAGCCAATGGACCTATGAATCTCAAACAATTTACCAATGACTCTCAAACAGAAAGCAGTGACCATACCATTACCGGAGAATAGATAGACACCTTACTTTAGCACTAAGCCAGGCGTGTTCGGGTCTGCACTGACTGCTTTGCTTGTTTATACAGGTCGCTGTGGTTGCAGAGCTCGGTCTCGTGGGTACTGGAATGCTTGGAACAGTTCCCGGACAGACGTGACAGTCAGGTAAGATGCATTGTAGGCTGCACAGTTGCACTCTGCTGTTTATTTATGGGTATGACATGGAATGATTCTAGCATCTATTTGTTTTTAGGTAAAGAGGACATGGAGTGATGTGGACATTATTTAGAGGTAAGTGAAGTGCACAGAATTAGTAATTAAATGATTGATTGTATGTTTTAATGTGAATAAGGAAACTTAAAGATTGTTATTGATTTGCCTTGTAGGACATTGTGACACCGTGATTAGTAGCATGAAATTAAAACAGACAGTGATTTAGCCTCTGAAGAAGGATACATTAGTATCTGAAACACACCAGACATCATCATTTTGTCAAAGAAAATTGACTACACTGTCCTGTTATAGAGTGGGAGGTATATACATGAGTCACAACACATCTACTATGTGCCATTTTATTTATATAACAGATACTGTGCAGGATTGTGGTGACAAAGAGAGTTGTACTCTGAAATTGAGAAATCCATGTTGTGTTAGAAATTGATGTGCAATGAATTTTGTATTTCAAATCTTCATTTTTGAACTTAAAGGTAGATTTTGTGCAGTAAAAAAACAAAATGCTAATTTCAAAGCTTTTGTGTGAGTACATTGATCTAATTATTTTTAATCACTTTGAAATAGTACGAGATTATCCCTGGATAGAGTGCACCAGGGTTGCCTGTTGGCAACCACTGTTTTCTTTTTTGGGATTAAGGCAAGAACAACAGAGAAAACATCCCTAAAAGAAAAGTATGTGGTTTCCTCCACCAATGCCCCGTAACTCTCCCGAGCTGTACCTTCCCCCCTATGGTTCTCCTTCATATAGCTGCCCCCAGGGTTAGGATCAGGAAGCGGCTGCTGTCGCCTGCCCATAGAGGATGAGGCCTCCTCAGGGAAAGAAGTGAGGACATCGCCAGATTCATCACAGCATGTACACTGTATTAATGTTGTGCCTATACTTATAATCAAGTTACTTGAAAAAAAGCAGCAACACGACACATATGCTGCAGGCATAATGCAAAATGCACTTACATTGTGTATGTAGACAAAATGTATGTACCAAACTTACACAAGTCAATATTGACAAATATACATAATACATGCACACCACTTTTGCTTGCAAACTTACCAGGTGCTCCATTTTCAGAAAAATGCAACATGACATTGTTCAGTAAAGACACTTTTGCAAACAACACATACAACTAATTACCAACTGCACATGTGTACTGTACATCATCCAATCAACATACATAAACACCCTGCCATACTTCAATTAGAACAAACACACATGCCAAACTGCACAACCTATTCAACCACACCTATGAGTAATATACTTCACTTCATTTGAAGACTGTGATCTGTCCAGATGCAGCGTAAGTACCCTTTACAAATGTAAACACTTTGTTACAATGTTAAACTTGTCATTTTAAAATGTTATACTTTAAAATATATATTGTATTACTGTGTTATTGCAGCACATTTTAAAATGTGAACAGCCACTCCTTTTGTGCCTTCAATGGAGCAAGGCTAGAAAATAAATGTTTATTACATTGTTTTTACATCTGATTGCAACTATTGTTTAATAATGAAATCTAACATAAAGGCACTGGCACAGAAGTAATATCACTATATGCAGAATTCCAATACCAATATAGGCACTACCACACTATGAATAATACTAGATCAAACATTTGAATACAAATGTAAACGGTAGCATCTAATTGCCTCAATATGAATGTAGCACCTTGCATACTGTTCATAGAACCATATTCAAAATATCAATGCCTATGTAGGTACTAGCATACAATTAATCACACTATATGCTAAATGTTAATACAAATGTATACACTAGCATACTATAAATATGAATAGTTAGTAAATGTTAAAACAAACGTAAGCAGAAGCATGTAATCTGCTTACAATTAAAGCCTACAGGTGTGTACGGTAAACAGTTGCGCAAATCAGTATACTTTATATGCTGCATAACTTCAACAACATTGTTATCTTTCAAATGCTTAATAAAAAATAATACGTAGGTAGCTACTAGCATTTAATTAATAGCCATATAATGAATATGTAAATAGCACTTTACGGACCAGCATACTATAAATACCAAGATTGCAATACAAATACAGGCACTAGCATAGTTGTAATTCCACTATACACAAAATGTCTATACGAATGTACGCTCTAGCATATTGTATGTTTATATGTATGTATGTATGTATGACATTTATGAAGCACAAACAAAGGCCCAAAGGCATCTAGGCACTCAGGCAGACATAAAAAAACAAAGGCTTGAAAGCAGAAAAAACCTCAGCAAAAAAACATTATAACCCGAGTTATACAATATGCAATCTGCTACACATAGAACTTTACATTAAATATGGTTCTTTACTGGAAGGCAGCGACGCTGTTGAAACAGATTAGCTGAATGGATCATTCTAGTAGCTCCCAATGCCAACTGGGCTGCAGCATTCTGTAACAATTGCAGATGGTATTTCAAAATATCTGGTTGGCTGAGATAGATTCCATTGCAATAATCCAGGGAGCCCATAATGTTGGCAGCGACCATCCTGGGCTGGAGTTTCACAGGACGAAAAGGCAAGGTTTCCTTCAGTAAACCTGCACTGCATACCACCGCAACTTGTGCTTCCATGGAACCTGAAGACAACATTTGATTACCCAAACGCGTAAACAAAGTGCAAGTTTTTGGGCATGGCCCCAAAGAATCTTGCCAAAAATCTGCAGTCCAGAGCAGTTGGGAATTGGCAGAGACACCCACCCACATTTCTGTCTTTTCCCCATTTAGCCTCAACCAGTTCTTAGCCACCCGGTTGCTAATCGAGGGGGTCTGAACTCTGCAGGTTCATACAAAAAGCAGATGAGCATCTTATGGATAGGTGTAAAAGTGAATTTCATTCGATTAGCTCTGACAGAGGTTGAACATAAAGATTAAACAAAATCGTGGACAGGGAAGAGACTTGGGGCACCCCGCAATCAAGATGCATGGGGTCTGATGTAAATGGGAAAAGAGACACTGACTGGAGTGCCACGTAAGAAAAAATGCACACCATTTCAGTGAAGACCCAGAAAAACCCACATTTGCCAGATGGTGTAGAAGAATGCCATGATTAATTGTGTCAATTGCCGCAGAGAGATCGAGCAGAATCAAAACCCTGATATCACTGTGTTCCTGCATCTAGACCAAATCGTCAAGAACCACAATTGTAACTGATTCTGTGCCCATACAAGGTCTAAACCCAGATTGAAAAGGGTGGAGAAGTTGATGAGATTCCATATACTGAGACAGCTGTGGATTGACTACTGCTTCCATAAACTTTGTAAAAAATGGCAGAAGTGATATTGGTTAATAGTTCATATCCAACGTTGCATCTAGTTGGGCTTCGATAAAAAGTCAGAAATTATTGCATTTTTCAGATCTGCCGGAATAGTTCCCATAGTAATTGAGTGATGGAGAGCAGCCGCAAACAGAGGAATAACCTGCAGTGCAATAGGGTTGGATGGAGACGCAGATTTGATCCTTATAAAGGCATCCAAAATGACCCCATCATTAACTGGATTGAACTGAAACTGCTCCTGCAGCAGTTCCCAACTAGAAAGATCATGAAGGGAAGGGCCTTCTTTTTTTTTTTTTATTGTGCCATAGCCAACATTTGACTTTAAACACTTAAAAAACGCAGCAGCGTCCACTCTAAAATCTGAGAAACAGAAGCAGAAGAAAAGAAAAAGGGAGGCTGCAGAACACAACATATTTATGAGACAATAAAACTACTCCATTAGACAGAACACAAAAGGAACAAAGTAGAGGAAACTAGTTCATCCCACCCTAGCTCCAAATTAGCCTTCACTTCATTCTCTCTTCTTTTGAGCTCATTCATTGATCAAATGAAGTTCCCTCAGAGCTCTAACAAGTTCCATGGACAGAGGAGACTCATGACATGAGGATAATCTCCCCCAGAATTCATTGGTATTTAACCATGAGGCATGATGGACACACATACCAAATCTTCTTGTCCTCATACTCCAAGTACCTGGACAATTTGATAATAAGTGTTGAGATGTCTGAATATCGCTGTTATCACACTTATCACAACTCGGAAGTATTTTCCCTTCAATATCTCTGGTAGCCAGAATCTCTAGAGTCGGGAGTAGATTTAAACGGAATCTTAGAATGGCTAATCCCAGACGCAGATCCAGTGACTTTTTTAGGTAGGTAGGGAGCATTGATAGTTGCTTATCAACCACTGTGAAAGAGGCAGATCTCTTTGCCCTCCTCATGCTATCTATGGTATCTATCCAATCACACTGCTTCATCTTTTCTTTCACCTTACCCGGATTCCCACAGAGGAGATCAGCATCACAGCCCGCTTCCACTAATATTTCTGAGCATCTTTGCTGGAATTTGGACAAAAAATAATTAATACCCACTTGTAACTCTTGAGCTACTTCCTCAAATAGAGAATTCTTGGGAGGATCTAAAACCGATCTATATAAAGTCATCCATTTCCATTGCAACCAAGATCTAAGTGAGGCAAGGCCTAATTCATACCGAAGGGAGAATATGGGGACAGAATCCGGTAAACCCAATGTGCATTTCCACAGCTTGGCTTCAACTGTGTCCTATTCAATATCCATGGCTAAACAATTAAAGTCCAAACCAAAAAGAACTATCAGAACAACTTTGCCTGTATAGAATCTCACCAAAGGAAGTATGGAGAATTTACAAAATTTAGTTTAGATTTTTTTCATTTATGCTCCCAACTTTACAATTTTTAGATCACTTGATCGCAACAGGTTTCATTTTGTTGGAAAAGAGCTGATTGATGCTCCCAAATAGGTTAGTTCTGATACCAACTCAACAGGTAATTGGTCTAAATTCCATACATAGTGCTTCACTATCCTCTTAGGTTGTTTAAACCTTAGTATCTTGGACTTCAATGGATTAATAGTGAGATTATTATTTCGTGCATAGTTTTCTAATGCAAACAGGAGAGAATGCAGCCCTACTTTGGAGTGATCCAGGGCTATAACGTCATCTGCATAAGCCAACCAGTTGATCTTTGAATTTCCAATTACATGGGATATTAAACCTGAGTCTTTCAACCACCCGGCAAGGTCTGCCATAAACAGGATAAACAGAAAAGGAGCTAACAAACACCCCTGGCGAATCCTTCTCTCTATCCTGATCGAATTTGACAGTAGGCCTGGTCTACTCAGCCTCACACGCATAGAGTTGTTATAATGCAGCTCTCACAGGATTGCTAGTAAATTGGGGGTATACCTCAACGATCCAGTTTTTTCCAAAGGAGATTCCTATCAACCATATCAAAAGTTTGGGAGAGGTCTAGCCATGCCCCAAAAATGAGAAGACGGTGCTGTCAGACAACTCAATGCCAGACCATTAAGTGAAGTGGAAAGACCCTTTCTAAAACCCAATTGCTGCCTTGGTATGATGCCCGTCTCTTTTGCCCAAACTTCCAATTCCCCCAGGATGAGACCAGCAAAAATGTTGCTGTCTGCATCCAAAAGGGAAACTGACAGGTAGATAGCTGCTAGCAATCTGTCTGCCTTTTCATAGATAGGAATAATTATAGAATTGTTCCAAGAGCCGGGGAAGGTCTTCCACAAGATCATATTATCGAACAATATTTTTAGAACCCTTGCCCACAAAGGTGGATCCATTTTTAGGATTGAGTTGCTCAACCCATTCGGTCCCACATCTCTGGAGGCTGAAGATTTCCATATCAGCACTTCCAGATCCAAGGCGGAAAAGTCCTGGGACCAATTGCCCAGATTATTTCTCTCCCCAAGTATAACACTCTGACAATCATAGACCCCTGCAAAATGTTCACACCAAACTTGTTCTTGAATAACAGCATCCTGTTTTTGTTAGTGACTTAATTCATTCATTCCTACCATTGCCCAGAAATGTCTTGAGTTACCCTGCAAGAGAGCAGATAGCATTCTCTCCCCATCTAGCTAGAACATAAAACCCCTGTGAGCTCTGAGCCAGTTTCTGTAGCTGTTATTAAGAACTCTCAGCCCCTCCTTGAGTTGTTCCAAATCTGGAAAGTAGCTCTTTAACTATCCCCTTTGCAATCTAAGTTGCTTCTTTTGAACCGTTATTTCAACATTGAAGATATGTTTGTGAATCTTATGTAATTTCTGCATGTTTGCTTCTGCAGGGGCTGAATTCGATAGAAAAAGAGAGAAATCACATGGGTTACAAAGGTTTGCTAATTGTTGGTTAGATAGTTGGTAAACTAGATTCCTCACTTCACAGTTTAACACTCAACCCCCCATTTGAAATCTTCTTACAGCATTGCCTGCACCATTCATAGACAACTCATGATCATAAAACATTGCATCGGGATCCCCCTCAAACCGTAAACTTGCAGTTAACATTACATGATCATCAATGTTACCCTCCACCAACTGAAAATCAAAACATGTTTCAAAAATGAAGGCGCATTTGGGATATCGCCCCTGATGTTACCATTAAACATTTGTAGACCCCATTCTGTCGGGAAATCTACCAAAACGTCTCCATTACTAGTATTCTGATGGGATCTTCCCGATATCAGGTCTACCGTCATAATACATTGAGAGTTAAGATCACCTGCAAAGATAAGGTCATCTCGCGGAAACTGCTGTGTGCATTCCACTAGACCATTGGAGAGATTAAGCAGAGCATTGTTTAAAGACATAATTTTAGGGTTCCAATAAACATTTATAATGATCCAACTTTTACCCCTGACTCAAAAATCTCATTAGTGCAGGCCACCAACAAACCCCCGTAGGCCTTCCCCTCTCTGAACCTTGTGCCTATTGCTGGAAAATAGCAAAACCCACTGAACTAGTTAACCAAGTCTCTTGGAATAGTATTAGATCAGCTGACTTAAAGATTTGAGTTTTTCTTGGTTCTTGGGTGAAGGATGTGTGCCCTCTGGAGTTCCACGACAGTACTTTTAATTGATTCTTCCCTAGAGTTTCCGTTGGGACATGCCCATTTTAAGGATAACCTGTGAGATTATCTCCGGAACAATTTTACACATATTTACTGGTTTAAAGAGCATCCCTCTTTATTATTGGGTAAGATCTGTTGGATTTCACCCTGCAGATATCCTGGGTTTAGAATTGAAGGTGCAGAACATACCTGAGAGATCCTGAAACCTCTTTGGTCCCACGCCACTGTCTCACCCAAGATTAAATCCACACCCAGTCTTGATTTCAGAGTCACTTCTGCTGTGTTTATATCTGGGCCAAAGGGGAAACTCACTACCTCAATGTTGGCTGTTGGAAAGTATTTTAGGGCTGGGATTATACTCATTTCCCCTAGAATTGTGGATCGATTCAAGGGGATATTATTTTGCAGTGATGGAAGTTTTCTTGAGAGGAAAAATTTGCAGTCCTTTATTTGATGGTGATTGTTGTATAGACTCTGAGAACCTCTTGCCACCTTGGTATTAACCGCTGTGGCAACCAACAGAGTACTTCCATTGCCCCTTGCTGACATCTCCACGCCCTGTTGCTCTTGGGGATACCTGCCATTGTTTATATTCGTCAGCCATTTGCTATCCAAATTTTTCACCTCTCCTGCAGTTGCTGCCCCGACTTTATTACTCAAGACCGAGGCCACCCACACAGTTGAGGCGGCATCATTTTTGACATTTTTCAGAAAAATCAGTGCAATTTTTACTGAGGAAATTGCTGGTTTACTTTGTCGTTTCGCCAAAAGAAATATGGGAGCAATTTTCATTGGGGGCTGAGGTATCTCTGTTTGGCTTCCAACCGTTAGTTTATCCACAGTTTTTCCTTTTTCCATCAAATAATTACGGTGTTAACTATTCGCTTTATTTGTCTTCTTGGCCTTTTTCCCTTGACCCTTTTTAGTCGGGATCTCTTTTTGTTTTTTTTTTCATCCTTTTTCATGCTCTCCTTTAATTTTTTAAAAAATTTGTTGGAGTCTGAAGACTTGAACTTCTTTTTTTTCTTTCCCTGAATACTCAACTGAGGCAGAGGTTCAAATATTGCTCTTGTCCTTCTTTTTCTCTTCTTTTTCATTTTTTCATTCACTTTCTTTCTCTGTGGTGCTGCCAGCTCAGAATCTCCTGAAGATATATTAATCGGACACTCTTTGTCCGCTAGCCAGAGATCATTATTCACTACTAGCGCCATCCTTAGACACTCTTCCATTATGGAAGCTGAGAGTGGAGTATCTTGTGAGAAAGGCTCCAAGCTGTTTTTTTGAGGATAAAATGTATCTTGGTACTCGGACCTTCTATCATTAAGCTTAAGTTTCTCTAAAATAGTGTCCAATATTTTCACAAGGTCTCCACATAGAGCAGTCAACAGATACCTTTTTCCAGATTGATCCTTAACTTTTTTTTGGAAATCCCTCATAGCTTGCCCCAAAGACTCATTGATTGCTGATTTTAAAGCAACCATAGTTGATTTGTTTATCTCCAGTTCTTTTGTAACCTCCAGTAGTATACCTGTATGTTGTTGAACTTCCAGCTTTAAGTTTTCCAACACTTTAACCAATGACATTAGGACAAAGTTTAAAGCCATTATAGTAGGGGGTATCAGTACCTGCAATGCATTTACTAGATGGGTACTAGAGATTGATTGCATCTCTGGAGCAAGGTTACTGGACTTTTGTGGGCCAGAAGCATTATCATGCGTTTGCTCTTTGCCGCGGATGATTGGGTTTTGCTGACTAAGTCCAATAACTGGGACATCCATTTCTAGTTCCAAGAGGTCTTCGTCTCTTGGATCACTGAGATTGGCCCGCACCTGGCATTGAGGGTCGCCAGATTCAGTTAGGAGCTCGCCTTGAATAGACGGAGCATCCACACTCGTATTCATCTGTGGTTCTGATATTGTCAGTAAGTGATTCAAAATCACCTTTTTCATCGTGGTCGCCCTTAAAGTATAGTCCAGGTTTCCCTGAAAGAGTACCCGAATGGGATGGTTTTTTGGGGTAGACTCACTTCCTTTGTGTCTAGAACCTATTGATTATTTCATTAAGCCATACCCAATAAGTGACTGATTGTCCACTGGATAAATACTTGGGTGAGGCACAAGAATACCCCCACCTGTCTTGTAGGGTTTGAAAAAATGTGAGGTTGGCCCCCCTTTTCCGTGCACTGTGACTTCTTTCCCATTTCAGTAGTCTTATTCTGTTTACTGCCAGTATTGACAGCTCCTTGGGCCGAGCTACGTAAATCATACATTAATGGTGAAATATGTGTAAGACCTCTACACTTGGGTCAAATGCCACAATGTCCCGCAGTCCCCAAGTATCAATAAGATCAGTCGCTGGAATCTTTCTTGTGCTGGAAGAGTCTTTAGATGTATTTCACTCAAAAAATTCCTGCACTGATCGCACTGGTCAGACTCTTATACACAAGAAAACAAGTGTGAATTAAAAAAACACACACAGAGAAACTCCACCCCCTCTCCGAGTACAAAGCAAGAATACCCAACTACTCCAAATGGATCCTGAAAGCCTCCGAGTGCCACAGTTTCTCAGTGTCTCTGAGTCTCCCCAGCTGGAGAGGTTACAGTCACCGACCACTGGACAACACCCACCCAGAGCACCTTTTCCCCTGCCCCACTCTCAGTGCTCACTGCTCCCTGACACACCAGCCGCACACTGAGCCGCACACACGGCGAGACTTCCTACACGTGCACTATGAGCTCAGATCAGCCCTGCATGGCAGTTCCAGCGACACGTTGCAACCAAGGGAGCTCCGATATTCAGCCACTCTTCAAAACTGGACTTTGCCGCAATCGCTCCTGCAGCTCTCGAGGGCCAGGGCACACAACACTGCACAATGCGTGGAGCAGAAAGCACACCAACTTGCATCAACTCACGCCTTGCACCAACTCGCCCGGAACGACAGAAACTCCCACAGCCGGTTAGAGGAAAGAACCCAGTATCTGCCTCGAGACAGTCAAGCCACACCAGCTCTCTCTGATTCTCTGATTTACAATGCTGGCCGCCTCTGACAGTCTCTTACCTGTATCTTTTCTTCCCAGGGGTAGAAGGGCCTTCTAAAGCAATTACTTCAGTACTGGTGATAGACTGCCTAATTGTACAGATTTTCTCTGAAATAAAGAGGCTAATAGCATCAGATTCGGCTTGAGTGTGAGATGGATTAAATGTAGGCGTAACCACAACAGATAATTTGTATAAATGGTACTCGATTAAAAATGTTCATACAAATGTAAGCAGTAGCATCTAATGTTCTTATAACTATAACACACAGGCGTGTACAGCAAACAGATGTCCAAGTCAATATGCTTCATGTACTGCGTATCTTCAACAAAATTGTTAACTTTTGACTACTAAATAAAAATATAATATGCTTGTAGCTACTAATGTATCACTAATAGCACTATATCAAATAGTTTAATACCTCTATAGGCACTAGCGATTATTCACTCCATTGTTTACACAATGTTAATATAAATGTAAGCAGTAGCATTAAATGTCCTCACACTTCTTACAGGTATTTATGGTGAACAATGCAATATTGTGTGCAATATTGTGTATTGTAACACATCTTCTTTCCTATAGGTGAAACATCAACATTAAGGGAAGATGGCACTAGACAAAAATATTAGTACAAATGTAAGCAGTAGCATATTATTTCCTTGCAATTATAACATACGGTTGTGTACAGTAGATAGCTGGATGACTCAATACACTTTGTATGCTTCATAATATTCAAATATTCACAAATATAAAACAACATTTTACACAAGTACATCAAAATAAAACAATTACAAAAACATTCTCATACATATATATTACAATTCATTATATAATGCATACTAGTACAATTAAATAATAAAACATTTTACACACAATTGCCCAAACATAAAAATAGGAAATTATTTGGAAGAAAAATGCACAACAGATTTAAGGTTGAACAAACAAAAACTTAAAGTCTAAAACAAAAGACATCATAATTTTAAGGTAACAACAGTAAAACAAAATATGTTCAATACATGAACAAAAATATTTGTATAAAATATCATGGTAACCTAAACTCACCCATAACAATAAAAACATAAAATATCATTTTATAACACATATAATTATATGCATACAAGCAAATAATCTTTTTATAAAATGTAATAAAATGTACATCCGTAATACATCAAACAAACTATAACATATTTGTAAACAAAAATGTACCATATTTAAACAAAATTATACTTATAATTTATATGCAACACATCTATTCAATAATAAAATAATCAGCATATCAAAACCTAACTAAATCAAAAAATATATACAAACATTTCAATTTTATAATTTACATGTATAAAATACATTTAACAATTACAAATGTATAATTCAATAACAATAATCATCATATAAAGGAGACAGAAAATACATTCCCCACTCAACAGTGATCTTTACATATCGTGTGATGCTGAAAAACCCTATTTATACCAATAGTCTTGAAAAAATAGACCTAGTACTTATTTGTTTTTTTATAATATCAAAAATAGTTTATTTTCTTTTATAAAACTAACTCTAAAACAGTGTTTTCAGTAAAAAGGACCCCACAACACAACATACAGTGGATACATTTACAATACAAATTACTAGTTTCACTCACATCCATTCCTGTAACATGACAATACAATACATCAACATATAAAATTTATATAATGATTTAAACATTTCCAATCACTGAGTGTTATTAACTCAGAATAAACAGTCCCGACATGTTTCAGTTCCTCTTGGCACCAAATGCATGAACCTTCTTCAGGGGAAGACACTTTTAATTTATTCTCCACCATGTAATCCAGGGCCCCAAAAGTACTCTACAAACCGTACTCCTATAATTATTCAATACACAAAGAAAAATAGGGTATCACTACAGATCAACATCATCACAAATACATAAGTCAGCTACATAATGCTAACTATATTCCAGTAACATTCAAATATGTACCTATATACTGGCAAGATCAATTGAACCCAATGGTCACTACATACCTCACAAGTAGGATTGCTGCAGTGTAGGTGTGCCTCAGTGCACCCAAATGCCCTCCGACCTCTTTCAATAAGTCTGATCCTGTTCTATAAATGGTTCTTTGGTAACCATGAACCTGATTCCAGCTGAGAAAGGAACAACAAACGAACAGTGGTGTGAACAACACAACCACTACTCCCTCACTTCATCACAAATTCACGTGACCGCAAAAACTATATAGTGCTTCCGATGAACCTACTCATCTAAGTAGTGACCCCATGTGTATTCCTATCATTCAATGTGGTCATACCTTCCATAACAACCCTATAGAGCTTTTGAAACTACAACCTTCACCAAAGCATTATCACTCATTTAAAACAATATATGCATATATACCTATTACGCCATGCCACTACTCCTGCGTGGTTGAAGAGATTGTTTACATATTCTTCGTCGCTGTTAAATTGTCCACAAAATTGTAACCTACAACAGAAGAAACCTGATCAATGTTCTAGACAAAAAATATATCACAAGTATTTCTGTAGCACGCTATGCCCAATACAATGTAGTTTACTTAATATCAACCATTCTTAGAAAATCCAAATAAATGCTCGTATAAAACGAAGGCCCGTCATTTAATACCCAATTAGTAACGTTTGCAGTACAGTGTACTAAATATCAATAGTTGTAACCTTAATTGAGGACGGAAACTTCACCCAATGCAGTTCCGACAACCAGAGATCGATTCCAGTAAGGGCGGCGGTTCGGCTGCTAAGCCCATGTTTTCATAATGAGAAGCAGTTCAAGTAAACAAATGCTAAGACACAAACGAAGGACTAACCTTCTTTGTTTCATGGATCGTCGTGCATCCTATTGCTGAGACATAAACGAAGGACTAACCTTCTTTATTTCATAAACATAGTAAACAGATTAACTCGATCATGGGTAATCGACCGATAATGTATTCAATAACAATGCAAAAGGACGCGAATTACACCCAATGCAGCTCTGGAAACCCAAAACCAAAAATCCAGTAAGCACGGCGGTACGGCTGCTAACCCCCTGCTCTCATAAGTACAATAAACCCGCTGACATACACCTACCATGGAATGCCAATTAGTTACCATAATTACAATTTACCCAGAATTACATGCTGGAGAAAGTCTAGTCCATTCGACAGGTAAAAACCTGGGGTTTAAAACATAACCAGGGGACCATTATCAGACCAAGTTCTGAAAGTAATAGTTTCTAGGTAATCAAAGTTACCCACACAAAGTGAAGTAAACCATACAACACATTACACAAATATATTCCAATACCTGAACCATATCCGACTCATCACATTATATTTTCAAAGTCTAAAACAGTGTCATTTTTGAAAAAACCATTTCTATACATAGTGCATCTTACTAATTCTTCATATTTCTCACTAATGCCCCATCAGATATATCTATATCTCCATAGGGATGTACCACCACCCAATGTCCTTTCATCTCTGAGTATGCAGCCAGTCAATTTCTTCATTAAGACCAATGATATGACTTTGGCACCTGTAAATCATTTTTTGTTCGAATAGAATGAGTTTATCATCTATTTCTGATTTATTTTTGCCATACATTTTCTTTAAGATCACCCAACTGAAATCCTCGTGGGAATGTTTCATCTGTACAAAATGTTTAACCATAGGAGCTAGCAGTACTCGGTTTTTTATGCAACTTCGATGTTCTATCATACGAGTACGACATTTCCTATTGGTTTTGCCTACATATTGTAATCCGCAAGGACATGTAATTAAATAGACAACATTTTCGGTGTTACAATTGGTCATTTCATTAAGAACCCACTTAATATCAGGATTTAACATAATATATTTTGTTTCCTTCGTCGTGGCACACATCACACACTTTCCACAGGGAAAATGTCCCTTAACAGGCGGAAGGTCCCATAAAGTAGTTTGCCTGGGTGCTAATGGACGTTTGATGGATATGTCATTCCTAATGAGCATCTGTCTGATATTTTGGCTTTTCCTAAAAGCCACCAATGGAGGTGGAGTCGATTCAGCATTGTACACTTTCTTCCATGTCTTATTAATAATGCCTTTGATTTTGTATGACAAGTTCGAAAACGTATTGACAAATACAATCCGATCACCTTTATCATCTGTTTGTCTTTTCTCTAGTAAGGCCTCTCGATTATTGTTAAAAGCTCTTTTGCAAGACCTCTTTACCAGCTCAGCAGGATAGCCTTTATTACACAATTTTCTTGACAACAGAGCTGCACTTTCTTTATAATCCTGCCCCAGACTACTGTTTCTCTTTAGCCTCAAAAACTGCCCGAAGGGCAGATTCTCCTTGATATGATTAGCATGGTGGCTGGAGAAATGGAGAAGAGCATTTTTGTCAGTTCTCTTGTTGTAAGGTTTAACTTTAAGGTGGCCTTCATGGTGAAATATGGTGATATCTAGGAAGTTAATTTCTTGTGCATTGATCTCTTTAGTGAATCTTAAGAAAGGGTTCTGTGCATTTAACCACTCGACAAAAAGTTCTGCCTCTACAGCTGTTCCTTCCCATAGTATAAAAATGTCATCTATATACCGAAGCCATTTCAAAAGGTGTTTCTTATACGGGTTGGTGACTGGATAAATGACTGTTTTTTCAAAATATTCCACATATAGATTAGCAAGATTGGGTGCCATGGCAGCACCCATGGCTGTGCCTTCAATTTGTTCAAAGAATGCTCCTTGAAACTGAAAAAAATTACGAGTCAAAGCAAACTCTGCACACCACATAATGAAGGCATTACTGACGGGATGACCATCTACCCTCTCTCGTAGAGTTTCTTCTATGACCTCTAAAGTAGCCCTTTGAGGAATAACTGTATACAAGGATTGTATGTCCAGACTAATCAATAAGAACTGGCCTGCGGTGAAAGGTAAATTTTCAATTTTGTTGATAGCATCCGAAGTATCTCTTAGGTAACTATCCATTTTGACCACAAATGGTCTTAAATAGAAATCAACAAATTTGGACAAGGGTTCAAGAATAGAGTTGACTCCAGATACAATTGGTCTGCCTGGGGGATTAGTAAGGCTCTTGTGCACCTTAGGCAGAATATAAAAAAACGGTACACGTCCTTGTTTTCTAATGAGGTAATCACGTTCCTGTTTACTGATCATTTCTGCTTCATATGCACTCTGTACTTTAGCTTCTATGATCTCCATCATAGCAAAAGATGGATCAGAAGGTATGGAATGATAACTTCTGCCATCACACAGTAAACGCTGGCATTCCCCCACATAATCCTCACGGTTCAATAGCACTATGGCTCCGCCTTTATCGGCCTGCCTCACTACTACATCTTGTAATCTGGCCAACCGTGACACCAGTTCTCGTTGAGTATTACCAAAATTTGAATGATGCCGTATGCCTTGTTGTTCCAATTTATATACCTCTTTAAGAACCTGTTTCTCGAAAACACGAGATTCAGGGGTATAACTGTGTGTAGGGGCACAAAAAGTAGATTTATTTCTAAGACCCGTATGGTTAACATTCTCATACACATTGTCATTACGAAAAAACTCATTCAAATGGACCTTCCGCATAAAACTGTGGAATTCAGATCTGAACTCGAATGGATCATGGTATTTGGTGGCAACAAAATTCAAACCTTTATTCAGAACCATTTCTTCCTCAATGCTCAATTCGTAATTGGATAAATTGATCACCATTGATTCCTCGATCGACTGCGGGTTTGAATTTGGTTGCCCCAGTCTCCTCGGTTGGGCCCTTGTCCTAAAAAAGGACGACCTTGTCTTTGTTTATTTTGATAATGTTGTCCTCGACCCCTACTATTACCTCCTCCTTGTTGATTAATAGGGTCTGCAGTACCTGTACTCCCATCTTCACTCGAGCTATAAGAGGTGTTACGAAAATGTACCCTTTTTCTAACAGGTGCTTGAGTGTTAGTACCCTGATAATTATTGCCAAACTTAAAGCCCTCGACAATGTAAGGAAATGCTTTTTCGTGTGCAAATGTAGACAGATCTTTTTTCATCCTCTTAATGCGATCAACATTGGTGTCATTTTTAAATTCTGTAAGTTCTTTGAGATGTAGATCTAACTTCATTTTGAAAGCATCAAGGTCTAGGTCTTTTTTTATTTCCTCTTGTAGTTTAGAGATATCCATTTCAATTTTTTTAGAGACTTCTGTAGCCGTATCTATTATAAGGACTAGCCAATCACGACCGCACTTATTCGCAATGTAGCTCCATTTTATCTTAAATTCTGGATTATCCAGAAATAACCTCGGTTCATTTCTAACTATGAGACCTTGGGGTAGTGCTTGGTTCTTAAGATATTGTAACATGATGACCCCATGTAATTCTGTACGAATTAAACGTTTTCTGAGTTGAGCCAATTCGTCCCATTGGTCATTATTCCTGTTCAGAATACCATCATCCGCGTCTGCCAATACTGACAAAGATTCTAATAATTTTTGTATGTGTTCTTCACTATATGCAAGACATTTGTCTGAGGCGGTCGCCATAATGGTAACTGTACAGTATAACCACTATGAACAAACAAATACAATTTTACAACATTAAGGACAAAGACTATTCCTTTCACAAACTAAACCTAGAGTTCCTATTTTCAAAACATACCTTCGAGACCACAAGGAGCCTCCTAAAGATCTATCTATACAAAGGTCTACCGTTCCCCTTGTTTTAACATTCCCTCTCTCACACGGTTAGGGGATAACCAACATAATCATCATATAAAGGAGACAGAAAATACATTCCCCACTCAACAGTGATCTTTACATATCGTGTGATGCTGAAAAACCCTATTTATACCAATAGTCTTGAAAAAATAGACCTAGTACTTATTTGTTTTTTTATAATATCAAAAATAGTTTATTTTCTTTTATAAAACTAACTCTAAAACAGTTTTTTCAGTAAAAAGGACCCCACAACACAACATACAGTGGATACATTTACAATACAAATTACTAGTTTCACTCACATCCATTCCTGTAACATGACAATACAATACATCAACATATAAAATTTATATAATGATTTAAACATTTCCAATCACTGAGTGTTATTAACTCAGAATAAACAGTCCCGACATGTTTCAGTTCCTCTTGGCACCAAATGCATGAACCTTCTTCAGGGGAAGACACTTTTAATTTATTCTCCACCATGTAATCCAGGGCCCCAAAAGTACTCTACAAACCGTACTCCTATAATTATTCAATACACAAAGAAAAATAGGGTATCACTACAGATCAACATCATCACAAATACATAAGTCAGCTACATAATGCTAACTATATTCCAGTAACATTCAAATATGTACCTATATACTGGCAAGATCAATTGAACCCAATGGTCACTACATACCTCACAAGTAGGATTGCTGCAGTGTAGGTGTGCCTCAGTGCACCCAAATGCCCTCCGACCTCTTTCAATAAGTCTGATCCTGTTCTATAAATGGTTCTTTGGTAACCATGAACCTGATTCCAGCTGAGAAAGGAACAACAAACGAACAGTGGTGTGAACAACACAACCACTACTCCCTCACTTCATCACAAATTCACGTGACCGCAAAAACTATATAGTGCTTCCGATGAACCTACTCATCTAAGTAGTGACCCCATGTGTATTCCTATCATTCAATGTGGTCATACCTTCCATAACAACCCTATAGAGCTTTTGAAACTACAACCTTCACCAAAGCATTATCACTCATTTAAAACAATATATGCATATATACCTATTACGCCATGCCACTACTCCTGCGTGGTTGAAGAGATTGTTTACATATTCTTCGTCGCTGTTAAATTGTCCACAAAATTGTAACCTACAACAGAAGAAACCTGATCAATGTTCTAGACAAAAAATATATCACAAGTATTTCTGTAGCACGCTATGCCCAATACAATGTAGTTTACTTAATATCAACCATTGTTAGAAAATCCAAATAAATGCTCGTATAAAACGAAGGCCCGTCATTTAATACCCAATTAGTAACGTTTGCAGTACAGTGTACTAAATATCAATAGTTGTAACCTTAATTGAGGACGGAAACTTCACCCAATGCAGTTCCGACAACCAGAGATCGATTCCAGTAAGGGCGGCGGTTCGGCTGCTAAGCCCATGTTTTCATAATGAGAAGCAGTTCAAGTAAACAAATGCTAAGACACAAACGAAGGACTAACCTTCTTTGTTTCATGGAACGTCGTGCATCCTATTGCTGAGACATAAACGAAGGACTAACCTTCTTTATTTCATAAACATAGTAAACAGATTAACTCGATCATGGGTAATCGACCGATAATGTATTCAATAACAATGCAAAAGGACGCGAATTACACCCAATGCAGCTCTGGAAACCCAAAACCAAAAATCCGGTAAGCACGGCGGTACGGCTGCTAACCCCCTGCTCTCATAAGTACAATAAACCTGCTCACATACACCTACCAAGGAAGGCCAATTAGTTACCATAATTACAATTTACCCAGAATTACATGCTGGAGAAAGTCTAGTCCATTCGACAGGTAAAAACCTGGGGTTTAAAACATAACCAGGGGACCATTATCAGACCAAGTTCTGAAAGTAATAGTTTCTAGGTAATCAAAGTTACCCACACAAAGTGAAGTAAACCATACAACACATTACACAAATATATTCCAATACCTGAACCATATCCGACTCATCACATTATATTTTCAAAGTCTAAAACAGTGTCATTTTTGAAAAAACCATTTCTATACATAGTGCATCTTACTAATTCTTCATATTTCTCACTAATGCCCCATCAGATATATCTATATCTCCATAGGGATGTACCACCACCCAATGTCCTTTCATCTCTGAGTATGCAGCCAGTCAATTTCTTCATTAAGACCAATGATATGACTTTGGCACCTGTAAATCATTTTTTGTTCGAATAGAATGAGTTTATCATCTATTTCTGATTTATTTTTGCCATAAATTTTCTTTAAGATCAGATCAACTGATCTTAAAGAAAATTTATGGCAAAAATAAATCAGAAATAGATGATAAACTCATTCTATTCGAACAAAAAATGATTTACAGGTGCCAAAGATCAGATCAACTGATCTTAAAGAAAATTTATGGCAAAAATAAATCAGAAATAGATGATAAACTCATTCTATTCGAACAAAAAATGATTTACAGGTGCCAAAGTCATATCATTGGTCTTAATGAAGAAATTGACTGGCTGCATACTCAGAGATGAAAGGATATTGGGTGGTGGTACATCCCTATGGAGATATAGATATATCTGATGGGGCATTAGTGAGAAATATGAAGAATTAGTAAGATGCACTATGTATAGAAATGGTTTTTTCAAAAATGACACTGTTTTAGACTTTGAAAATATAATGTGATGAGTCGGATATGGTTCAGGTATTGGAATATATTTGTGTAATGTGTTGTATGGTTTACTTCACTTTGTGTGGGTAACTTTGATTACCTAGAAACTATTACTTTCAGAACTTGGTCTGATAATGGTCCCCTGGTTATGTTTTAAACCCCAGGTTTTTACCTGTCGAATGGACTAGACTTTCTCCAGCATGTAATTCTGGGTAAATTGTAATTATGGTAACTAATTGGCCTTCCTTGGTAGGTGTATGTGAGCGGGTTTATTGTACTTATGAGAGCAGGGGGTTAGCAGCCGTACCGCCGTGCTTACCGGATTTTTGGTTTTGGGTTTCCAGAGCTGCATTGGGTGTAATTCGCGTCCTTTTGCATTGTTATTGAATACATTATCGGTCGATTACCCATGATCGAGTTAATCTGTTTACTATGTTTATGAAATAAAGAAGGTTAGTCCTTCGTTTATGTCTCAGCAATAGGATGCACGACGTTCCATGAAACAAAGAAGGTTAGTCCTTCGTTTGTGTCTTAGCATTTGTTTACTTGAACTGCTTCTCATTATGAAAACATGGGCTTAGCAGCCGAACCGCCGCCCTTACTGGAATCGATCTCTGGTTGTCGGAACTGCATTGGGTGAAGTTTCCATCCTCAATTAAGGTTACAACTATTGATATTTAGTACACTGTACTGCAAACGTTACTAATTGGGTATTAAATGATGGGCCTTCGTTTTATACGAGCATTTATTTGGATTTTCTAAGAATGGTTGATATTAAGTAAACTACATTGTATTGGGCATAGCGTGCTACAGAAATACTTGTGATATATTTTTTGTCTAGAACATTGATCAGGTTTCTTCTGTTGTAGGTTACAATTTTGTGGACAATTTAACAGCGACGAAGAATATGTAAACAATCTCTTCAACCACGTAGGAGTAGTGGCATGGCGTAATAGGTATATATGCATATATTGTTTTAAATGAGTGATAATGCTTTGGTGAAGGTTGTAGTTTCAAAAGCTCTATAGGGTTGTTATGGAAGGTATGACCACATTGAATGATAGGAATACACATGGGGTCACTACTTAGATGAGTAGGTTCATCGGAAGCACTATATAGTTTTTGCGGTCACGTGAATTTGTGATGAAGTGAGGGAGTAGTGGTTGTGTTGTTCACACCACTGTTCGTTTGTTGTTCCTTTCTCAGCTGGAATCAGGTTCATGGTTACCAAAGAACCATTTATAGAACAGGATCAGACTTATTGAAAGAGGTCGGAGGGCATTTGGGTGCACTGAGGCACACCTACACTGCAGCAATCCTACTTGTGAGGTATGTAGTGACCATTGGGTTCAATTGATCTTGCCAGTATATAGGTACATATTTGAATGTTACTGGAATATAGTTAGCATTATGTAGCTGACTTATGTATTTGTGATGATGTTGATCTGTAGTGATACCCTATTTTTCTTTGTGTATTGAATAATTATAGGAGTACGGTTTGTAGAGTACTTTTGGGGCCCTGGATTACATGGTGGAGAATAAATTAAAAGTGTCTTCCCCTGAAGAAGGTTCATGCATTTGGTGCCAAGAGGAACTGAAACATGTCGGGACTGTTTATTCTGAGTTAATAACACTCAGTGATTGGAAATGTTTAAATCATTATATACATTTTATATGTTGATGTATTGTATTGTTATGTTACAGGAATGGATGTGAGTGAAACTAGTAATTTGTATTGTAAATGTATCCACTGTATGTTGTGTTGTGGGGTCCTTTTTACTGAAAACACTGTTTTAGAGTTAGTTTTATAAAAGAAAATAAACTATTTTTGATATTATAAAAAAACAAATAAGTACTAGGTCTATTTTTTCAAGACTATTGGTATAAATAGGGTTTTTCAGCATCACACGATATGTAAAGATCACTGTTGAGTGGGGAATGTATTTTCTGTCTCCTTTATATGATGATTATGTTGGTTATCCCCTAACCGTGTGAGAGAGGGAATGTTAAAACAAGAGGAACGGTAGACCTTTGTATAGATAGATCTTTAGGAGGCTCCTTGTGGTCTCGAAGGTATGTTTTGAAAATAGGAACTCTAGGTTTAGTTTGTGAAAGGAATAGTCTTTGTCCTTAATGTTGTAAAATTGTATTTGTTTGTTCATAGTGGTTATACTGTACAGTTACCATTATGGCGACCGCCTCAGACAAATGTCTTGCATATAGTGAAGAACACATACAAAAATTATTAGAATCTTTGTCAGTATTGGCAGACGCGGATGATGGTATTCTGAACAGGAATAATGACCAATGGGACGAATTGGCTCAACTCAGAAAACGTTTAATTCGTACAGAATTACATGGGGTCATCATGTTACAATATCTTAAGAACCAAGCACTACCCCAAGGTCTCATAGTTAGAAATGAACCGAGGTTATTTCTGGATAATCCAGAATTTAAGATAAAATGGAGCTACATTGCGAATAAGTGCGGTCGTGATTGGCTAGTCCTTATAATAGATACGGCTACAGAAGTCTCTAAAAAAATTGAAATGGATATCTCTAAACTACAAGAGGAAATAAAAAAAGACCTAGACCTTGATGCTTTCAAAATGAAGTTAGATCTACATCTCAAAGAACTTACAGAATTTAAAAATGACACCAATGTTGATCGCATTAAGAGGATGAAAAAAGATCTGTCTACATTTGCACACGAAAAAGCATTTCCTTACATTGTCGAGGGCTTTAAGTTTGGCAATAATTATCAGGGTACTAACACTCAAGCACCTGTTAGAAAAAGGGTACATTTTCGTAACACCTCTTATAGCTCGAGTGAAGATGGGAGTCCAGGTACTGCAGACCCTATTAATCAACAAGGAGGAGGTAATAGTAGGGGTCGAGGACAACGTTATCAAAATAAACAAAGACAAGGTCGTCCTTTTTTAGGACAAGGGCCCAACCGAGGAGACTGGGGCAACCAAATTCAAACCCGCAGTCGATCGAGGAATCAATGGTGATCAATTTATCCAATTACGAATTGAGCATTGAGGAAGAAATGGTTCTGAATAAAGGTTTGAATTTTGTTGCCACCAAATACCATGATCCATTCGAGTTCAGATCTGAATTCCACAGTTTTATGCGGAAGGTCCATTTGAATGAGTTTTTTCGTAATGACAATGTGTATGAGAATGTTAACCATACGGGTCTTAGAAATAAATCTACTTTTTGTGCCCCTACACACAGTTATACCCCTGAATCTCGTGTTTTCGAGAAACAGGTTCTTAAAGAGGTATATAAATTGGAACAACAAGGCATACGGCATCATTCAAATTTTGGTAATACTCAACGAGAACTGGTGTCACGGTTGGCCAGATTACAAGATGTAGTAGTGAGGCAGGCCGATAAAGGCGGAGCAATAGTGCTATTGAACCGTGAGGATTATGTGGGGGAATGCCAGCGTTTACTGTGTGATGGCAGAAGTTATCATTCCATACCTTCTGATCCATCTTTTGCTATGATGGAGATCATAGAAGCTAAAGTACAGAGTGCATATGAAGCAGAAATGATCAGTAAACAGGAACGTGATTACCTCATTAGAAAACAAGGACGTGTACCGGTTTTTTATATTCTGCCTAAGGTGCACAAGAGCCTTACTAATCCCCCAGGCAGACCAATTGTATCTGGAGTCAACTCTATTCTTGAACCCTTGTCCAAATTTGTTGATTTCTATTTAAGACCATTTGTGGTCAAAATGGATAGTTACCTAAGAGATACTTCGGATGCTATCAACAAAATTGAAAATTTACCTTTCACCGCAGGCCAGTTCTTATTGATTAGTCTGGACATACAATCCTTGTATACAGTTATTCCTCAAAGGGCTACTTTAGAGGTCATAGAAGAAACTCTACGAGAGAGGGTAGATGGTCATCCCGTCAGTAATGCCTTCATTATGTGGTGTGCAGAGTTTGCTTTGACTCGTAATTTTTTTCAGTTTCAAGGAGCATTCTTTGAACAAATTGAAGGCACAGCCATGGGTGCTGCCATGGCACCCAATCTTGCTAATCTATATGTGGAATATTTTGAAAAAACAGTCATTTATCCAGTCACCAACCCGTATAAGAAACACCTTTTGAAATGGCTTCGGTATATAGATGACATTTTTATACTATGGGAAGGAACAGCTGTAGAGGCAGAACTTTTTGTCGAGTGGTTAAATGCACAGAACCCTTTCTTAAGATTCACTAAAGAGATCAATGCACAAGAAATTAACTTCCTAGATATCACCATATTTCACCATGAAGGCCACCTTAAAGTTAAACCTTACAACAAGAGAACTGACAAAAATGCTCTTCTCCATTTCTCCAGCCACCATGCTAATCATATCAAGGAGAATCTGCCCTTCGGGCAGTTTTTGAGGCTAAAGAGAAACAGTAGTCTGGGGCAGGATTATAAAGAAAGTGCAGCTCTGTTGTCAAGAAAATTGTGTAATAAAGGCTATCCTGCTGAGCTGGTAAAGAGGTCTTGCAAAAGAGCTTTTAACAATAATCGAGAGGCCTTACTAGAGAAAAGACAAACAGATGATAAAGGTGATCGGATTGTATTTGTCAATACGTTTTCGAACTTGTCATACAAAATCAAAGGCATTATTAATAAGACATGGAAGAAAGTGTACAATGCTGAATCGACTCCACCTCCATTGGTGGCTTTTAGGAAAAGCCAAAATATCAGACAGATGCTCATTAGGAATGACATATCCATCAAACGTCCATTAGCACCCAGGCAAACTACTTTATGGGACCTTCCGCCTGTTAAGGGACATTTTCCCTGTGGAAAGTGTGTGATGTGTGCCACGACGAAGGAAACAAAATATATTATGTTAAATCCTGATATTAAGTGGGTTCTTAATGAAATGACCAATTGTAACACCGAAAATGTTGTCTATTTAATTACATGTCCTTGCGGATTACAATATGTAGGCAAAACCAATAGGAAATGTCGTACTCGTATGATAGAACATCGAAGTTGCATAAAAAACCGAGTACTGCTAGCTCCTATGGTTAAACATTTTGTACAGATGAAACATTCCCACGAGGATTTCAGTTGGGTGATCTTAAAGAAAATTTATGGCAAAAATAAATCAGAAATAGATGATAAACTCATTCTATTCGAACAAAAAATGATTTACAGGTGCCAAAGTCATATCATTGGTCTTAATGAAGAAATTGACTGGCTGCATACTCAGAGATGAAAGGACATTGGGTGGTGGTACATCCCTATGGAGATATAGATATATCTGATGGGGCATTAGTGAGAAATATGAAGAATTAGTAAGATGCACTATGTATAGAAATGGTTTTTTCAAAAATGACACTGTTTTAGACTTTGAAAATATAATGTGATGAGTCGGATATGGTTCAGGTATTGGAATATATTTGTGTAATGTGTTGTATGGTTTACTTCACTTTGTGTGGGTAACTTTGATTACCTAGAAACTATTACTTTCAGAACTTGGTCTGATAATGGTCCCCTGGTTATGTTTTAAACCCCAGGTTTTTACCTGTCGAATGGACTAGACTTTCTCCAGCATGTAATTCTGGGTAAATTGTAATTATGGTAACTAATTGGCATTCCATGGTAGGTGTATGTGAGCGGGTTTATTGTACTTATGAGAGCAGGGGGTTAGCAGCCGTACCGCCGTGCTTACCGGATTTTTGGTTTTGGGTTTCCAGAGCTGCATTGGGTGTAATTCGCGTCCTTTTGCATTGTTATTGAATACATTATCGGTCGATTACCCATGATCGAGTTAATCTGTTTACTATGTTTATGAAATAAAGAAGGTTAGTCCTTCGTTTATGTCTCAGCAATAGGATGCACGACGTTCCATGAAACAAAGAAGGTTAGTCCTTCGTTTGTGTCTTAGCATTTGTTTACTTGAACTGCTTCTCATTATGAAAACATGGGCTTAGCAGCCGAACCGCCGCCCTTACTGGAATCGATCTCTGGTTGTCGGAACTGCATTGGGTGAAGTTTCCGTCCTCAATTAAGGTTACAACTATTGATATTTAGTACACTGTACTGCAAACGTTACTAATTGGGTATTAAATGACGGGCCTTCGTTTTATACGAGCATTTATTTGGATTTTCTAAGAATGGTTGATATTAAGTAAACTACATTGTATTGGGCATAGCGTGCTACAGAAATACTTGTGATATATTTTTTGTCTAGAACATTGATCAGGTTTCTTCTGTTGTAGGTTACAATTTTGTGGACAATTTAACAGCGACGAAGAATATGTAAACAATCTCTTCAACCACGCAGGAGTAGTGGCATGGCGTAATAGGTATATATGCATATATTGTTTTAAATGAGTGATAATGCTTTGGTGAAGGTTGTAGTTTCAAAAGCTCTATAGGGTTGTTATGGAAGGTATGACCACATTGAATGATAGGAATACACATGGGGTCACTACTTAGATGAGTAGGTTCATCGGAAGCACTATATAGTTTTTGCGGTCACGTGAATTTGTGATGAAGTGAGGGAGTAGTGGTTGTGTTGTTCACACCACTGTTCGTTTGTTGTTCCTTTCTCAGCTGGAATCAGGTTCATGGTTACCAAAGAACCATTTATAGAACAGGATCAGACTTATTGAAAGAGGTCGGAGGGCATTTGGGTGCACTGAGGCACACCTACACTGCAGCAATCCTACTTGTGAGGTATGTAGTGACCATTGGGTTCAATTGATCTTGCCAGTATATAGGTACATATTTGAATGTTACTGGAATATAGTTAGCATTATGTAGCTGACTTATGTATTTGTGATGATGTTGATCTGTAGTGATACCCTATTTTTCTTTGTGTATTGAATAATTATAGGAGTACGGTTTGTAGAGTACTTTTGGGGCCCTGGATTACATGGTGGAGAATAAATTAAAAGTGTCTTCCCCTGAAGAAGGTTCATGCATTTGGTGCCAAGAGGAACTGAAACATGTCGGGACTGTTTATTCTGAGTTAATAACACTCAGTGATTGGAAATGTTTAAATCATTATATAAATTTTATATGTTGATGTATTGTATTGTCATGTTACAGGAATGGATGTGAGTGAAACTAGTAATTTGTATTGTAAATGTATCCACTGTATGTTGTGTTGTGGGGTCCTTTTTACTGAAAACACTGTTTTAGAGTTAGTTTTATAAAAGAAAATAAACTATTTTTGATATTATAAAAAAAACAAATAAGTACTAGGTCTATTTTTTCAAGACTATTGGTATAAATAGGGTTTTTCAGCATCACACGATATGTAAAGATCACTGTTGAGTGGGGAATGTATTTTCTGTCTCCTTTATATGATGATTATGTTGGTTATCCCCTAACCGTGTGAGAGAGGGAATGTTAAAACAAGGGGAACGGTAGACCTTTGTATAGATAGATCTTTAGGAGGCTCCTTGTGGTCTCGAAGGTATGTTTTGAAAATAGGAACTCTAGGTTTAGTTTGTGAAAGGAATAGTCTTTGTCCTTAATGTTGTAAAATTGTATTTGTTTGTTCATAGTGGTTATACTGTACAGTTACCATTATGGCGACCGCCTCAGACAAATGTCTTGCATATAGTGAAGAACACATACAAAAATTATTAGAATCTTTGTCAGTATTGGCAGACGCGGATGATGGTATTCTGAACAGGAATAATGACCAATGGGACGAATTGGCTCAACTCAGAAAACGTTTAATTCGTACAGAATTACATGGGGTCATCATGTTACAATATCTTAAGAACCAAGCACTACCCCAAGGTCTCATAGTTAGAAATGAACCGAGGTTATTTCTGGATAATCCAGAATTTAAGATAAAATGGAGCTACATTGCGAATAAGTGCGGTCGTGATTGGCTAGTCCTTATAATAGATACGGCTACAGAAGTCTCTAAAAAAATTGAAATGGATATCTCTAAACTACAAGAGGAAATAAAAAAAGACCTAGACCTTGATGCTTTCAAAATGAAGTTAGATCTACATCTCAAAGAACTTACAGAATTTAAAAATGACACCAATGTTGATCGCATTAAGAGGATGAAAAAAGATCTGTCTACATTTGCACACGAAAAAGCATTTCCTTACATTGTCGAGGGCTTTAAGTTTGGCAATAATTATCAGGGTACTAACACTCAAGCACCTGTTAGAAAAAGGGTACATTTTCGTAACACCTCTTATAGCTCGAGTGAAGATGGGAGTACAGGTACTGCAGACCCTATTAATCAACAAGGAGGAGGTAATAGTAGGGGTCGAGGACAACGTTATCAAAATAAACAAAGACAAGGTCGTCCTTTTTTAGGACAAGGGCCCAACCGAGGAGACTGGGGCAACCAAATTCAAACCCGCAGTCGATCGAGGAATCAATGGTGATCAATTTATCCAATTACGAATTGAGCATTGAGGAAGAAATGGTTCTGAATAAAGGTTTGAATTTTGTTGCCACCAAATACCATGATCCATTCGAGTTCAGATCTGAATTCCACAGTTTTATGCGGAAGGTCCATTTGAATGAGTTTTTTCGTAATGACAATGTGTATGAGAATGTTAACCATACGGGTCTTAGAAATAAATCTACTTTTTGTGCCCCTACACACAGTTATACCCCTGAATCTCGTGTTTTCGAGAAACAGGTTCTTAAAGAGGTATATAAATTGGAACAACAAGGCATACAGCATCATTCAAATTTTGGTAATACTCAACGAGAACTGGTGTCACGGTTGGCCAGATTACAAGATGTAGTAGTGAGGCAGGCCGATAAAGGCAGAGCCATAGTGCTATTGAACCGTGAGGATTATGTGGGGGAATGCCAGCGTTTACTGTGTGATGGCAGAAGTTATCATTCCATACCTTCTGATCCATCTTTTGCTATGATGGAGATCATAGAAGCTAAAGTACAGAGTGCATATGAAGCAGAAATGATCAGTAAACAGGAACGTGATTACCTCATTAGAAAACAAGGACGTGTACCGGTTTTTTATATTCTGCCTAAGGTGCACAAGAGCCTTACTAATCCCCCAGGCAGACCAATTGTATCTGGAGTCAACTCTATTCTTGAACCCTTGTCCAAATTTGTTGATTTCTATTTAAGACCATTTGTGGTCAAAATGGATAGTTACCTAAGAGATACTTCGGATGCTATCAACAAAATTGAAAATTTACCTTTCACCGCAGGCCAGTTCTTATTGATTAGTCTGGACATACAATCCTTGTATACAGTTATTCCTCAAAGGGCTACTTTAGAGGTCATAGAAGAAACTCTACGAGAGAGGGTAGATGGTCATCCCGTCAGTAATGCCTTCATTATGTGGTGTGCAGAGTTTGCTTTGACTCGTAATTTTTTTCAGTTTCAAGGAGCATTCTTTGAACAAATTGAAGGCACAGCCATGGGTGCTGCCATGGCACCCAATCTTGCTAATCTATATGTGGAATATTTTGAAAAAACAGTCATTTATCCAGTCACCAACCCGTATAAGAAACACCTTTTGAAATGGCTTCGGTATATAGATGACATTTTTATACTATGGGAAGGAACAGCTGTAGAGGCAGAACTTTTTGTCGAGTGGTTAAATGCACAGAACCCTTTCTTAAGATTCACTAAAGAGATCAATGCACAAGAAATTAACTTCCTAGATATCACCATATTTCACCATGAAGGCCACCTTAAAGTTAAACCTTACAACAAGAGAACTGACAAAAATGCTCTTCTCCATTTCTCCAGCCACCATGCTAATCATATCAAGGAGAATCTGCCCTTCGGGCAGTTTTTGAGGCTAAAGAGAAACAGTAGTCTGGGGCAGGATTATAAAGAAAGTGCAGCTCTGTTGTCAAGAAAATTGTGTAATAAAGGCTATCCTGCTGAGCTGGTAAAGAGGTCTTGCAAAAGAGCTTTTAACAATAATCGAGAGGCCTTACTAGAGAAAAGACAAACAGATGATAAAGGTGATCGGATTGTATTTGTCAATACGTTTTCGAACTTGTCATACAAAATCAAAGGCATTATTAATAAGACATGGAAGAAAGTGTACAATGCTGAATCGACTCCACCTCCATTGGTGGCTTTTAGGAAAAGCCAAAATATCAGACAGATGCTCATTAGGAATGACATATCCATCAAACGTCCATTAGCACCCAGGCAAACTACTTTATGGGACCTTCCGCCTGTTAAGGGACATTTTCCCTGTGGAAAGTGTGTGATGTGTGCCACGACGAAGGAAACAAAATATATTATGTTAAATCCTGATATTAAGTGGGTTCTTAATGAAATGACCAATTGTAACACCGAAAATGTTGTCTATTTAATTACATGTCCTTGCGGATTACAATATGTAGGCAAAACCAATAGGAAATGTCGTACTCGTATGATAGAACATCGAAGTTGCATAAAAAACCGAGTACTGCTAGCTCCTATGGTTAAACATTTTGTACAGATGAAACATTCCCACGAGGATTTCAGTTGGGTGATCTTAAAGAAAATTTATGGCAAAAATAAATCAGAAATAGATGATAAACTCATTCTATTCGAACAAAAAATGATTTACAGGTGCCAAAGTCATATCATTGGTCTTAATGAAGAAATTGACTGGCTGCATACTCAGAGATGAAAGGACATTGGGTGGTGGTACATCCCTATGGAGATATAGATATATCTGATGGGGCATTAGTGAGAAATATGAAGAATTAGTAAGATGCACTATGTATAGAAATGGTTTTTTCAAAAATGACACTGTTTTAGACTTTGAAAATATAATGTGATGAGTCGGATATGGTTCAGGTATTGGAATATATTTGTGTAATGTGTTGTATGGTTTACTTCACTTTGTGTGGGTAACTTTGATTACCTAGAAACTATTACTTTCAGAACTTGGTCTGATAATGGTCCCCTGGTTATGTTTTAAACCCCAGGTTTTTACCTGTCGAATGGACTAGACTTTCTCCAGCATGTAATTCTGGGTAAATTGTAATTATGGTAACTAATTGGCCTTCCATGGTAGGTGTATGTGAGCGGGTTTATTGTACTTATGAGAGCAGGGGGTTAGCAGCCGTACCGCCGTGCTTACCGGATTTTTGGTTTTGGGTTTCCAGAGCTGCATTGGGTGTAATTCGCGTCCTTTTGCATTGTTATTGAATACATTATCGGTCGATTACCCATGATCGAGTTAATCTGTTTACTATGTTTATGAAATAAAGAAGGTTAGTCCTTCGTTTATGTCTCAGCAATAGGATGCACGACGTTCCATGAAACAAAGAAGGTTAGTCCTTCGTTTGTGTTTTAGCATTTGTTTACTTGAACTGCTTCTCATTATGAAAACATGGGCTTAGCAGCCGAACCGCCGCCCTTACTGGAATCGATCTCTGGTTGTCGGAACTGCATTGGGTGAAGTTTCCGTCCTCAATTAAGGTTACAACTATTGATATTTAGTACACTGTACTGCAAACGTTACTAATTGGGTATTAAATGATGGGCCTTCGTTTTATACGAGCATTTATTTGGATTTTCTAAGAATGGTTGATATTAAGTAAACTACATTGTATTGGGCATAGCGTGCTACAGACATACTTGTGATATATTTTTTGTCTAGAACATTGATCAGGTTTCTTCTGTTGTAGGTTACAATTTTGTGGACAATTTAACAGCGACGAAGAATATGTAAACACTCTCTTCAACCACGCAGGAGTAGTGGCATGGCGTAATAGGTATATATGCATATATTGTTTTAAATGAGTGATAATGCTTTGGTGAAGGTTGTAGTTTCAAAAGCTCTATAGGGTTGTTATGGAAGGTATGACCACATTGAATGATAGGAATACACATGGGGTCACTACTTAGATGAGTAGGTTCATCGGAAGCACTATATAGTTTTTGCGGTCACGTGAATTTGTGATGAAGTGAGGGAGTAGTGGTTGTGTTGTTCACACCACTGTTCGTTTGTTGTTCCTTTCTCAGCTGGAATCAGGTTCATGGTTACCAAAGAACCATTTATAGAACAGGATCAGACTTATTGAAAGAGGTCGGAGGGCATTTGGGTGCACTGAGGCACACCTACACTGCAGCAATCCTACTTGTGAGGTATGTAGTGACCATTGGGTTCAATTGATCTTGCCAGTATATAGGTACATATTTGAATGTTACTGGAATATAGTTAGCATTATGTAGCTGACTTATGTATTTGTGATGATGTTGATCTGTAGTGATACCCTATTTTTCTTTGTGTATTGAATAATTATAGGAGTACGGTTTGTAGAGTACTTTTGGGGCCCTGGATTACATGGTGGAGAATAAATTAAAAGTGTCTTCCCCTGAAGAAGGTTCATGCATTTGGTGCCAAGAGGAACTGAAACATGTCGGGACTGTTTATTCTGAGTTAATAACACTCAGTGATTGGAAATGTTTAAATCATTATATAAATTTTATATGTTGATGTATTGTATTGTCATGTTACAGGAATGGATGTGAGTGAAACTAGTAATTTGTATTGTAAATGTATCCACTGTATGTTGTGTTGTGGGGTCCTTTTTACTGAAAACACTGTTTTAGAGTTAGTTTTATAAAAGAAAATAAACTATTTTTGATATTATAAAAAAACAAATAAGTACTAGGTCTATTTTTTCAAGACTATTGGTATAAATAGGGTTTTTCAGCATCACACGATATGTAAAGATCACTGTTGAGTGGGGAATGTATTTTCTGTCTCCTTTATATGATGATTATGTTGGTTATCCCCTAACCGTGTGAGAGAGGGAATGTTAAAACAAGGGGAACGGTAGACCTTTGTATAGATAGATAATTCAATAACAATAAACATAACATGAAATACAGCATACAGTACACATAGACATAGAACATTCACTAAACATCACAAAACATCTAAATATGATACACACTTTTTAGAAACATGCATTTGATGATTTTTTATTAAGTTTGGATGTAATAAGAGCAACACAACATATACATCATAAAAAAGAGTTCCATTTAACCAATTAAAATTGTGATCCATACAAAACAGTGGCCCACCTTGTGAGAGCCCTAGAAACGGAATTAAATAAATTATACAAAACAGCATCATCATTACAAACCATTATAAAATTCTCTATAAAATCTAATATTATTGACTTTAAAATAATAATTTAGAACATCCTTACGGAAATCTGACTAGCGAGTGCATTTTTGTCCCAACTCATCCTATCATTCAAAGGCAACGAGTTCAGCATGGCCATAAGTACCAGCCTCATACATGCCCCAGATCTAATTTTGCAACCCCGGATGTGCAATCATGGGAAGCTGTAAAAAGGGACAATGACGGAAAGGCATTTGCTATCCTCAGATTCCTCACCCGATCCATCCCTGTTGCTTTTTGTTTCAACACAGACACAATGTTAGAAAAGAAAGAATAATGAGCGCAGTCCATATATGGGATCCCCCACATTGACAGTAATTTACATCCCTCATTATACCATTGATATTTTGACAATGCAGTGGACCCCCTAATTACCCAACCACCTTCATCAAATGTGGGTTATTTGACTGACCCATACAAACTTTTAAAAGAAAACTAGCAAATCAAATCTGTGACTGTCCCTCAATAGGAGAAATACATCATTCTAATTGCAGAGCACTGTTTGGTGAACCCAGTGGGAGAACCACTACTTCTCCAGGATTGTACAATTGGCATAACCCCAAATCTCACACCCATACAGCATCAAAGTGTGAGCCTTAGCTTTGAACAACTCGAGGCATTTATCTAGGATACTCCCTGCATACAAATAATATGATCTGAGCAATATGCTCAACCTTGCCGCCGCCTTCTCAGCAATAGCCGATAGATGCCCTGACCATTTTCCATTCTTTGAAAGAGTAATCCAAGGAAGCACTATGATTTCACTGCGTCAATTGTATCGCTACCAAAGAACCAAGAATAAAGATGTCATCCCTTTCCAAAAACCAGGTCTTTGGTCTTCATCCTGTTTAGTTTAAGGCAATTAGCGGAAAAATATTCCTCAGCATAAAGAAGGCCATGTTGCAACCCATCAGGTGTCAAGTCGATCAAAGCAGTATCATCTGCATACAGAAAAGAACCAAAAATAGTACCAGTCAAATTGACCTTGGCTCCAAGAGTCTCCAAATTCAAATACGACAAAAACAAAATACATTTAATTGGTGCCAGTGTACAGCCCTGCTTCACCCCTTGTTAGTTTGAAATGGGTTTGTCAACTGGCCGGCGGACGATACTCTCACAGAAGCATGTGTTTCTCTGTAGCAAAGTTGTGAAAAATTCAGAAGCTCAACTGAAATATTATAATGCAGCTAACTTTCCCCCAAGCTTTTGTCTTTCAATTGAATTGAATGCCTTTTCCAGGTCGATGAAAGTGACTTATCGTCCCCGCCCCTAACAGTATTTGTTTATCAGTATAGAGAGCACCAAACAATGGTCACCCCTGTAATACCCTCTTCTGAAACCAGCTTGAAATGGTTTCAGAAGATTCAGAGAGTCAGCTCATTCCTGTCCCTAGCTAATAGGCTTTTGGCGAATACCTTGCCTGGTATATCGAGCAACGATATTGGTCTATAGCAATTTGCCAGATGAGAGAGTGAAAGCCATTATAAATGTCACAAAAGGGGCCTGCCACCATCGTTGAGACCATGTCTGTATCCAAACACAGTGGCATTGGCAAGGATCCTTTGTGCATCAGAATTATGTTATTACTGTGAGAACGTCAGAAACATAACATTTGATAGCCACCTCCTTGTACTGGGGTCCAATAGCAACAGCAAGTGAATTCAAAAGTCCATCAGGATCTAACTCCTTCAACCCCCAACTTTAGAAATGTGGGCACACCACTTAAGATGCTGATCAATGGTCACCCCAAGGTAGTTATGTTGTGTGACACATTCAACCATTTCACCATTCAGGTACCAAGGATTACTATGCTTATGCCTCTTCTTTCCAGATGGAAACATCATAGCCTTTTGAGATGTTAATGGTTAAGTCAAAAACCTTTGGGTATTCTGCCAACTGATTCAGTTGGGTGTGCAAATCTCAGGGGTCAGGTTTAATAAGATTAGGCCATCAACATAGCCAGGCAAAGGTAGTTGATGAGCACCCAATTTGGGCAGATGTGATGACGAAGTAGCACTATCCCATAGTTACAAGGCCAGTAATTACTTCAAAGTAATTTACTTGGCTGTAATTACTTTGAAAAACTTAAAAAACATATAAGGGGTTGTGGGTAAAGGGATTCAAAGGGGGTGGGGATGGGCTTGGAGTGGGGGTATTAGTGTAGGAGAGTGGGGAATATGGAGAGGGCCCAAACAAAAAAAATATGTCAAATTTCGAAGTAATTACTTCAATGTAATTCCTGATGCTGAAATGATATGGAACTGTAGTAGCTAGGGGAAGCAATAAATTAGCCATATACAAGTTAAATAGTAAAGGTACTAGGATGTATCCCTGTTTTAACTCACTGTGAGTGTGCAATGAATCAACCAGAGTGCCCTTTAGGTCAAGTATGACCTGTACCATGTTTGTTTTTTGTTTTTTAATTTATTGCGATCCTCACCTTTAATAGTCTACTAGGCAGTCCCCATTCTCTCACTTCATGGCAAAATGTTTTTCTATTTATGGTATAGGAAGCCACGCTGAAAACAACGTAAGCCACATATATTGGCTGGTTATAAAAGCTTCAAGCACTCTCTGCAATAGTAATCAGTGTAATAATGGTGTTGAGGGTGAAGAAAGATTTACGGATGTCCATTTGATTGAATGCCAAAATTGTTTGGGATTGCCCATTCGTTAATTTCTGTGAGGAGCACTCTAACAAATATCTTTCCCCGGGCATCAAGCATTGAAAAATGTAAAAGCTTGTGGGGACATCTCTAGGGCCACTTTTATAAATCGGGATGAAAATAATCTTAGTCCACATCTCAGGAATGTATCCAGTGTGCTAATAATGGCAAAAAAGAGCTGATGAAGAATCTTAGCCCACAGTTTGGAATTCAATTTAATTAGCACATTACAAGTGCCATCTGGACGGGGGTTCTAGATTCATTGCTGTTTTTAATAAATGTGAAGCTATCATCCACATTATATTTTAACACCCAATTGTCTGGTTCCCAGTCCTAATCAATGAAAGTTGAGTATCTGTATTGAATGGTGTTTTTAATGTAATATTCCAAGCTTCCATCTAAACATGCAGGGTTGGAATTCTTGCCATTAACCAACTGCTAGAAACATTGTGTGTCATTATTCTTCTATATTTGCATATCTTGAATTATGATTTGCAGCACCTTCTCTCCAGTAGTATGGAGCAGTTCCAGGGGTGACATGTGCCACCTAGGCACCTTCAGTGACAGCCAAGTAAGTTTTTCTGGATCAGGGGCTACATGTAAGCTATGCATCATTGTTCCAAAATCTGCATAACTCTATGAGTATGCTAATCTAGTGGCACAGTAAATTGTAAATATAAGCCATACCTGAGTTTGAGGTAAGGTGTCTGGCAACTCTCATAGTTATCCAAGCCATATCATTTTGACATCACACATGTGACACCCCTGTGTGCCCAGTTCAGATATGGAAATGTTTTGTGTATTCATCCAAACAACGGTGTCCTGCTGCTCCCAGCAAGACTGTAGCACTGCTCTTTGTTCCTTTGTGAGGACATGTAACAACCTCCCCAGAGAGACAGCCATTCTACAGGATTATTTTCCTTGAAACAGAAATCACAATAGATATAATCTCACACCAGGGTACCTACCAAAGAGGGCTATTGAGAAGGGAAGGGGTCAGGGTAAATGTAGACAGAGGGAGCTCTTTACAGCTTGAGGCAGTTTACACCTTTGTGTCAATCTCTCTGCATTTATCTTTATTTCCTGTCTCCTCCACTATTTGTAGCACAAAGCCCTTTGTGTGTGATGTCATTTGTGCCAAGAACAGAGAATGCTCCCATTTATAGGGCTTGCTTTAGTCCAATGACCTGTGGGATTTTCTCTTTAAAAGAAGAGATCACTCCTTCTTTGAATACCTTTTGCACACACATTTAAGGAAGAATGTATTGGACCTCTGTTGGTAGAGTTGATCTTTCCAAAGTCCTCCATAAGTGAGGTGAAGAATGAGTGCCCAAGACATAGGGAAGCTCTGTACCCTATCCATCCCCAGGGACTGGTAGTAGTAAACTTCTTCTGGGACAAAACCTGCCACTCTGCCAGCCACAGCAGTGCCCAGGACCTTAGCATGCTGAAGGACACCTGCAGTTGTGTGCCAGTCCCCACCTTGTCTGGGGGCCGACAAACAAGGAGTAATCTGGATTGGGATTCACATGATCCTGAGAGCCAAGCCAGCCAGGATACCTGGTATCATTACCCGAACACGTTGAATTGCTTTCAAACTGGATTCACAACATTTTGAACTGCAGCACCCATTGGTGCTTCTTTTGGTACTGAACTAAACTCTTTGAACCATCATGCTTGCATCACAACCAGCTTGATGCTGCATTGTGACTTGCAGACCACGTCAGCCACTTGACACGAATCAACTGCTCATCATTGGACCCTTATTTGGACCACTGCAGTGTCCCTTGCCAACTTGAATCACTAGTTGCCAAATTACTTGAACTGACTCGTATTCAAATTGCTGCTTCATCGAACTTCACACTAGAGTATCAGATAACCACTTTGAACCATTGTCAACGTTCATCTTGAGCTGCTGGAGCATCAATCACCTACCCTGCCCATTGGTTAGCACATGTTTTGAACCAGCCCAACCCTGAACCGATCCTGATGCATGCTCAAATCTGCATCGCTCAAATTGTATTTATTTTATTTTTAATTCTTATAGCGCGCTTTACGCCCATGTGCCTCACAGCGCACGTATAAAACAAAAGCAAGAAAAACAACAAGAGATCAGGAAATCAGAAGAAAGAGAAACCGACAGGGAAACAAGGTTCAATTAATCTGGGTTGAGATTGAACAACAGGGTCTTTATTTGTTTCTTAAAATCCGCAAGGGAGGTTGTCAGCGTGAGATCAAGTGGAAGTTTAGTCCACGCGTAAGGAGTCTGGACATAGAAAATCGATCCGCCAAAACTCGTGAATTTAAATCTGGGTTGCATCAGTTTGTGAGAATCATAGGAACGCAAACAATGGCCTCAAGGAAGGGTAGTAAGATGGTCAACCAAATATTGTGGTGCTCCACTATTACAACACTTATGGGTGAGAGACAATAGTTTATGTGTAACATAATACTTAATGGGAAGCCAGTGCAGTTACCTTCTGGCCCTGGTGACATGATCTCTCCTAGATAACGCAAAAACAGCTCAAACTGCATAATTTTGTGTCACTTGAAGCGCCCGGATACTGGATTTCAAGGTGCCTAACAACATAATTTTTTCAATAATTCAGGTGCAAATCTATCAGTGCAGTGGCCATAGTCATAGATTAAAATGATTGCATGCAAATCCTGATTATAACAGCCAGATAATTCCAGTATGACATGGGTGGCGTCCGCATAATTAGTAAACTGAACACCCAGTTCATCCAGAAGATCAAGGATGGGCATGAAATACAGGTTAAACAATGTGGGGGAGATACAGGATCACTGAGGGACCTCAGCAGTAACGGTTGTTGAAACGGAACTGCTGTGTCCAGCGGTGCCTTCAATCCCCTCTGAGGCACCCCATTCAACCCGACTCAATGCCAGCTCACCCCTTGGATCAAGTCAACTTGCTGCAACTGAATTTGGCACAAACAGCTCTCACAACTGCTATGCTGTCGAACCGCTAAGAACCACAGCAAGGTATTATTGTCTGCTAATTGCCCCCTCAGTCAATTTCAGGGCAATAGAGATTGATTAGGTCACCTTGATCCCTTTTTAAATCCATAACATATCCTTTTAAAGAACATGGTGGTTTAAAGGTGCCCTTTACTCCGATTTATCCCCAGGGTGCTACATCTTGCTATATTTGCTTATTCTTTTTTCTTTCCTCAGGAGTGTTTCTTGTGTAATGTTTGCTAATTAGTTGTTATTGCATACAGTGGGCCTCATTACGAGTAGGGCGGTAAGGGATACCGGGCACCGGTAAGGAGACCGGTGCCGGTAATCCCTTACCGCCATACTACGAGGTCCTTTAGTGGGTCCCTTCCTGAACACCTGGTCCGACCAGGTGTTAAGGACGGGACCCGGTAAGGGCCCTGGGCACAAATAACGGGCTTGGCATATGCCGGCCCGTTATTTGCGCCCTCCCCATTCCCATTGAGCCTTTTGGGGGCTCAAATGGGAATGGGGAATGGTTTGTAAATGGGGACAGAATGGACCGGTAAGTCCCCATTGTACCAAACCGGAGTCGGTAACGGTATGGAAGGCAGACATAGCGCAAATAGCACCATGACTACCACCATACTCGGAATGAGGCCCAGCATGTTTAATGAATGTATATGAGTCTTTATGGAACCTTGATTGGCCATTCCTCTATTTTGGATTATTATACTTCATTGTTTGGGTTGCTACCGAAAATGAATCACACAAATATGAGAGTGCAGCCTTTCCTTAACCCATGTCACCACAAAAGGAGAGGGAGGTATATCTCTTAACTTTGCCTGTTTTACCATTACAAATCTTGATTTGTAGAAGTGTACTTGCTGAGAAGGCGCTCACCCTTCTACTCCTGCAGGACAGACGTTAATTAGTCACAGTGTTACCTTTGTCTATACTGTTTTTGAAGAAGCTGTTGATCACCTTGAAACTCTTGTGTATAGGCGTGTTATAAATTCCATATCATATCATATTGTTTAGCATTTCTCAGTGGATTGTTGCATTGCAGGGCCTGACAGTGTGGTGATGCAATGCTTCATGGTTCGAAGAATGCTCTGCTCTTTTTGAATGATGTTATGATGGTTGTTGTGTAATAGTTTGCTTTGGCAGTGGTGGTGGGTATCCTGTGTGCTGATCACAGGGTGGCTTTTAAGAATGAGGACGTATTTATAATATCATATGCATGCATTGCTACCACCATACTCATAATGATATGCTTTGATGTTTAAAAAACAATATTAAGGAGATTTGATCTTGTGGCTGTGTTGCTGACTTTGGAATCCTGCAACCCTTGTTCTTAATTTGGCATGTTATTAAAAAGAACTGCTTTCTGTTCTGCTCTATTCAGTTGCCTTCTTGGATTCTTCCAGAGGGGCTTAAATGAGACCTCAACACTGGTTTTAAGTGCTCCAGCTACAATAAACTTTCCCTATAAACCCCTCATTTCTCTAACACTCTTAAGTAATAAAG
Source organism: Ambystoma mexicanum (assembly GCF_040938575.1). Classification (NCBI taxonomy): domain Eukaryota; kingdom Metazoa; phylum Chordata; class Amphibia; order Caudata; family Ambystomatidae; genus Ambystoma; species Ambystoma mexicanum. Next base: position 929,570,825 of record NC_090941.1, read on the forward strand.
CAATTATGTTGAACAGAAATTGTATTTAAACATGTTCTCCTTCAGTTAGCTAGCTAAAAATGGTGTCATCATTGTGCAACAGTGGAATTTCTATTCTTCAGATGCTGCACAGATGTTTGGTGGCTTTGCAGATATAACTCTGCACCCAGGTAAATCTGCATATAGAGAAAGGGTCCAAACCATTATAGGTGCAGCCTTTTGCTCTAAATTCGACAAATGGTTGCCATATCTAAGGTGTAAATTTCACCTGACCGTCATCTTTGTAGTTATGAGACTGGAGTAGACCACACATAGGCACAAGGCAGGGGAGGAGTCCAAAAAAAATAAAACCGTGCACAAAGAAATGAGGGATTAATTCATATAGAGTGCATCAGTAGTGGCTTGTCCATTATGGGCAAAGTGTTGCTCAGCTGGCAATACACTTTCCCATTATGGATGAGTCGAACAACAAGGTTTCCCGTTGTCAGTTTCTCTTCCCAGTGTAAAAGTCCAATGGACCATGCAAGGCCAGGATGATTTTCTCCGTGAGCATTGCATGGCTAATTAGGGAAAAAGTCTGGGGAACTGTATGTGTGGGTGGTCCCAAGCCTGCCCAGACATTCAGAGGGAGTGGGGAAGAGATATAGTAGCGCCCTGGCTCCCGCAAAGATGTGCAGGATCCAGGAAGCGCCTGTTGCTTCCTGGTTCCTGTTCAAGTGGTACAAGAGCTGGAGGGCTTCCATGTTTCCTGAGAAATGGCACGCTGGAGGTAAGGAATGCATTTAGTATGTATGCATGTTTATGAATTAATGAATGAGGGTATAATGCATTGGTGGTTGTGCATATGATTGAGCAAGTAAATGATGTATGCGTTTGTGAGTGAATGCAGTATAAATAATAATTCAATGTTGCATGGATGTGTGCGATGTACTTGTGTGTTTGTGCCGGTCTGCTGATGGGGGCGTCTTTGATAAAGTAAGCATGGCAATTGTTATTACTTGGATAGACTGCCATTTTGGTGCAGCCAGTCTCGCCATTCCTTACTGTGGCATGACATTTTTTAATGGGCATATTGGGTAAAGCAAGCATGATAATTGGTGTTATGTGACCACACTGGCATTTTGGTGCAGCCACTCTAGCTATTTATTTCACTTGGCATGGTTCCTGGTCATCTATAATAAAGCAAGCATGATAAGTGTTATTATGTCTCTAGACAGCCATTTTAGTGCTGCAAGTCCAGTTTTGTTTGGGCTTGAAATTTTTATTTTTTACTAGGCATATATATTAAAACAAGCATGATATGTTCCAACGTGGCTAGACTGGCACTTTGGTGCAGCCAGTCTACGTATTTCTTTCACATGGCATTTTTTACTGGTCATATATAATGAAGCAAACTTGAGAAGTCTTATCATGTGGCTATTGTGATTAATCTGATGGAGTCATCATTGGTTGTCGTTAAGAGCCTCCCCTCATGTGGCCAGGGAAGAACAGACGCTACCTGACTCTGACACTGGGGATTGCTGTCTGTGGGAAGTCCACATGGGGTGAGAGTGCCCTCAAGGAAATAGGGGTGACTCAACAGAGGAGACATAGTATACCTCCCCATCTCCAAGGGATAGTGACATCCATCAATTGCCATCAAATCTATGTAAGTCATACGGTGAGATAGTACATCTGAGTGAAGGTAACAGAATCACCTATGCATATCCTTATGAGAAGACTGGGATCAGGAGTAGGGATCGAGTAATGAAGAATACTACCACCAAATAGAACAGCATGCATATTATTTGTTGGGAAGTTTTGACCACTGCCTGGAGATTCTTTACCGGCAGTGTACAACCAAGTTGGATTCATACCCGACATCAGTATAGAAGCGAGAAGGAAGCAAATGGTCCTGCTGAGTCATGGTGAACCTGGCAACGCCGTCCGGAGACAACCTGAGGAAGCAGCCTTCCCCCTGCAGCACCGTGACAAGAAAAGGCTGTTGGAAGGAGGCGGAGGTGGTGACGAGGCTCTAGGGCGGACAATGCAGCAGTCCAAGATGACAACAGGAGGCAGACAGAACCAGTGGATGCGAAGGATGACAAAGCTGTAGGAAAGTCAGACAGTGAACCCACACATAGGGGTTGGGAAGATGGGGCGTGTTCTCTAGTCTACTGTGTACTGGGGAAGCTCAAACAGGGAGTTAGGAACCCTGGGACCGTGTCTAAAGGTCCAAGGCCTCTATGGAAAAGAGACTGAGAACCATTGTATGATTAGAAAGCAAGTTGAAGCTAGAGCCAATATAATTGGGAATGTGGATAGAAGTATATATCACAATTTGGAAAGGCGTGGCAAGGAAGTGTATCAGTCAGAAGTAATGGGTCTGCGACCCACTCCCAAATGTGAACAGTGCAAACCAAAGATACTGAAACTACAATGCAGGGGAAGGGAAAGTCCCTGAAAATACTGAACTGTGAATTAAAGAGTCCTGGCAGGAGAGTATACAAGGAAGCAAGGTGGAAGTGAATAGTGAATGGAAGTGTTGCAGAGTCCTGACAGGAAAGTATACCAGGAACCCAAGTGTAAATAAATTGTGAATGGAATTATTACAGATTACTGGCAGGAGAGTATACCAGGAAAAAGTGGAAGGAAATAATAAAATGTGCATAAAGGAAATTCGAGGGAAGACCCATGCCGCTTTAATAGAAAACTCTGTAATTTTAATCTAGGAGAAGGGTAAAACCCCTGAAGGTCTTGAATTTCTTTTGCATGGAATTGGTATAAAGTTAGAAGAAAAAAATGATCCTGAAGCGGAGGGAACTTTGATTAATTTATTTGCACCTTTTGAAACTTTACGTACTTCTGTAGAATAGCTGCAGTTGGCAGCTAAAGCAACTATGCCCTTTACACATTGTATTAGGTTTAGCTTCTGAGGGTCAGGTTAGCATTTTGGACACTGGATGGAGGACTTCTCTTACTTTGAATACTCTGACAGAAATCTTAGTTTTGTTGCAGCAGGGAAACCCATTCATAGAGCCAGGCAAAGATATGACTGTGAAGTTAGAAATGCATTGGAGGGACAGGGCCTCCATATCCCTGTCCTTTATCGCTTTTACATGTGTGTTCTGTCTTGTTTTTAGCGCAGGAGTCCATGTGGAATTCCTGGTGGTGCGGCTCTTCCTCTTGTTGGTCGTGGTGAACAGACCCTTGGGATACCTTTATATCACCCATGGGTGGGGGTACAACCCTGTACCCCTTGTGTATGTTTTTGGGCACATGTGTGTGGGCCACAGAGCAGGGTATGGGCTGGTGGCAGCTCCATGCCGAATTTGACGGGTACTCTGAGTATCCTCCATTTTGGCATTCCTAGGACCCGGCATTGGAATCAGTTGATTCCTGATAGGAAGCAAGATGGCCCCTGTGTCCCTCCATCCCTTCCCCCTGACTGGCTGTTGGGTGGAAGTTCCATATATGGTACTGTGGGGAAGTCCAGGCCAGACTGGCTGGAGCCTTCCCAAGGACTGTATGTTGTGGGTACACCCGTGGGGTGGGACCTGGGTAAATAGAGTGTGTGACAAATACGCATTTCATGTTATGGGTGTCTAGTATCTGGTGGTTGACACAATGACTGAGACAGCCCTGCCTGAAACTGGTATGAATGCAGTGTGGAGTGCTGAATGGCAGAGTGCTTGTCCGAATCCACATTCCGTGTTGTGACTGTCTGGATGGCAAAGAATGGCCTGAATGCCCTTATGACTGATTGGTTGCCTGAGTGTGACCCGGCCGAGTGAATGGGAGATCAACAGTAAATCTGGGGGCCTCTCACTGATAGAATTCATTCAGAAGCTGAAGTTGATACTTCATGCTTAACCTTGAAGACCGCTGGAAGAAGAAGAATTGCTGCTGCTGTCCTTCAATAATCTGAAAGCTGCGGAATCATGAAGTGAATCACTTGGACATTGAAGTCCATTACCGTCGACGACTGCCGTCGCCCACCGGAGCCGCAGTGCACCTTTGCCTAAGAACATTGAAACAAGGACTCACTTCATCATCGTCAACTGCTTTTGTCCTGCCAGAGAAGGTCAAGGCTGCCGATGACTGAGTAGAATCTGCCAGTGGGTTTCTCGCCATTTGAAGACCGCAGAGATGCTGACAACCAGACGCCCTTGCTGGGCCAAAGTTCTTCATTAACTCTTTTACAGCAACAAACTCTTGTCGTCGAGGTGCACCACTTGCCTCAGCTTACTGGACATTTTTGACCGATCATCAACGAGCACAGCAAGAACCGAAGCTGCTGCCGCAATGACAGTGTTCACCCTTTTTCTTCACCAAATCTCGACGACCCATGGCTCCTGCCTTAAAGGAAGTGCACTTGAGAATGGCTCGTCGATGACTCATCGAAGAACTCTACGTAACCCGGTACTTTGGGGTCATGGATGCTTTTTAAAAGGACTCAAGACTATATTTCGCATAATTGTACTGGGCTTGTCAAATACGCTTTATTTACAGGTTGCCCAAGTGGGGGATCCTCTCACAGAGCTTTCTCTAAGTAGACAGGGGACTGTTCTGCCATTGCTTGATTTAACTTGCTTTCTTTCTGTGGTCTATCATTGATTCATTTATGATCTGTTTCGTATGTCATTTGAAATGTTAGCAGTTGATGCATTTCACAGGAATTGAGCAGTTGATGCATTTCACAGGAATTGATCCTTTAGAGTGGTATCACGTAGACCTGTATATATTTGCTAATGTAGTATAACTCAGTTATTGTGATTGTGTAAATAACATGAACCTTATTCATATAAAGACTGTTTTCACTGACAGTGTGTGGACATTCCTTTGTTGGTGCTTGGGGACTACACTGTACTTAGGAACCAGCCTGCATCACCTCCTGCGAGCTTAAGCTTTGATTGCTCAGTCATATCCACCGTAATAGAGAATCTTGGCTGGTGTGCTCTATGCTTCCACTCTGCCATATAGAGTGCAGGAGAACAGATACCCTCCTCCAGGCTTTACAATGACTTCATCCAACCCCCTTTCTTTTTTGTTTCTAAATATGCCTCAGTGTCTGACTCATATTCTTCCTCGTCCCCTATGGTGTGAGTGGTGGAATCAGGCTGAGTTACACACTGGGGGACCCTTGAATTCGATATTTAACCTGGACAAGTAAACGTTTTTAAATTATATTAGAACACCTCCAGAGAAAGCAGTCAAACTAAAACCCTACAGGATCCCAAAGCTAGAAAAGATATAATCATACATGAGGTGGATGAAATGTTAGCCTATGTTCTAAAAGAAACTTCCTAGAGTCCATGGTCTTCCCCCATAGTCATTGTTGCCAAACCGGATCAGCCATGGCAATTTTGTATAGATTTTCGAGAGGTACACGCGGTATCCCAATTTGACAACTATCGCATGCCGAGGAGTGATGATTTGATTGACTGGCTGCAATCTGCTGTTTACCTTTCTACTATTGACCTGACCGAGGGCTATTAGCAGGTACCAGTAAGCCCAGAAGACAAAGAGTAGACAGCCGTTTTCACCCCTGTAGGATTATATCAGTTCTTGAGTCGTGGCAAACCTGGAGACGCCACCCAGAGAAACCCTGAGGGAGGAGTCTTCTTGCTGCAGCACAGTGACCAGAGAAGTCTGCAGGAAGGAGGCAGGGGCTGAGCGGAGTTCCAGGATGGAAGGAGGCAGACAAATCTGGTGGATGCGAAGGATGACAAAGCCACAAAAGAAAGCCTGTGTGCCCACGCAGAAGGTTTGGGAAGCTGGGGCGCTTTGTCTGGTCTACCATGTACCAGAAAGAGTAACAAATAGAAGCTGGGGAAGATCTCACAGGGAGATTGGAAACCTGGGACTGTGTGTAAAGGTTCAAGACCTGTATGGAAAAGAGACTGAGAACCATGGTATGAATGCAAAGCAAGTTGAAGCTAATGCAAATATACTTGGGAACGTTGATAGAAGTACATATTATTATTTAGAACGGCCTGTCAAGGAAGTGTATCGGGCACTGAAAGTATCGGCTATTGGACTCATACCCAATTTTGAACTATGCAAGAAGAAGATATTGAAACTACAATTCAGCAGAAGGGAAAGACCCAGAAAATACTGAACTGTGAATTAAACTGTTGCAGAGTACTTGCAGTAGAGTATACCAGGAAGGAAAATGGAAGTGAATTGTGAAAGCAAGTGCTACAAAATCCTGGTAAGACAGTATACTAGGAACCCACGTCAAAGTGAATTGTGAATGGAAGTATTATAGAGTCCTGGCAGAAGAGTATGCCAGGAACCGAGTGGAAGGAAATGATAAACTGTGTATGAAGGAAAATAAAGGGATTGACCATACATCTTTAAAAGTAGAGAACATTGTAATTGTAATGCTGGGCAAGGGTAAAACCCCTGAAGGACTTGAAGTTCTTTCCTATGGAATTGTACAAAGTCTTGGCAAGAGAGTATACCAGGCGAAGAGTGGAAACTAATGAAGAACTGTATGAACTGATTACAACTGAGAACATTACAGGATTCAGGAGGAGAAAGCCTCTCCTGAAGTGGATGGAACTTCGTTTCATGTATTTTCACCTTTTGGAACTTTACTGTGAACTGCTGGAGAGTAGTTGCAGTTGGCAGCTAAAGAGACATTGGCCCTCATTATGACCCTGGCGGTAAGTGAAAAACGATGCCGGTAAAGGATTACCGGCATCGCTTACTGCTAGGTCCGATTATGACCCAAGAAAGTGCAATTAGTGGCACCGTAGTTAACGGTGCCGCTAACAGCACCAAGCGCGCGGGCACACAACCTCCCATGCCGTAAATACCAGCATGGCGCAAAGTGGGGAATATCACAAGTCAAGCGGACATGCTCTTAACGCCCTTGCGAAGGCCGTAAAGTACCTTACCGCCATGTTGCTAATACCGCCATCGCGGACCAACCGTAAATGGCCATGTGCAGTGTTCCCAGCTGCCACAGGTGCACACAATCAGCACAGGTGGAGGCAATACAGACTGGCCAAGTACAAAAGGAGCACACCCCACCCCTTCCCACACCCAGTCACGCTCCACAATGATTCCAATATGACTAGCAATGTTGGGGCTGGAGGACCTGATTGCAATTGAAGTGCTACAGCAACGACAACAACAACAACAACTACAACAACAGGCAGCACAGAGGAGATGCAGGAGGAGAAGGAGGGCAAGGCAGGGCCAGCAACCCCCACCAGCACAGCCAGTGCCACCACGCAGGCAGCCCCCAATCCCACGCATCAGAGCCAGTCCATTCAACCTCACTGCTGAGCAGATCCACACCCTGTACCATTTGGACCGGGACACCATCACCACCATCGTGGACATGATACACAACGACATCGTCAGCGTGATTGAAACACCCACCGCCACCACCCCCTACTGAAGGTAGTGTCCGTGCTCCGCTTCCTGGACACAGGCCCCTACCAGCACACAGTGGGGCACTTGCATGGCATTTCACAACCATTATTCTCAAGTACACTGAACCAAGTGCTCAATGCCCTCCTCAAGCACAAAGACGACCACATTTGCTTACCACGGTCTGCCCAGGAGATTGCAAACACCAAAGTGGGTTTCCATGCACTGGCCGGCATACCTGGTTGCATTGGTGCCATCGACTGCACCCATGTGGAATTGGTGGTCCCACATGCCATGGAGGTAGCGTACCGCAACCGTAAGCTATACCACTCAATCAACGTACACATGGTATGTGACTCGAACAGGATCATCACACATTGTTGTGCCCGATACCCCGGATCAACCTATGATTCAATGGTCCTGCGTAACTCCACAATACCACGCTACATGGAGCGACATGCAGGGCCAGGATTCTGGCTACTCTGTGAGTCTCATGTCATGGCCATGGAAATGTGAAGTGGGTAGGTGATTGACGTACCAATGCATACTTTACCTGGCTGACATGGGGGGGGGGTGCATACTTTACCTGGCTGACATGGGGGGGGGAGATGCATACTTTACCTGGCTGACATGGGGGGGGATGCATACTTTACCTGGCTGACATGGGGGGGGAAGAGATGCATACTTTACCTGGCTGAGAGTACCAGAGGTAATGGAGCCAGCTCATACCCTAAAGCAGCCCAGACTTTAGCTGACACCTGACCACATAATGCCAGATGTAAGCAGCCCTACCATGTGAATGAAGATGTGTCCCAACCATGACACAACCATCTGCATGTGCACTGTACCTAATCAGACTGCATCCACCTCAACGAAATGCACCTACATGCAATGACCTCAGCCAATACACGGCACCAAACACCATCAACTGAAATGCCAGTCCCCCATAACTGCGCACAAAGGAGTCACATGACAGACATAAACATCAATACACCACTACACTGACACAGAGGCCCAAATAAATTGCATAACAACATTTTTAGTGCTCAGTGAGGTCATCATGAGGCTGACAGCTATGGTGCCATGATGAGAGCATTGATATCACTGGACATCTGCCCGATCACCAAAACAACTGCTATGGACTAACACAGTGGATGGGCACTCACAAGGTACTGCACCCCCCTTCATACACTGGTTGATGGCATGCAAAACAGTCCATAAGAGGAATACACATATAGCGGTCACATTGTGTGACTCCATTCGTGCATGGAAATGGGGTTCAAAGTAAGAGATTAATGCATGCCATAGTGTCACATGATGATTTGAAATCTGATGTCATGACTGACACATACATTGTTATCCACATACAGGTGATGCAGGCTATCCCTTGAAGAGGTGACTTCTTACCCCAGTCCGGAACCCACAGAACCGGCACGAGGAGGACTTTAATCGTGCACATACACGCACCCGTGTGGTGATTGAGCAGACATTTGGCCTCTTGAAGGCACGGTTTCGCTGCCTCAGCAGGTCTGGTGGGGAACTCCTGTACCACCATGAGAAGGTGGCAAAGATCGTCATGGCATGTGTAATGCTACACAATATGTGCATCAGACGGAATGTGCCCCTGCCCCCTGATGCTGAACTGCAACCACCTGACGATGAGGATGAGGAGGGTGGGGATGGGGCAGCACCTCAGGGAGGAAGCGATGCACAGGAGGGACGTGCAATGTGTCAGACTCTCATTAACCAATGCTTCTAGCAAACATGGACGGTGGGTGTCACATGGAGATGGCACTTGGGGCACTGTGTGTGTCTGGGACATGCACACTATGGACTGTTCACCAATAAAGCACACATACACAATGAGCAATGTCCACATATGTAATTTGTGCATAACCAAAAAGTGTATTGAAATTGTGATTTGAATGAACACACCCAATCCCCCCTCCCCCCTCAACTCCTCAACTCCCCAACACACCCCAAGCCCCCTCCCCCCTCATCTCCCCAACACACCCCATCCCCCCTCAACTCCCCAACACATCCCATCCCCCCTCCCCCCTCAACTCCCCAACACACCCCATCCCTCCTCCCCCTCAATTCCCCACAAAAGTGTGTGGATGCCTGTGGTCAAGTGCATCATGTAGGATTGTTCCACTGGGCGGCCTCTATTGGCACCCCCCTCTCCCGGCACCCGGGGCACCTCTGCCTGTACTCGGCAGGTTCCTGGCCGATCTGCGGATGGGGCTGGATGGGGCAGAACTGGCAGCCGAGGAGGTACTTGGCTGCTCACAAGGACGCATGTCCCTCATAGTTTGAACAAGCTCCGAGAGCATGTGCCACACCGCGGCTAATTCTGCACAGATATCCTTGGAGGTGGATTCTATGGCTGCCTTCACAGTTTCTGCACATTGTTGCATTTCCGCCCTTGCACTTCCACATTCGGCCGCATGCTGATTCACGAGTGAGGACATTTGTTGTTGGCGCGTGATGATTTGTTCCATCGACTCCTGTTTTTTTGGAATAAGGATAATGCCAGCGGCGTGTCCATTGTGCTGCTCCCCTCCTGCACATCTTCCACTAGGCATGGAGTGGATGGCCAAGAGTCATCAGGGGATTGCCCCTGTATGCCATCACCATGCTGGCTGCATGGGGACAGGTAGGGAGAATGAAGGTGGCCAGTCGGGGGGACCCACAACAAAATCAGCATCCCCTACATCATTGTCCGAGCTAGCTGCGGTGGCAGCAGTCTCGCCAATTGTGCTGCTTCCTGCAGACCCAGTGCCTTCAGTGGGCACCACTTGGTGGATGTTTGTTGCTGGTGGTACGTTGGTGCTTGACTTGGTGCACATCTGTGCCCTGGCCTGTGTTGTGCTCATAGATTTCGGCTGCTGTGGGGGTTTGCTTTTTGCAGCAGAGGTGGAGGGTTGGTGTGTTGGGACATCGGGCCTGGCCTTCTTGGCAGATGTGGTGGCAGTGTCTTCGTCAGCACTGTCTGAATGAGAGCCTGTGGTGGACCAAAGGAGGGAAAGCGTTAGTGAAGGGTCTGCGGACATTGAGCAGGCATTGTAATGACTGCATTCATTTTGATTACTAGATGGTGCACATAGGAGGCCGTGACATACAGGTTGTCTACCTTTTAGGTGGTAGAAGCATGGAGGCATGTGGGTGCCTACAGAAAGGGTGTGCATACTGCATGTGTACAAGGTGGAGGTCAGAACTGCCTGTAGGCAGTCTTCTGCTAATGTGTCGCATTAACCCTGTCAGGCATCATTGCACTTCCCAAAAATCTGGACTTCAGTGAGTTTGGCATGGCTGGATTTAAGGCACCTACCTGCGTCACCTGATGTCGGGGCTCCTCTCTCCATTTCTCCGACCCCCTCTATGCTCTCTGTCGCAATGGTTGCGGCACATTTCTCCTCCCACGGCTGCATTTTGATTGGTGACTCTGCTCCTCCACCAGTTGCCATGCCCAGGTTTCTGTTTGCAGACAGTATACTCCTTACGCAGAGCCGTAGATCGTCCCACCTTTTCCTGCACTGTCTTGCATTGCAGGGTGTTGTGCCAACTGCACTCACCCTCTGTGCTACTATGTCCCATATGGCCTTCTTTTGTGCTATCGCCTGTCTGGTCATCTCTGTCGAGAATACTACGTCGGCATGTTCTTGTAGTGTTTCAGCCAACATGTTAAGCTCCTCCTGAGAGAAGTGCTCCTGCCGCAGCCGATCACCACTTTTTTTCACAACTTTAGGCATTGTGAGGATTGATGGATGTAGGTGAAGGTTTGCAGAGGTTGTGGGGGTCAGGTGTCCACTGGTTGAGGAGGACGGCAATGGATTGTGTTTTTCAAGATGGCCACCGTGATCTTTCCCGTTCCTGTGTGGTGATGTAACTTCCGGATCCGCTTATTTGCAGTCACCGCTAATGGCGGTTCCCGCTATTTGCGGTCACCGCTATTAGCGGTGATCGCTGATATCGATGGCTAGGGTGGCGGACGTGCTATTTGCACGGCATACGATGCCGGTAAGTGGCGTTTCTTGGACGTTACCGCCATGGCGGTGATTACATTACCGGCATGGCACAATGCTCGTGCCCGAGAAGTCGCAATGTGCCGCTTTTAGCGGTATGTGACCAGCACGGACACGTTAATTGCGCCATGCCGGTAATGTACGTTACTTACCGCCAGGGTCGTAATGAGGGCCATTGTCCTTTTCACATTATATTAGGTTTAGCGTGTGAGAGTCAGGTTAGGGTTTTGGACATGGATGATTTCTTTTACTTTGGATATTCTGACAGTAACCTTCGTTAGTTTTCTTGAGACAGGCAAACCTATCGTAGAGTCAGGGAAAGATAGGACTTCATCCAACCCTGTTTTTGTTTTTGTTTATAAAAGAAAAGTCTATAGTAACCAACATAATGCCTCTTTGTCTACCTCTTACGCTTGACTCCTCACACTATAATGACATTTGGGAGCAGGCACTCTATCAACTTGTTTGTCATGACGTGTTCTACTGGTCATCAATGACACAACCAGCAATATGCAGTGGTATGTGTCTAGAGTGGAATTTTGGTGCAACCAATCTAGCTATTTCTTACTTCAATATGGCATTTCCTGTTGGACATATGTGGTCAAGCAAGCATGATATATGTTATTACATGCCTAGACTGGCCTAGTAGTGCTGCCAGTCTAGCTATTTTTTATTGTGCCTTGGCATTTTTTATGGTATCCCCCCTTGACTGTGTGGCACAATGTGCAAAAGATAAAAATACCAATTGTGTTCACAGTAATCACATAGATCCTTTTTTTCTTGGCATCTATGACAAGCAAGCATAGATCCTTTTTTCTTGGCATCTATGACAAGCAAGCATGATGTTTTATTTCATGGCAAAAATTGAATTTTTAGTGCAGCCAGTTTGGACAGGTTTTCTGATTGAGGCATGTAATATTTAATGGAAAAGCCAACTGAAGCACATTCTTAAGTGGGGATACTACCATATATTTACAGAACCAGCGTGGACAGGTTTTCTTACATCATTATTGGCATTACTAGCAAAGCAAATATAAGTATGTTCTTATGTGCAAATACTGGCCTTTATTGTTGCAACCAGCATTACAATGTATGGTCACAACTGCAATGAACATGCTTTTTATACTGGCATATATTCTGGTCAAAGGTACCATGCGAATATGATGGGAAATGTTCTTCTGCACTGTTGGTAACTTGCAGATATTGGATTTTTTCATGTGTTACCCTACTAAACTAGTTCCAAACTCTGTGACGTTTTACCAGATTTTTCACATAAAGTAGGTTGTTAAATGCACCATTCTAAAACATTGTTCAACATATTTTCTCAAGGGGAGAACCACACAATCCCCATTGCTTGGTTTGGGCTGCTTTGCTGCATTTGGTTGTTCTGGCATATAAGAGGGAATTATTTACAATCCTCCAAATACAATATTCAACAAACACACACTTGAGCCAGTGTATTTGTTTGTATGTTTGTTTATTTTATTCATATAGAGTGCCTGACCCAGAGGTATCTGGGCGCTTTATTATACAGTTACAGAAAAAGGAATGCAGTTTAACTGGCAGAAACTTGCTGTGCTAGAAATATCAATTCTGACAGGTTGGCAGTGATTAAATAAAGTTTAAGTGTGAATATAGTCATGCTATGTCAAAGTTCTAGTCTATTACTCAATTTGAATATACGCATGGTGATCTCAAGTGCTAGCTTATTACTCAATGTTTAATATAGATACTATACAATGAAAGCACTATACTATTCCTCAAATGTGAATTCAGGCATGGTGAATATTAGCGTTTTGTACAGAATGGATCAAAATGGTTTAGCCACAATACATATTAAGGTTTTCACTAGGGCAAAAATGTTGCAGATTTCTGTATTTCATATGTTTGCTGTGTGAGTTCAGAATACATTTAGGAAATAGGGTCCCTGTTTCCTAAATGTACAAGCTACTGCAGCACAGAGGCTGGATTTAAATAAGCACCTCTGTTCCAAACCCCCATAACTATGATAAATTGTCAACACGAAGGAAGGATATTCCTCGGGTTTGGCGTAGTGGCTGGTGGTTTGCATAATTTCTAAAAATCATTTCTGATTTGTAACATCCAGTGTCAACCTTGTGAGCTCAGACTAGCTATGAGAGGCACTGTGACTTTCTGGCACCCATCTGTCTGCATTGTAATGAATGAGATAAATGCCAGGCGGCCCACCTTGATTGACATCATGGGAGAACGAATAACTCATCACATGCCAGGATTGAGATCTGACATTTTTATCACAGATGATTTTTTGTTTTAGTGCAAAATATTGCGATAATAGAAATTGTGACAAAACCTGTTTGCTCCATTATGTATAATTTAAATATTTGCTAAGTTTTTGGAACTTTTGCAAATATTAGATATTCTTATTGCAGTTGCAACGTTATCTAAACCTTACCCTTCCCCAAAAAATAAAGCACATGAATTTAGCCCCAGTTTGGGCACATGAATTTAGCCCCAGTTTGGTGTATAGATATTATGGAATGCAGGAAAGATAATGAACCACATGTGTTATCTAAAAATGTTTTCATTGGCAAAAAGTGAAGCACACCCTGTATTTACAAAGTTTGCTGTTGGACATGAATAATAATGTCAGAAACATATCTAGTTTTATATCATGCATCAACAATAGGCCAAAATACATTTTTGCTCATGTGCAAACGTTTTTAGATAAAATGGATTGTGAAAAACCTGTTTATCTTATCTGAGCAGTTACTCACTTTTTCAGACTGCTGTAATAATTAGAGTATCTGGCCATAGGTGTTCATTTTCAAGAAATTATTAGTAAACCGTTTATCCATCTTGTGAGATGGGCAGCTGAATGTCCCTGTAAGGGTTTAAATCGGTATCCTGCAGGTATATAGGTATGTTTTTGTTTTCCAGTACTTGTAGTAAGTACATTAGAAATGTTTTGCAAGGTTTGGTGAGGATTCGTCCAGGGGGGGCAAAGTTATAGGGGGGGTCCCAAAACTTTTTTTTTTCCTATAGACTGAATGGGAAAAAAAATTAGCTCATGCCTACAGCCTAAACCGCTGGACGGATTTCCACCAAATTTGGACCAGGAGCAGCGGCTTGGTCACGAAAGCGTGCTTTTGCAAATTTGGTGAAAATCAGTCCAGTAGTTTTTATTTTTAAATGACCAAAATGTAGGTCAAAAAAAATTAGTGATATCTGTGTTCGGTTCGCGGACACACTTCCCTGTTCGCTCCGCGGACAGTGTCCTGATTGGCCAATCGTCTTGCGTGATGTTCACGGACATGCAACGTGTTTGCTGATTGGACGGCGTGGAGCGTGAAGCGCGTCAGATTTCTCGGTAGCGCCCGCCATCTTGGATCCGCGGACGTCCGCGGACAGCACGGTGAAACTGTGTTGGTGTGTAGGAGTGTTTGGGGAGGGTGGGAGTGTATGAGATAGGATGAGATAGGATGAAAGTTGTGTTTTTTATGTGTTAGACGTTCTTTTTGTGTTCGATTTGTTTGCGGACATCACAGGTGTTCTGAAATGTTCTAAATAAACTGACTAGGGGGTGTTCTAAGGACTCAATATGTGTCCGTTTTGTTCGCAAGCAAAGTGAAACTGTTCTAAGAACACTTGCGGTGTCCGGGGAGGGTTCGTAGGGGGTGTCCTGAGGACGCTGTCCGTATTGTTCTCTGTCAAGTTGAATGTGTCCTAAGAACACTCGCGGTGTCCTGAAATGTTCGCAAATAAACAAAATGGGGGTGTTCTGAAGACGTTTTTGTGAACACTCCCGGTGTCCTGAAATGTTCGTAGGGGGTGTCCTGAGGACGCTGTCCGTATTGTTCTCTGTCAAGTTGAATGTGTTCTAAGAACACCCTCGGTGTCCTGAAATGTTCGCAAATAAACAAAATGGGGGTGTTCTGAAGACGCTTCTAAGAACACTCGCGGTGTCCGGGGAGTGTTTGTAGGGGGTGTCCTGAGGACGCTGTCCGTATTGTTCTCTGTCAAGTTGAATGTGTCCTAAGAACACTCGCGGTGTCCTGAAATGGTCGCAAATAAACAAAATGGGGGTGTTCTGAAGACGCTTCTAAGAACACTCGCGGTGTCCGGGGAGTGTTCGTAGGGGGTGTCCTGAGGACGCTGTCCGTATTGTTCTCTGTCAAGTTGAATGTGTCCTAAGAACACTCGCGGTGTCCTGAAATGTTCGCAAATAAACAAGATGGTGGTGTTCTGAAGACGCTTCTAAGAACACTCCCAGTGTCCTGGAAAGTTCGTAGGGGGTGTCCTGAGGACGCTGTCCGTATTATTCTCTGTCAAGTTGAATGTGTTCTAAGAACACCCGTGGTGTCCTGAAATGTTCGCAAATAAACAAAATGGGGGTGTTCTGAAGACGCTTCTAAGAACACACGCGGTGTCCGGGGAGTGTTCGTAGGGGGTGTCCTGAGGACGCTGTCCGTATTGTTCTCTGTTAAGTTGAATGTGTCCTAAGAACACTCGCGGTGTCCTGAAATGTTCGCAAATAAACAAGATGGTGGTGCTCTGAAGACGCTTCTAAGAACACTTGCGGTGTCCGGGGAGTGTTCGTAGGGGGTGTCCTGAGGACGCTGTCCGTATTGTTCTCTGTCAAGTTGAATGTGTCCTAAGAACACTCGCGCTGTCCTGAAATGTTCCCAAATAAACAAGATGGTGGTGTTCTGAAGAAGCTTCTAAGAACACTGCCGGTGTCCTGGAATGTTCGTAGGGGGTGTCCTGAGGACGCTGTCGGTATTGTTCTCTGTCAAGTTGAATGTGTCCTAAGAACACTCGCGATGTCCTGAAATGATCGCAAATAAACAAGATGGTGGTGTTCTGAAGACGCTTCTAAGAACACTCGCGGTGTCCGGGGAGTGTTCGTAGGGGGTGTCCTGAGGACGCTGTCCGTATTGTTCATTGTTAAGTCGAAAGTGTTCTAAGAACTATCGCGTTGTTCTGAAATGTTCGTAGGGGGTGTCCTGAAACGGTGTCCGTATTGTTCGCTGGCAAGTTCAAAGTGTTCTAAGAACACTCACATTGTTCACGGACATTAAAAGTTTCCCATAGATCATAGTTGAAATGTTTGACTCTATGGATGTGATATGCTGCGGTGGTTGTTGCCAGGGCATAGAGTCTTGGGTGCATGGCCATTTGGCCATGCACCCAAGACTCTATGCCCTGGCAACAACCACCGCAGCTTATCACATTCATATTTGCTTATAACTTTGGGTGAAAAACAAATGTATAAGGAACAAAGGTATTAGATACTATGGATGTGATATGCTGCTATGGTTGTCCTTATTATTGTATACTTACTGTTTGGTCTAGTAATGGGAGTCCATGTTTTTCTTCTTCATTTCTGTGATAAAAGAAAATAGCATGTTAGTATTAGTATTTTGTAATGACTTATTACATTGTATAAGCAATATACTTTTATTTTTTTTCGACCCTCATATTTAGTAGAGTACAAATCAGAGTACTGTGCAATTTGCTCAGTTTCTGTATTTGTTGCTAAAATCATTGGGTCTGTGGGAGAAAAAAAAAAACCTTTTTCTGTTATGCTACACTTTATTTGTTTGTTTGTTTTCAGTGTTCACTTGTTGTTTCTGGCTAATGCTTTATATTTTGCTTTGTTGTATTTTTTTTGGAGCAGTAACAGATTCTTCATTTGTTTTGATATTATAAAATTTTGGAGCAGTTAGATACCAATTGGCGTATTCTAACTGTCTATTTTTTTAATATATTTTAGTGGTTTTGATTTATCTATTTGGATATTGTTAAATTTTGGGACAGTTAGAAACCAATTGGCGTATTCTAACTGTGTATTTTTTGGCCTAATTTAGTGGTATTCATTTATCTGATTAGTTGTTGTAGAATCTTTGAGCTGTTAGATAGCTTTTGGAGTATTCTAACAGTTTATATTATTTTAACACAAATGTATAATTTTGGGACAGTTAAATACCAATTGGCGTATTCTAACTGTGTATTTTTTGGTCTAATTTAGTGGTATTCATTTATCTGATTAGTTGTTGTAGAATCTTTGAGCTGTTAGATAGCTTTTGGAGTATTCTAACAGTTTATATTTTTTTAACACAAATTTACTTAAAGGTTTAAATACAGTTTATTTATCAAATTTTGGTTTTAAGAACATCAAATAAGCGTTTGTAAGATTTGCTGGTAATCTCTGCATTAGAGTAATGGTACTATCATTACATTCAAACCATCCACATTTCTTTTTTATATATGACGTGTAGTGCCCTGAATTGGTTGTGGCTCCTGCGTGGTAGATTATACCTATTGTTGTGAAGGTTTTCTTACCAAGTGATATTTGACTATGTGTGAATCCAGTCAGCTTGCAGTTGTTTTTGGTACCATCTGCATTGTAACGTAGAAGCATTAGTATTACGTATTTACTATGTGTTTGTATTACTAACGTGGAGCGATTATCTGAATTGCAGGTAGAGCATAATCTACCATGGTTTGCATTTTGTACAAGTTGCTGAAATGGAATGGATTCACAATTTGGTATTGATATATATATGACGTGTTCATTGGGGATTTCTTCTTGTGTCACATTGTTGCAGAGAGTGCATGTATGTTTCAACATGTATGAAATCTGAAAGATTTCATTTATAGGTATGTTTTTGTTTTCCAGTACTTGTAGTAAGTACATTAGAAATTCTTGTGGATCTTCCTGTGAGTTTATAGTGAATTTCACCATTCCAGCACAGTAGTCCAATTGTCGTCTTATTCCAAAAACACTATATGTGTTGTCAGGATTGTTTGCTGCATTTCTGTGAAGTACTAACATTTGCAAACACATTGGGTCTGTACTGTGTAAGTAAATGTTGTCAACAATTTGTGGTACTTGAAATAGAATATTCATTGCTACATTTGCATAGCAACTTACACCAACTATATTTGAGAATTTAAATGGTCCAGGTAGTTCTGTATCTAACTGCTTTTTTTGGAGTTTGTCTTCCTTCTTTAAAGAAGTACATGGTTTACTTTCTCTAATTGATTCTTTTTTGTTTGTGGTACTTGATGAAGTATTAGTTTCTTTTACTCTCTTTGGAGGATTTGCAGTGACGTCCTGTTGCATTTCTGTTTGATTTAGTTTTCTTTTACAACATTTTAGTTTTTGTGGAACAGAATATGTGTTTAGATGGGGAGTGTATAGTGAGCGAAGTGTATTATATTCTAAAATGCAAGGAATATCAGCGTTTACTTTACTTGCATCAAAGTTGATTAGAAATAGACCGTCAAGTGTACGTAAGCGTGATAGTGCTACGTAGCTCATGCCTTCTTTAAAGACTGTGTTACCAATATCTATTATTGCTTTGTCTAGGGTAAGACCTTGTGATTTATGAATCGTGACTGCGTATGCAAGAGTTAGAGAAAATTGTTCTCTGCGTACATACATATCTTTGAAGAGAAGGAATCTAGCTGTTGAGCGTCCTATTCGTTTTACTTCTGAAAGTTTGTCAAAGAGTATATTGACAAACTGAATTTTGTTGTCATGTGGGTATGTTTGAAAGCCAACAACTGTACCCAGTGCTCCATTAACTAGTCCTTGGTCCACGTCAAGGTTACGTTTAAGCATTACTCTGCAATGTAAGGATCGTTTTAACATCTTTTCTAAGCCTGCTGTGTTTGAGATTGATTTTTCTAAATTATTTAGTCTTGTTGTGGCTTGGTCACACATGGGTAGTGTCATACCATGTACATCTAGTTTGTCTGTGGCGCTAATTTCCATTATTGGTTGCATTTCTTTACTTAACATTATTTCATTAAATTTGAGACAGCTTGCAAGAGTTGGCATTAAGGCCATACAATTGACATTTTTGTGGGCTAATTGTTCCATAACAGCTGTAGCACATGCATTATCGCCATAAAGTGCATTAATGTGCCGGGTTTTCAATGTTGCTTCTGCTTCTTTAGAAAGTATACCAATTCTCAAACTTTTTAAAATGTTGGCATAAGTTAGATCTGCAGATTGGCGCATGTTTTCTGTTAATTCTCTATATTGGAAATGTTGCCAAAGGTTGACATTTCCAATGCTGCCAACAGTTTTACGGCAGAGTTTGTGCCCTAATGTTTTAAAAATAGGTTCACCTTTTACTGGTGTTAATTGAAGCAGATCTCCAAAAACAATAGTGTGTTTTCCTGCAAAGAGCTCTTCATAGTCTGTTTTGAGTACTTCTTGTAATCTGAGGTGATTCAAAGCTAACATCAGGTTGGAGACCATGCTCACTTCATCTGTTAGTAGCATTTTCATTTGTTTCAATACTCTGCGTAATTCCATTGCAGCTTCTGCAGAAAGTTTGTAATAGTCTAAATTGTTCTGGTGTTCTACTGGTAATAGTAGTAATCGGTGTAATGTAACACCACCTATGCTGTAGGCAGCTAAACCTGTGGGGGCAGTGACAACAGCTGACAGTTTGTTGTTTGTCAATTGTTGAAGGAACTTACTAATGATTTTGATTAGGAATGTTTTGCCAGAACCAGCTTCACCACTGACGTACAGTAGTATAGGTTTATAATTATGGCAGGAACATTCTTTATTTTCATGTTTTACACCATGTGCAATTTGTTTTGTTACTTCTTGAAAAATGCTACTTTGCTCATTGTTTAGTTTTGAGTGTAGTATAGTTAAGTCTTCCTTATCTTCATACTGACACATGGTGTTTTCTACTTCTATCATAGCTAATTCTGCCTCATTTGTTATTAGTGGTTCTCCCAGTGGTTCTTGGCTTCCTTTTACAGAAGGTTGACTACTGTCAGGAGTATCCTTATCTAGTTGGGCTTGGAGTTCTTCTTCAAGTTGCTGTGCATTGTGCAACATTGTTTTGTACTGTGTAAAGTTTACATCAGTTATAGTGCTTTCATTTGCTTTGAAAGCATTCTCATATGAGTCATAGTTATCTAGTAATTGTTCTTCTTTTCTCCATGGTTTGAAGAGTTGTAGCAGGGACATGTAATATACTTCTTTATGTTGAGGAGTCTTCAATGACAATTTGATATGATTAATTAAATTTGGTTTAGTGAGTTTAACTAAGCTGCCTTCACAGTCTGTCACTCTATATTTACCTTTTTTTCATCAGGTTTCATATTATTTTTGTATGTGTGGTTTTGGGCTATTTGGTATAGACACATGTTTTCCAAAGTATTACTTCTGTTTGGGTAGTATGTGTCCAATAAATTGTTTTTTAAAATGTCTTGGCTATTGGGATCATGTTTGGCTATTGTTTCTATATCTTCATATGATTTTAGAACTCTTTTTCTAGATTTAGCTGGACCAAGACTTAGCCATACTATATTTTCAGATTTACCATACAATGAAGTACCAGTTAAACGATCAGCTGCTTCAAAAGATCCACATTCTCTATGGGTGAGCATTTTTATGCCCAAGCTGTATAATTTCTGAGATACTGTTTTATCTGATGACAGGTCATTCCAGAGGTCTTGGAGCTCTGTCTTTTCTGCTTTAGTTAAGTATGCTGTGACATATCGTGCAAATGCAGTAGAATTGTCTGCAATGTACTGCACATCTATGTTTGCATTCCATAAGTGGGCAATGATTGCATTATAATCATTGATATATTTTTCTTCTTCTTTTCTTTTTATGTAATATGTATTTTTAGGTGACTTACCTTTAACACTATGTCTAACTGAAGACATGAGGTTGTTTACTTGACCCGTATTTGTAACCGGTCTAGGGAAACCAACTCGGCATTTGGTGTAGTATTTGCCTTTGTTTTTGTATTTGCAACGACAATATTTTGTGTCTTTGAAATTGTAAAATTTGTGCACGAAGATCACTATTTGTGGCTTCTGATGGAATTTCACAAGTGACATATTTTTCAATAAACTGTAAAACAGTGGCATCACTGTCTTGACCAAATTTAGGAGCATCTTTAATCCATAAAAGCATGTGGATATGTGGCGCTCCTCTGGCTTGGTATTCTTTTCTCCAAAAGAAGTGTTGCACTTCTCCAAGGGGAGGAACAGTTTTATTACAAATAAAATGTAGCATAGCAATGAAGCGATGGTGAAAATATCTTGAAACATTAACAGGATCCAAAGAACAAAGTTCTCCAGGTGTTAGAATATCTATGTTTGTTTTGTTTTTATTTGATATGCGTAGGAAATCATGTAAATCTTCCCATGCATATTCTGCACAACTTAATGTAACAAACCAAGTGGGTGGGCCAAGGTTTCTGATCATACAACGTACATCTCCATGACGTCGAAACCAGTACTCTTTAGTACCACGCATATTTGCTAATAGATTTGTAATATTTGATTGTAAAACCTCATCCTTTTGTTGCACTTTCTCTAATAATTGTGTAGCTGTCATATTTTGAAAGTGTGATCCTGATTTTAATATGTGTGCAACTCCGTAACATAAAGTTGCTAGTTCACTTTCAAAGAGTAGGTGGAATATGTATTCCACATTTTGTCTAAATCTGGGATCTTCAGAATACATCCGTAATGAGCGGTATTCTGAAGCTGATATTTGAATAGGTCTATCATCATACCTTCCTCCTTTGCCAGTAGGAAAGAGTAGAGGAAAAGCACGTGCTTCTATACTTTTTTCCCATATACTGATTGGCGATCCTTTTGTTTGACGCATTTGGTAAGTTTCCAGTACATCTTGTACGGTGTCATTACAGTGCAAAGGATGAATTGTATAATGGTCTAAAGTATTTGATATTGTAGCAGGATCTAGTAGCTCAAATTGACCAGCTTCTTGTGTTTCTTGTATTATTTCAGTTGTATCTTTCAAGTTTTCTTCAATATTAATTTCTTTGCAATATTCATTATTCTCTTTAAGATATTGGAAGGCTTGTCTAACTTTATATAAATCTACCAGCTGTAGCCATATTTTTTTGTCTTTTGTAGGTACTCCATTTACTAATATAATTAAAGATTGCTGCATTGGATGTTGCACCCCTAGAGTATGCACATTTTCTTTTAGATTTAATGGTAAATAAACTACTTTTCCACGAATGCCTTTTACCAATTCAAGGGAGGTAATTTTGCTGTTTTTGGTTGAAGACATATTATTGCTTGAAATGGGTGTACTGTTTGAATTATAATGCTCTCATATAAATTAAGTTGTTGTAGAGGTTTTGGTACTGGGTATAATTCCAAATTATTTGTGATAGAACGTGAAGGAGTCTGGTTGTTGTCAAGTTTTGTAGTGCAATAACTGCAAAGTATTAAGGGCTCAGTTATTTCATATTTGTTTACTGCTACAAGGTAGAGAGCTAATTCAAACCATTTAGAATCTTCATGGTCTTCTATTCTGTATGATAGGTCCACAGTTTTTGTGTTACTTTTATAAAAAATTCTACGGCAACATACACATACATGGTTTGGTACTTCAGCTGATGTACTTTTAAATTTTAGTATTTCTTTTTTGTATGTGTTTAGCAAAAGGTTGCCATGTGTAGAATTGTTGCTTAATTGGTTTAAAGCTATTTCATTCTGTAAATGGCTTTCACTTCCAAAATATTTTTTCTGGATATAGTGAATTTCTTGAAGTAAGTCTTTTGCTGTACCATGTAGAAGGATGTTATTTAACTTTGCTAGTGCTAAAGCAGGACTTTTAGCATAGTACAGTTTATAGACTAGATTTCTTATAGTTGAATGATGTGTTGATATCCTTTTGATATCATGGAAAGTGGTTTTACAAGTAGGTCCTGTAATGCAGGTATTATTCACTTTTTCATAACCTCGACCACTGCTATGTATGGCAATTGTATTTGTTTGCTTTTGTTTGTACGCTTCTTCATTAAAATATGGTTCTGTGCTTGTAGTGTGATTCCATTCACCTCCGCTGATACTTAAGAAGTTCTTTCTGTTGATATTTCGCTTATTGAGAAGTCTTTTTTGTAATTTAGTTATTAGTTTTGTTAGTGGTTTCATTTTGTTTAACAGTAAAATAAATAAATTTATTTTGAGAAGAATTGCACTGTCCATCAATGCTTCTAAGATTAATTTCCTACGATAGGTTTTAAGCTTTGAACCTGATTTCTCTCCTGTTTTTATAAGATTTTGAAGGACTTTGTGACGGTATATTTTGGCTAAAATACTTTTCTTGGTATGCTTACTTTGCACTATATTAAAATTTGAAGAAGTAGTTTTATCTGTACTGATAGCTGATTTTCTGTTAATTGTTTTTTGGTTTGTTTTACATTTTGATAGAGGAAGCGAAGTTGTTGTACTTGAAACTTTTTGTGTTTCACTAAATGATTGTATTAGCTGTTTTGTTTCAACTTTTTTTACAAATTCTGCTAGAGATGGATGCTTATGCTGGACACCTTTATTTTCATTTTCTCTACTTTTGCGTTGCTTTCTACGGACTTGACTTTTGGTAGGCATTCTTTAGGGTCTGTTGAAAAAAATAAACAAGATATGGGTTGGGGTGTTCTGGAATGTATGTGTGCTGTGTGCATGAGTGTTTGAGTAAGATGATAAAGATGTATGTAATGGTGTGTGATTGTGCATTGGGAACTAAAACTATTAGGGATAGGTATTCTTGAATGTATGTGTTACTAAACTGGGGTTCAGATGACAAAAAAAAAAGTAAGCTAGTGGTGTGGAAAAGTACAAATAGTAAATCTAATGTATACACTTAAAACAGTTGTTTGTTCTATGATGTGAAAATTGTAGTGGTTCAGTTGGGTAATTTGTGTGTCCAAAAATAGAAATTTCTGGGCCATTCTGGCTGTAAATCGCTGTTTAAGACATGGACATTTTTGGACAAAATGGTACAAAATCTCTATTTTTAGAAACCGAAATAGCTCGTATTAACGTTATAGTATATTTGATTAATAATACAAATATTATGGTGATATTTTACTTACTTTTTTTTTAAATTAACAGGTAACTTCTTAGTTTTTCTTTCTTCTTCGAATTCGGCTGCTTCTTTTCAGGAACCTGGTCTTCACTGCAATTGTAAAAGCTTCAAATTAGTAACTTTGTTTGTATATAGCACTGTTTTTAATTTAGATATTGATTTTTTTAATTGAAATCCTCAGTGCCTTCTTTAAAACCATTAAACTAATTTATTTACATAAGATACATTGCATCAGTTCAGTACATATGATATGTTCTTAATGAACAAATTGTATTGAATGACTAACTGTAGCAAAAAAAAAATATCTTTACTATGTCTTGTGAAATTTATAATATATTAGTGAATACCACTATTTCTGTAAGTAAACTGTTCTAGGTAATAGCGCCTCAATGTCATGTCTAATTTAAAGTAATTAAGTAAATAAATAAATAAAAAAAAATATGAAATTGTATAAGTATTTTTATAAAGGTTTAAACATAGATTGTGTTTGCATACAATTTTGTTTCAATATATGTAGTCTATATATTTCATTTAAAAAGTGTGTGTGTATAAAGAAAGTAAATAGTATAAAGGTTTATAAGTGATAGTTGATTTTAAAAAAAAATCATTTTACAGATTTTACAAGGTAAAAGTCTGTTTGAAAATGTGTTCATCTACTATACAGAAAATATGCATACCTGAAGTTTGTGTTCATGCATATGGATATGCATGGAGCTGCAAGTAGAAATCTTGAAGACTTGTACAGTATTTCTGGTAGATGCTGCTTGCCAATGATATGACACTTGTACTCAGAGAGATTCAGAGTACATTTGCAGTGCTGATCTATGATGATGCAGTTAGATGTAGAGGTCTTGAATGTGATTGGTGCATGGTCATGTGATTTTTGAGGTACATCCAATGAGGGAATGGCAGAGAGAGTGTAGTGGAAATGGTAGAAGGGCTGTTCATGTTACGATATGTCCGCGGACATGGCGGTAGTTCGCGGACATCGGGAGTTACATCCGGGGATTTTTGGGTTCTGAAGTCATTACAAATGAGAATAAGCACTGAAAGGGATTGGTCAGGAAAGTTTGGTGGGTGTGTTGTGCCAGGAGAGATTTTCTCAGATACTCTTTTTGCTGAGAGAACAAAAGATAGCTATGGCTGTGTGTTTCAGAAAACAGATTGTTTGGATTTTAGGAGATTTGTGGATACATTGGTTGAAGGTGCATGCAGAAAGCTGTGGAGTAGCTGTAGATCTTGGATTCCCACATGTGGAAGTACACTGGCATGGAGTACGTGGAATGAAGTGGTTGGACTTGCTACCTCTCTGTGCTACTTTGGAGACAGAGCAACATCCAGACATAATTGTAATTCATTGTGGAGGGAACAGTTTAGGACATCTGACTGGAATTTTTTGTGCAATTTGCTGTGAAAGAAGGACTTAGGAAGGTTATGGACATGTTTCCTAATTCTCAAGTGATATTTTCACGGATTGCGCAGAGACAAATGTGGCTTCGTTCTTCTTCATTTGGTCCACAAATGGAAAAAGCAAGGCGCAATGTTAATAAGGCTGTTTGTGCCTTTCTAAGAGATTTTGGCATGTCTTCTTTTCACAATGAAAATATTATGTTTTGTAGCACATACATTTTTCGCAGAGATGGACTCCATCTTACTTATGCTGGCAATCAGATTTTTCTGAGAAATGTACACAATGCATTGTGACCTTTTTTGGAATTACAACAACGATTTTGAAGTAGATGTTAAGCATTTACAATTTTTGACTTACAAACACCACCCAAAGGCTCTTTTCAGAGCCACCACTTCTTTCCAGAGAAAATTACAATGTTTGTGATGGAGTAGCAACCCAATTTTTTTAATGTTCGTGAACTGTCCGCGGACTTCTAAAAAATACAAAGAGCCCTACTTCATTTATTTTCACTTCTATTTTTTAACTGGGAAAGGCGGCTCTGAAAAGAGCCTTATTTTTTTTTTGATTTTTGTAATTTTGTATTTCTTTTGGTTTTTCAGACACGACACACTAGTAGAGGAGGGTAAAGGAGGGTAAAGGGGCGGACACCAACCACAGGGATAAGAAAGGGCGAGCTGAGAGAGGAAGATGTAGAGTGGGTTTTATTTGGGTAGTGAGCAGGTCTTCTCGTGCTCTGAGACGTGTGGGTCACTCCCCCCTGCAGAGTACTGTGTCACAGTACATACATACAACTGTGACCCTCGAAAGGTAAGGGTCATCAGCATTCTGTATGGCCTGTGAGGCAGCTTGAGGAAGACGCTGTCCCACAGAGGTGGTCCTTGTGGTGACAGGATCAGAAACAGATTATGAAGTAGAGGAAATCAACCTGCTACGTTCTTCGCAAGGTACAACCCTGCGAATAGCCCCAGAATGAAATGACCTCAGGTGTCGCTTCATAGTAGTGGTCCCAAAGCTGTACTTACCGTGCTTCCCGCGACTGAGTATCATTTTGCACTCATTGCAGGTAACACGGTTCGCACGAGCCTTAGGAACATTACCATGAATGGTAAATAACTGCCACACCCAAGACTCACGCCTAGTGTGGGTAGTAGGGTTTTCCTCTACCTCATTCTCATCATCCTCTTCTTCCTCCTCCGCATCCTCACTCCTGTTCCCCTCTTCAGGCCCTTGGGGAGGTGGTGGTGGTGGAGGGGGTGGGGGTGGTGCTGAAGCAGGTGCAGCACCAAATGGCAGTTCAGCAGCCAAGGATGCCATCCCGATGATGGTGTAGTCTGCAGGTGGCAGCAAAAATCACTGTGTTCTGAAGAATAGCCAGAAACACAATGGGAATAAGCTCTTGGGCGTGGTCTTTTATAGGGGTGCTTGGGCGTGGTTCGCGGACATGCGCACTGTCCGCGGACAGATCGAACACAAAAAAAGGATCGGAAAGTTTCAAAAGGTGTATAGAAACTCAAGATTGCTATGTGGGACTTGTGCCATGGTGAGATTTTATTGAAAAATATTATGGATTAACTGAAAATGTACTTTTAAATTGTTCGGGGACACGAACATTGTCCGCATTTCAGGACACACGATGAGCGTGGACGCGGTCATATGATCCGTTCGCGAAGGAAGCGCCTGTCCGCAGGACACCAAGTGCACGGAGATTGACATTTGTGATGTCATCTTTGATGTCCTGGGTGTTAGTCTTAGCAGTGCATGGTGGTGGCGCAAGTTATGGTTGCATAGCTTACCATAACTGGCGAATTTCAAGGGTTTTTCGGTTTTACTTGGTACCATAACGTCCCTTTAACAAAGTTTTTTCACTGAATTTCATAGATTTTTAGTAGCGCAACTTAACCATAACGTCCCTTTAACAAAGTTTTTTTCACTGAATATATATATATATATATATATATATATATATATATATATATATATATATATATATATATGGCAGGGAACGAAAACTAAGTGGTTAACCATGTGATGTCATCAGTGATGTCATCAATGACCTTTGTGATGCCATCTTTCATGTTCTGGGTGTTAGTGTTAGCAGTGCACAGTGATGATGGCAGGTATGGGGGCTTAGTTTACCATAACTGGCGAATTTCAGGGTTTTTTTGGTTTTAATTTGAACCATAATGGGGAGGTTGAAAAAATCTTTTTAGTGAAGTGCACAGGTTTTTGGTAGGACAACTTAACCATAACGTCCCCTCAACAAAGTTTTTTTAAATATCATAGGGTGGCGATAGCTACCCTTTTGTTAAGGTGAGTGAGGATGCCTCAAAATTCTATTTTTAATAACATTTGATTGAAGTAACAGATTTGACCGAAATTTCGAAAGTGATTAAGGACTCTCCCGCCCCAGAACTTTACAAAGTTTCGTAAAGATACGTTAAAAAATAAGAACTTTATTAAGAAGACAAATACAGGGAGATTGGACACCATGGGACGTAGAGATGTGAGTTCACTATGTGCTGCTCCTCACCCAAGGGCCAAATTGAGTCCGGAGCCCCCCAAGAATCCCCTGATTGAGGAAGCAGCCCTCCCCTCGAAGTGCCCATCAACCAGATGAACCTGCCGGAGTGATTCCCGACTCTCCAGACTTAGGGAGACTGGAGAAACAAGCCATGATAGCGGCGGCACATGCCCAGCCCCCAAGCTGCTTCAAAGCTCAAGGAAGCACAACATGAAGGGTGCGGGGCGTGGGCTGCCTGGAGGCTGTGATCCCTGCAGCATGACCTGTGTGGCTCAGGGAGCCACCCGGGACTGGGAATCCCCACTCCACCCGAGAGTGGAGCTTGGACGAGAAACTGTGACGAAGAGCAAAATCAAGGAGGCAGAGTGGAGTCCCTCCCCTCAGAGACACCATCAGAGTGGAGGCAAAACACTTCAGGTACGCCACCCCTGGCTCCATAAACTGCACCGGAGTGGGAGCCAAATTCCCCAGATTAAGCAGTACCATTATTTGCAGCTAGTCAAATGGGTGCAAGAAACCATTGTGTGGGGCCACCTTTCCCCCAGCAGAGGCCTCAACAACTGTGCCCCAACACCCTGCCCTACATCAGAGGTAGGCACCAGAGATTCCCTTGCAGCCTGGGGCCCATCTCCCCACTTAACCCCGGCACCCATTCGAGTGGACCAAAGTGGAGGCCCCAGTGAGGATTCTTGGGGCCCGAGTGTGACCTCACAACTATATCCAGACCCCACAACTTCCAACCTACTCTGGGAAGCCTGCATTCCTGGCTCTGACCCCAACCAGCAGAGAAAACCGTCCCCCCCATAACTTGTGCCCCCCTTGCTCTCCGTGGAACCTTTGCCCAAAAGAAGTACTCTGTTACATAGAGGACCAGTGAGAAGGGGTTTGATGAACAGCACCACCGGTCCGCCCCCAACACTCCACCACATGGAACCCCCATCCAGAGGCCCAGTAACCCAGAAATCACTCAGCCAGCCATGTACCGGGCAGCCTCGCTTTAAAAATTCCAACACGACCAGACACCCCTCCCAACGCAGGAAATTATGCCTGTCAAAGCTGCTCCTCTCCCGGAGAAGGCCCAGTCGAGGAGCCAGAGTGTGGCGGTGCTCCCTCAAGAAATAAGAGTCTTTAGGTTGGACGTTAGTAAAAGACTGGACGGGCAGGACAAAAAAGTAGACAGTATGGACGACCATTTACAGGACCTCAAAGCAAACCAAACCTCTGTGAACCTATTGGAAACCCAAATCGATATGAGACTCTCGGAGCTGGAGAGAAGAGAGCAGAAGGGCACGTTAAAAATTGATGATTTTGAAAATTGTCACCGCCTTAAAAAACCTAAGGTTTTTCGGTTTTCCGGAGCAAGAAGGAGATTAAGGCCATAAAGGTGGTTGTTGAAAAGCTCTTCAATGAAGGAAACACCAACAAGCCCACCATCGACAGAGCCCATAGAGCGGGAGGAAGCTCCAGGGGTCCCAGATCAGTTTTGGCAAGATTCCATAACTTTGCAGAGAAATCAAAGATTCCTGAATTGGCAAGAAAAATGGGCCCGATAGAATGGGGAGCCTCACAGATAACTGTATTACAGGACCCATCAGCCTTCACCCTGACTAGGAGGAGACTCTGCACACCTCTGAAAAAGTGGCTTAATGCCAAAGCTCCTATAGGTGGGGGTCTCCCTTCTCCCTTGCCTTCAAGTACAAGGGGTATAAATACAGCCTCATA
The DNA here is from genome assembly GCF_040938575.1 of Ambystoma mexicanum. Classification (NCBI taxonomy): domain Eukaryota; kingdom Metazoa; phylum Chordata; class Amphibia; order Caudata; family Ambystomatidae; genus Ambystoma; species Ambystoma mexicanum. The sequence continues at coordinate 929,600,722 of NC_090941.1, forward strand.
ACCGAAGATGACATAAGCAGAGTGGCTCAGGAACATTTATGCGATTCCGCCACATCAGCCATGACGCAGGCTCAAGGGGGAGAACTGAGTGAATCCCAGAACGTCAGTGGATTTGTGGACCATCGGAAATTTGAGACGTTAAACCCGGTGTCGCCCCCGCAGCCAAGAGGGCAGGGCTAAGTACTTCATGCATCCTTGAGAGGGAATCACAAAGTAACGCATGATGGGGCCCGGGGATTCACAGTAGATGATGACGCTTTCAATCTAGTAAGAAGGAAAAGCCAGTGCCTGATTTTTAAAATGCCGGGTGGTTACCTGGGTCTCCTGCTGTGGGGCGGCCTTCCTGTGCGTCGACCATTTGAATCTTGTGGAGCAATGTTGTTTTTTTGGCTGCGGGGGTAGGGAGAGGTTGGCACAAGGTCAATGCATGCGCGCTCAACATGGGGCCTCAGAAGTGCCACTTGAGTTTTACAAGCCCAAGGGTGGGGTAGACAATGGTGGTCTGGCCCAGCCAAATGTATGATGTTGCAGGTAGTCCAGGCGCCGGGGGGGGCGGGTTGGGAGTTTTGTTGTTTACCAAAGGGAATCTCAGATTACGCAGGCTACCAAAAATCAGATAACTCAGAGGGGGGTTGTATCATTTAGGTTAAAAAGAAAGGGCACACAGCCCTGGGGAATGCACACCATAGCACTAAAACTAAGAGACACATAAGAAATTCATGCCCCATGATGGTTAGCACAGCGAATATATTGACGTTGGGTTTGCCAAATGAAAGAGGACTGAATTCCCTGCACAAAAGGTCCTTAACTGTTCACGAATTCAACAGGGTAAGGTTGGATTTTATGTTTTTGCAGGAGACCCACAGGCTGAGAGGGAGGACGGTATCCTTGAAAGCCAGGTCAATAGGGGAGGTGTTCCACGCATCCTGTCTGTCCAAAAAAAAGGGAGTAGCTCTCCTGGTGTCTAGTAACCTTGACTTCACCCTGAAAGCACAAATAAAGGACCCAAAGGGGGGTACTTTGTGATGGTGACGGGGGAGGTTAAATGCTCACAGTTGTCTCCATCTACTGCCCAAATCAAGCACAGGACCAGCATCTGTCAAGAGCAAAATCCAAACCTTTGCAGAAAGCACACTGATAATTGGGAGCAATTTTAACATGGTCCTGCACCCTAATTTCGACAGGAAGAGAGCAGGTCCCCAAACTGCAACCCAGTCACAGCACAGGCTGTCCTTGGGCTTTCAGAGAGTTAACTCAGATTTGGGAGTGGTGGATTCTCATGATAGGGAGTTGGGTCGGGACCACCCGTTCACATACTACTCAAGGGTGCATGAAACATTCTCAAGGTAATACCATATCCTTGGGTGAGGGAATCAACCACAGAAGTAATCCCATGGTCTGATCATGACCTGGTGAGAGTTAGAATTGGTATACTCCCCCCAGCGAACCACCGGTCTAGGTGGTCATGCAATGACCATTTGCTGTGAAATAAAGAGCTAGCCCAGGCACTGCTGAAGGCTATCAGGGAGGTTTTTTTGACTTTAACAACAAAGGGGAAGTTTGGATTGCAGGGGTTTGGGAAGCATTCAAAGCCACAATCAGGGGAGTCATGATAGGAATGGGGTCCAGGAGAAAGAGAGAAAGGGCAGCCAAGGAGATGGACTTTAGGGGGAAAATGTAGTCTTTACAGCTGGGAGGCAAACTGAAATTCCAGATGTTCCTAGGGAAATGGGCTAAACTACAGGAAAACAAAGCAAAACTGAAAGTCCTCACGGTTGGCCAAACTGAGAGAAAACTGGCATTCCATAAGCAGAAAGGCATGGAAAAAGGGGAATGGACCGATAAAATACTGGCATGGAGGTTAAGATAGCAGAAAAAGAGTAGAAGGGTGGATGCGATCTGCCCAATAGGAGGTGAAAAGCTCCTTGAGGATCCCCAGATAGCTGAGGAGTTTAAAGTATATTACAAGAAATGTATACCTAAGAATACATTGGGGCAGGACAGATGTAGGCCATATCCTGAACTCCCTCCCAATCCGATTCTCTCCCCGGATAAAGCAGAAGCCCTTCAAGCTTCCATTACAGAGTAGGATGTGATAGACACTATTAGAAGCATGAAAGGGGGTACGACACCGGCAGAAGACAGCTTTACGCTATACTTCTTTAAAAGATTTTGCTCCACCCTGGCCATATTCATGACCAAGCTTTTCAACAACACAATGGAGACGGGCTCCCTTCCAAATTCTATGCTCACAACTTTGATAGTAGTGATCCCAAAGGAAGGGAAAGACACCTTCACCTTGGCAGTGCCAATCATATAGACCCATTTCTCTGCTGAACACTGATGTTAAAATTATGGCAAAAGTGCTGGCCAAAAGACTCAGTCTCCAAATGACTTTGCTGGTACATGGAGACCAAGTGGGATTCATCCCGGGACGACAGGGAGTTGAACATTTAAGAAAGTCAATAAACCTAATACACAAAGCAAAACGCAGGGCCTAGAGGCATATTTTGATTTCTATAGACTCAGAAAAGGCCTTTGATAGAGTTGAGTGGGGGTACATGGGAAAGGTCCTAAAGAAGGTGGGGTTCAGTAGGAAATTTAGGCAGTGTATCTCGGCTCTATACAACGATCCCACAGCGAAAGTGGCAGTGAATGGTACTATTTCATACCTCCTCCATCTTACCAGAGGAACTGAACAGGGTTGCCCCGTTTCCCCCTTACTGTATGTGCTGGCCATGGAGCCCCTGGCAATTGCTATTAGGAAGAACCAAGGGATAACAGGAATCCAGTGTGGGGTGGTAGCCTTTAAACTCTCCTTGTCTGCCGATGATATCTTTTGCTACATGACAAACTTAGCAAAATCACTCCCTGAACTCCTAAGCCAGATACATCGCTTTGGCAGGTTCTCGGGTTTGAAAATTAATCTTCCCAAGTCCAACGTGATGTCCATCAGAGTGGACACCTCGGCAACCACTGATAGGAAAACAGTAGGTGGGAGGAGAGTTCAGTGCTTGTCCTCCCCGTACCTGGGCATTCACTTCCCTAGAGACCTGACAAAACTGGTAGAGCTCAATTAGACTCCCATTCTAGAAAAAATAAGGCTGGACCTCCTGCGCTGGGTGGCCCTCACCCTCTTCTGGTTTGGGTGAATGGTATAAATGAAAATAAACGTTCTACCCCACCTCCTATATTTGTTCACGTAAGTACCCTCACTCCTCCCGGAAACTTTATTTTCAAAGCTAGAGACCATGGCGAATCAGTTAATGTGGAAGGGGAAGAGTCCCAGAATTAAACACACTACTTTGAAACTCCCCAGAGACTTTGGCAGTTGCTGGCCTTCGCGTCTTCGGTCTGTATCATAAGGCAGCACAATTGAGAGTTATGCTGGAGAATCTGCGAGATGATCTGGGCACCTATTGGACATACATTGGAAACATACATGCCCATCCTAAAAAAGTCAGGAATCTGTTGTGGGCCCCAAGCAATGCAATCCCTACACATATTAGGACCCACCCAACCCTCTCTGTGCAATGGGGCTTGTGGAAAAATAACAAATCGAATTCTCCCCTCTCCACCTGGCCATCGCCCCTGAGCTCACTGTGGGGCAACCCACTGGATATGGAAAACAGAGGGTTCTGACGCATGCAGCTGTGGTCAGACAAGTGCCTGGTAGAGAGAAGCCCAACTATTCAGTTGGAATCGCTTCATTGATTATGAGGCCCTGTCTGAGACGCTGGGAGCGAACATATGAATGTCCTCGAATACCTGCGGCTGAAGGATATTATGACTGACCCTAAATGGCATTGTACTACCTCCCGGACCATCACACCCTTTGAGAAATTCCTTTATGATTGTACTATGAGGAAGGGAACACTCTCCAAACTGTATAGGGTATTGGCCACGGTAGAGCTGGAGGGAAGAAGAAATTCAAGCAATTCTGTGAGGCGAGGTCTGCGGGGGATATGCCTGATGACACCTGGGGCAAAATGTACTAGTTAATGTTTGCCAGCAACCTTTACACTTCGGCTATGGAGCACAATTTTAAAACCTTACACTGTTGGCACTTGCCTTTGTGGGATGATTTAACCCACTTTTTGCTCTGCCATGCAGTATCACTGTGTTTTGATGGTGCCAGAAACATCGAAATGGCCGCAAAACCGTTGTGCATGCCAAAACCTCTGAAAATCGCGCTTTGCAAAGCACAAAAAAATGGCTGCCCAATCTGCCATGCATGTTGTCAGTGGTGGGACAGAGATCTCACTCCTTAAACATGTCACTGGGCTCCACAACATGTGAAGATGGAGGACAGAAGGAAAAAGCAGTGCTTTGCTAAAGGAAACCCCAAAATCTTGCTTTCAATCCTTTTTTCTTTGTTGCTGAAACTGCAGAAAGATGGTACAGAACACCCTCACACATCCAAAATTCTTGCTGGGTGCTACAATTCTCTTAGGGCCTCATTACACGGTATGCGGTAACCATGGTGCTGTTAGCGCCATGGTTGCCGCTGGTATTTTACTGTGTGCACCTTGGTGGATGGCGGAATTACCACCCTACTCCAAGGTGAGCGGGAGCAGTAATTCCCCATTCACCAAGGCACTTCCCCATTCCCATTTTTGCCCCCATAGGGCTCAATGGGAATGGGGAAGGAGCTAATTACGGTACCGCAAATTGTGGTACCTTAATTAGCACCAAGGTCCCTTTGCGGGCCCGTTCCTTAACGGCTGGTAAAACCAGCCGTTGAGGTCGGGTCCCGCAAAGGGACCTCATAGTAAGGCAGTAAGGGTTTACTGGTACCGGTGCCCTTACTGGTACCGGTAAACCCTTACCGCTTTCCGTGTAATGAGGCCCTTAGAGTAAGAAATCATTGTGAACTTACAATGTCCTGAAAAGCTGAAAGCATCAAGGGATTTCCACAGCAAAAGTGGTGAATCTGTCAAAATCTGGGTGCAGTACCCTGGGTCGCCTGAATGACAGCTGTCAGTAGCCTACATGATTTAACTTTAAACATGTATAAACTAAAATCAAATGTTTGCAATCTAAGAGGCCTGTTATTGAGAGTAACCCATCTTGTAATTGTTTTGATTCCATGGTGTAAAATCCTGAATAAGTATTTAGCTTTGATTTGATCCCACAAGTTTGTTGTATGCTAAGGGAAAATGCAACAGAATTAACAATTAACATAAAGGTTGGCTAAAACTACCAAACTGGAATAACAGCTTATCTCACAGAGGCAAGGCCTCTCCCTCCAGCTCCCTCCACCAGGAAATCACACCAAAGCGTTAACTATAGGGTGGGGATGAACCTGCTCTGCAGTGGGGAAGGAAACAATGAGGACCGTCGTAAATGGACTCTGTCAAGAGCCAACAGGGAGGAGATGCTTCTGGACGGAAGGGAGAGAAAAAGTGGCGGACCCAAACAGCCATCTGTGGCTGAACATTCACAAAGAATATTTGGTCTAAAGACTTGTAACTTGCCACTTAAAATTGTCAAAAACACAAAAGTAACAGAATTGTAAATCTAAATTTTGGCTGAACATTTCAAGAGGCGGCAAAATCGTGTGAGATAATTTGGAAGGGAACGGCAGAAAATGTGACTTTACACAAAATATATTTCTGCTAGAAGTATGAATCTTTATGCACTTATACCCAGGTTATAAGCGCACACTTGTATGAATTTGCTGATCAATTGGACATTGTGTTCCGGATGAAAATGGCAAAATTCTGTGAAAAACAGACACAAGATCCCACAGCGACTGGGTTTTAAAGAGTAGCTGCTACACAAAATATGTAATATGGATATGTGATTGTTATCGAGGTTGCACCTGTGTAAATATGGATTGTGCCAAAAGTAGATTTTGTGTTCAAGAGGCTAGGGGTGGACTCTAAGCCTCATAAACCCGCACTATAAAGGTGACACACTGTTTTTCTCCTCCTATCAAAGCAGAGGAGATTCTGACCAATCACTGTCAAAGGGGCGAGCTTAGGCTAAACCAGCACACACACCCCTTTATCATAGCATAATAGAGACAACAGAGGGCAGATAAAGACAGTCAGATTCACCCACTTTCCGAATACTGGCAGAGCACCCTGCTGCAGAACTTTCCATCTTCCTTCATCCAGACTCCAGAAACTTGGCAAAGCATAAAGGACCATTGCATAGCTGAACCATTTCAGCTAGGCCTTAAATTCCAGAACCAGAATCCCACAAACCTAAGGGGAATCAAATACAGCCAGGCTGTGCTGTACTGCTTGCCTGCTGAAAATAATTATCATCAGAACCAAAAAGGGCAGATCCAATCCAGTCCTGTGCCATGCTGTGACCAGAGTGCCTTGCAGATCCGATCCAGTCCTGTGCTGTGACCAGAGCGCCTTGCTGATTGCATATCCAATCCCATGTGCCCAGCTGTCTGTCCCAGACCAGATTCCCTTCCCTGACCAGAATCTTGACGGACCAGAATCCTGACAGTTCCGTTTAAAAACCTATCTAGTAGTATCTATAGATATAACTGTGTCACTAGCATATGTAATGTCCATATTAATCCCTATTTTAAATCCATCCTATCGTGTCTTCAGAACCTGCATTGTTAGGTGTACTTTGAAATTGTCTAAACTCTCTATCCTATCCCTCCTATTTTCCTCCTGACCTAGTATTGCTAAAACTATCTTTGCACTGATCTTTGCTCATCTGAGCAAGGCAAGTCCCAGGCAGGCAGTCATTCTGATCAAGTGGCTGTGTTCTTGTGGGGATTTGTTTTGTTCATAGTCATCCTCTAGTGTTAGAAATCCCATTTGTCATTTTAAAAGCGCATTCCGGTTTTCCATTCTTGCGCCTATCTCGAAAAACGACCTCCACTAAAACGCCCATAACTTCCTCAGTTTTTGTGCTAGAAACAAAATGTCAACTTCTGCTTGTAGCTATTATCCAAAGCAGTTCCCATAAGAAGTATACCAATTTCAGCAATTTAAACCATATTTAGTGGTTTTGCCCAGTCCATTCTCAAGATAACTTTACAAGCCAATCAGACAGCTTGACAGTCAATTCTGTTTTCTCTTCTGTTTGCTGGGGGAAAGTGGGATTGTTATTTTGTTTGAATTCTGCCATTCCTGAATACCTGCTCTCTCCTCCTATCTCTTTACATTGCCTACTGGAGGTGTGGGTGGTGTGCAGGGGGAACCTTTAAACACAGTGCTATTTGATCTACACACACACACACACACACACACACACACACACAAAAGTATTATTTCTGTGCTCAATTGTTTTGCTCTCTATTACTCCTTGTGTATTAAAGAGATCATTCTGTGTTACATCACCCCATTGGTGATTATTGTGTACCCATTAAAACATAGGGTGATTAAATTGTAAATACATAAATACATATTTTAACTTTTCAAACCAGCCTGATTCCTGGTTCAGTGTGATTGGGGGGGTTCCTGGAGAAGGGCGTGATATGAATGGTACATCTTTCAGAATAAAGAACCTTTAGACACAAATAAATAAGGATTTGTGCATTACACGCTAGGCATTGACTTTGGTGTGTGCCAGATTGAAATCACTTACAGCTTTGGGGCACGTCACGAGATCCTGAATTAGACATACCACTTGTGACAGTCTACCACACTGTGCTACACTGTAAAAACACCCTTCAATAGAAATACTCAAAGGAGTTGGGCCTGTTTTGCAAAGTAAAGTAACCCTGAGATAAGTCAGAAGAAATTAATATTTCGGGAATGGCGACCCCAGTGAAATAAATATGGCAAAAGAACACCTACTGCACAAATTGTTTGTCAGGGGTGAATGGGTAGAGCAGGATGAGCAGGATGAGAATGTCTGGCTGCAGGAAATCAAACAACAAGCCACTGCCACAAAATTAGATAATTGGCAGAACCAGGGTCCATTACACCAGGCACTTAGTGAACTGTATAAGGCCCAAAGGGTAAAAGAAGAGTAATGTAAAATTGCCAAAATAGCAGTGTACCTTTACCTCCACATTGGAGTGATACAGGAAAAATATGCCAAAAACCTAGACCTGGCAAAAAGGCAAGTACAATCCCTAGAGATGACCGAAATTGATCTGGACTCTGCAGAGCAAAGGCTACAAAAGAGCCAAGAATCAGAGAGTGAAACCAGACAGTACCTGACAAAAGTAAAATAAGATCTAAGATCTGGATCTCTTCCAGAGAGGGTAGAGCAATATACCAAATTACTGACACTGCAAAAAGAGTGCCAAGAAAGGTTGGATTCTCTACTATAGAGCCAACAAAAGCTGGAACAGCAATAAAATTATAATAGAGGCAGCGCAGGGCAGATAATCACCCTGGAAAATCAGATTGATAAGATACAGGAGGAAAATAATAAATTAATTGGGAAGGAGCTCCATGCTCAAAAAGCGTTTGATGAGGAGCGCCAGAAATTATGTGTCGTTAGAAAACAAAGGGACAACCTGGCTGCACAGAGGGGTACTCTAATTCAGGAAAGGGACGACTTAGTCCAGGAAGTCAGCCTTTTAAAAACCAAGGTGGAAGAAAATCACCTGGCCCTTCAGGGAATGGGTGAACACAAAATGGACTATGAAAAGTTGTTAGAGCACACCAGGAGGGTGGAAGATGCCCTGGCAAAGAATCACCAGGCCAGTAAGGATCAGACTCATGAAGTGAGTCTCCTGCAGCAAAAATTGGCCCAATACTCCCAAAACAGGCAGGAAGCACAGAGAGACAATGAGGCTCTCTGTGAGAAAAATGACAGGCTCCATAGACAGACAGCCATGCAGGAACAACTAATAGAGACCAGTAAGGCCTTAATAGAAGAACAAAAGGATCAGATTCTTGCATGCCATCAGGGAGAAGGGGCTGAGAGAGATGAGGTCAGATGGGAGAGGGAAACCCTTGAGCATAACCTCGGGAACTCTGGCACCAGAGACTTTAATCTATTCAATTCCATGGACTCTGCCACCCCCATGTCCACTGGCTCACATGAACCAACGGCCACAGGGATGGTAGACTTCAACCCAATGGGGAATATGGGGCTAATAGGTCAGTGCCTCCCGGAAATGGAGGGGCGGGCATCTATGTACAGGTTCCAAAGTGCTAGGGCCATCTTCTCTGATAAGGGAGACTCCAGTGAGGGGAGAATCAGAGAAATGGATCCTCAGAAATATAACTCATCAAGAGATCAGGCAGTGAAATTTGGTGGGGAATTCCATGAGAGTAGGCCACTAAGAGCATACTAAAAACCTCTTCCCAGCTAGGACAGTGGGGGGGGGGTACTCAACCAATCCTGGGAGCAAGGGAGAATCAGAAGACTCTTCTGAGCGCCACAGGTCCCTAGAGACTAGGCCCACACATTCTGCCAGCCATTCCCAAGCTCACAGAATCCGGGAGAGTCTAGAGAACCAGAAAGCCACCTCTGGTAGCAGTGCCTCTGAGTCAGAGGATGAGTTGACCAGGGTGACAAGAACTAAAAAGGCCAACAAAGTCAAGAGGGCTTTACTCAAGGATCCCCTGAAACAAATAAAAGTGATTAAGAGCGTCATAACGCCCTACCACAAAAATGCCAGATATTCGGTTTGGGAGCACCTTGAATTATTTGAGCAGATGATGGAGACTTTCCATCTGAAGGACAGCCAAAGTTGAAGGGGGGGATCCAACCAGACAGCAGCTAACCCAGGGAAATTCCCTCCTCACTTTCCTCAGGAGGGCAGTCATCCCCCAAATACCAGACCAAATTACTTTCCCTGGTACCCACCAAACTTCAACTCCTAAAACAACCCATCCTTCTTTTCCCACTTTCCTGAGCCCAGACAGCCCAATCCAGAGAGAGGGGAGGCCAAGGGTGGAGGGGTACCCAAACTTTCCTAACCAGGAGTATGTTGCAAGAAGGGATAGTTACCCTTCCCGGGATTAACCCAGGGTAGACCTAAGGACCCCGTACCAGCCAGAGCGGGTGTCCCAACTAGCACGCCAGGTCCAGAACATGGCACAGGATCTGGGTCGCATGCTGAGGGCTCAACAGAACCCTCAGATGAACAGGGCGGCTCAGAATTCCTCAAATCCAGGGTCTGGTGTTCCAGAACAATGATGGGGAAGAACCCCGACAACCCACCGGTTCCCATGGAGGAGGCACAAGGGGAAGGGGGACGTAAATCCTTAGAGGAAGCTTCCTTCCCCACTTTTGAAAAGCCCCTGGAAGCCCATGTACCGGAACCAGAATCTCCTGCCCCCGAAAGTCTACAACCCAAGGAACAGAGGGGGGTAGGAGAAATAATGAGCCTAGAAAAACCCATTTTGTAGAGGAGGTACAAATCCTCCAGTTTGAAGGAGAGGGGTCCTCAGAGAATCCTGGGAAAAGGATCTTCTCCTTCAGGGATGGGGGAACTCCTCCCAAAGGAAAATGGGTCCAAAAGATCCCAATCTAGACTGGGTAGATGTGGGGACTGAGTTAAAACCGCCCATCATCAAACCTCAGAATGACCAGAACGAGAATCCCCTGGTTCAAACCCATTCTGGTGACTGCCTCCAAAAACGGGGGGAGGGAGCCCAGAATCAGAACTAGGGGAACCCAAACTCCCCCCATATCTAGCTGTCACCTTTTTCTTACAGGTTCCCAAGATCCCAAACAAAATCCTGCCCAAATCACCTCTCTGTTAGTATCCAAAGCAAAGAAACTAACCCACCAGTAGGCCAAAAATGTGCATTATCTTGTCCCCCTTGAGGAAAAGCAGGGAATATTTTATGGCCCGGTCCAAATACAGGGGCAATGTACAAATTTGGCACTGGTGGACACTGGATCCCAAGCTACCCTTCTGTATGTTAGGGAGAATTCTCTGTTTAGGCTGAATTTCCTAACCTAGTGAGTCCCCAAGGAGCTTTGCTGGATTTTTGGGGTTTATTTTTTTTCTCCTGCCAAGAGTGAGACTCTTTTACCCTCACTCTTGGACATGATTTGAGTGTGTCTCTTTGATTCTAGATGTGTTTAATGGGCTATGGGGTCTTTTACTCCATAGGGCTTCATGTGTTTTGTGATGTGTGTTACACAACACCCTCAGTGCCGTAACATAGGGGTGTCATACTGACCCCCCAGTATAGACTCCATACCCTGGGAATGACTACTGTCTCCCAGGGCATGTAAAGTCGCCATTGACTTTACTAGTCTCAAATATTGAACAGAACCAGTACAAACCATCATATTGTGGACGTACTGGCCGGGGCAATTCGATTGCCCCGGGGTCTGTTAGTCGAGGGGGCACGTCTCCATCCCCCCTGATCGAGTTTTGCCTGGTGGCAGTGGATACTACTTTTCATATTCGACCGCGAATATATCCCTATGGGATTTCCCATTGTTCGAGGCTACCAACTTTAATTATTTAATTCCTATAGCCTCGAACATACCGCCGGTTTATTTTTTTAATATTAATTCTCTGGTTGGTATTTTTTGCCAGAACTTGGTTCTAAAATGGCGTTTGTGTTCGCTTCTGTGACTCCAACCCAAGTTGAGCCCTTTGTTCCACTATGTTGGCGGGCTTCTCCACAGAAGCCCTCCAGAGTGGTGCCACTCTGTCTGGGGTACTTAGGAGGGGTGCAGGGGGATTTAGGCACCCTGGACTGAGTTGCCTAGGCAACTCAAGTCGCACTCCATCCTGATTGGCCCAAGTGGTGAGCCGGCTGGCTCACCACTTAGCATGTTTGAGTGACACCTAGGCTGAGTGAATGGGGGTTTTCTGCATAAAAGCAGGGCTTTGGGGACTGGAACTTCAGAAGTCGCCTCAGGACCTAAGAATACAACGACGGAGAAGCTGAGCCGACCTGCTACGACGACACCACCGGTGGAGCACTGCTGAACCGCCTCACCACTTTTCCTAACGACAGAGGAGATCTCCAGCCTGGAGAGTCTTCTTCCTTCGACTGGTGGGGATAACCAGTCTGCTTCCTTTTTCACTTCCTGAGGCATCTCGTGGCCGCCTTGCCTGTGCCAAGCACCCCAGCAACCGGGATACCACATTTTACCACTACCGTGAATCAAAGGGTGGTACCTTTAACCGGAAAACTCTGCGGCTGGTTTCTTCCCTGGCAGTGCAACGACCTTCACCTTTCCTCCACGTCGAGATCTTCTCTTCCTCTGGACGAAGCCGCAACTTGCACCCGCTGCCAGGAACAACTGCCCCCACTGGAGGATCCTTTCCACATAAGGTACCGTGTTCCACCTGGCTTCCCTTGCAACCGAACTGTACGGGGTAGATTTAGCCCCCCGGCTTTCGACCCTGGGTTAGCCTGGGACACCCTGGCTAAACTTTTCTGAGCCTAACTAAAACCTTTCTGAACTCCCTGCAAGACTTTTTAAGTCTGTTGTCATTGTGTGATCTTGGATGCATTTGTGCCCTGCTCTCTCCAAGAGTGGGCCCGGCCTGTGGACTTTGGCTCACAAGTAACTTTTGACTTTCCTGCCTTGCTTAAGAGTTCCTAAGTATTAGTGTGGTGTATTTCCCTACATTCTGCCTTTTCCCTACCTTGTTCGTTAACTTATTGGAGTGCCATCTATAGTTAAGCGCTCACCTCTGTCTGGAAATAGGTGGTGTTAAGTAAGACTTGTCTGATAAGGAATAAGGAGTGTATATATAATAATAGTAACTGAGTTTAGAGTGAATTACAATATTAGTGCTGGAGTGTTTCAATAAGTGTTTTTAAATAAATAATTATATACCTTGATACCAAAGCTCTGGTCAGTTTTTGCTTGTGCTATTGTATCTGAGTGCCTATTGTGTATACTTTGCATACTGCCTAACTCTTCTTGAGGGAAGTCCGACTGCTCAGCCACAGCTACCAGGTAAACCTGGGTGGTACAGACTGCTACCAAGTGGGTTTACTGCCAACACCTGTAGTCCTAAATCTTTTGCAGTGGTCCCCAAGGGAACTGCACAGGTTTCTGCCTAACACTGGTGTACAGCGGTGGGATTTGTATTGAGTATACACTTTAGAGTGCTGTAAGAGACCTTAGTGCAACTAACCACAAAGCTTAGCACTGAAAAAGTAATCTTTCTAACCTGTCAACTATGGAATATTATAGTCAATAGTCCCTTGCTACAAAATCTGCTGATTGTTTAAGAGTTCTCTGTAAGCATAAGAATCTCCTGACTAAAGGCAAGAAAATGGGATTGATAGGAAGGTTGTTAGCGAACCAAAGTCTGGATGATGGTTCAGAGGAACCTACCATACCAGAAACAGTATAGAGATTGATGTTGATCAAAATGTTGATAATCTTGAGGAAGAGTCAGAAGAGGAGGGTGAGGCTGCTTTGACTGTCCCCCCTAGGCCTCTGTCTGCTCTGCCAGCTGTACCTACTGGACCTTTACCAGGTCCCACACTTAGTCCTCAATATCTTGAGCTAGAGAAAATGAAACTTGAATTAGAATTCAAGAGACTAAACACTCAGGCTGAACAAAGACACCAGGAACTGAATCAAGAACTCAGGCTAAGGGAAATGGAGCTCAAGCATGAGCTAGAAATGAAGAAATTATCTGTAGACAATGCTTCTCTCTCTGACTCCTCTAGAAGTTCCAGTCCTAAAAGACCCCGGATGCCTAAGGAATTGATTGGTATGTATGAGCCTAAGTTGGATGTGTTGGATTGGTTGTCTCTGTTTGAATATAATCATGGGCTCCAGAACATCACAGGAAGTGACTTACTCACCTGGTTGTTCTCTAGGCTTCCCCCTGTTGCAACTGATGTGGTAATGGAAATGGGGGAGGAGGATAAGAAGGATTACGAATGTGTGAAACTAGCTTTGATAGCTAGATTTGGGAAGACCCCTTCCCAGTATTTTAAGAGGTTTAGAACCCTCAAAAAGCATGATGGTTCCCCTTGGGCTACCTGGGTGAGTGAAGGGTTGAAAAACTTAGAGGGATAGATTAAGGGTTACAAAGTGAACACTTATGAAGGTATGAGAAATGTGTTTATGTTGGAGTCAATTTATGAGGCCTGCTCTCCTGAGCTCAGACAGCACTTGGCTGATTCAAAGGAATTAGATTCCAGAAAACTAGCTAAGGCTGCTGACTTGTGGGTTGCCAACCGGGCCACTGACAAGGATTCTGGGGTAACTCAGAAAAAGGATGAGGGGAGACAGCCTAAAAAGGACTCCAAAGAGAGTTCCAATACTGCAAATTCCAAAGAGGGCCCCTAACAAAACCATAAGGGTAAGCCACAAGGGAAACCAAATCAGGCTAGTGTACCTTCTGGTCCCAGACCAGAAGGAGGTCAGAACAAGCCTCCATTCCAGAGAGCCTTTGGCTCTTGTTATGTTTGTAAGGCCACTGACCATGTGAAAGGAGATCCCAGATGTAAGGGTAAACCTTCAGGGATCCAACTTGCCTCCTTAGCCTTCGCTCAAGAAGAGGAAGTCCCAATGGCAAGTGGAAACTTTCTACTGCTGGCTGATGAACCCATGGGAGTCTCAGCCAGTGTTTCTTTAGTCTCTCTGGGGTTGTGGGAACAACAGAATTTAGATGTATATAATTCTATCCCAGATAATACTAAAGAGTATTATAAGGACAGTGCCCAAGTGAATGGTCAGGAGACTCCTGCCATTAGGGACACTGGGGCCAGTATAACTGTGGTGGATGAATCATTGTTCAAGGCAAGGGAGGTTGCTAAGGCACCCAAATGCCTCACCAAGTTAGCTGGAAGGCCTGTGCAGATGTGTCCCCAGTTACCAGTTCTCATCCAGTGCAATGATATGACTGTAAAAATACCTTTCAGTGTACAATGCGAGGTGCCAGGAAGGGTTCTGTTGGGTAATGACCTGAAAGCTCTTGGAGTTGTGTCACATACCCCCAGACCTCCTAGTAAAAGGTTACAGGAGTTCACTAAACCTGCAAGGGAGAAAACCTTGAGAGGTTCTTCTCAGGAGATGATGAAGAAAGATATCACTCCCCCTCCACTGGAGCAACCTACTGCAGTCTCAACCAGATCAGGAGCCAAGGGGCAACCGAAGACTCCAAGGAAAAAGCCAGCAGCAAGCACTGCAGTGCTTCCAACAAGGACTTCCCCTAGGATGTCCAAAGTTACACCAGTAACCCCCCCCTCCAGCTGAGGCTGAGAGGGTAGTTGAACCCTGTGTGGTTGAACTAGACTCGTAAGAAGAGCTGGTAGGAGGGCAAGAATTTATTGGAGATCTAGATCCGGCTGACCATCCTGAGCTGCAGTCTTTACTGGCAGAAGGTGGACCCAGCAGATCAGCTTTCCGTAAGGGCCAAAGAGAATGTCCAACTCTGGAAGGTCTCCGCCAACAGGCAACTTCTCAGGCTGATGGGCAAGAGCCTGGGAAGTACAGGTTACACTGGGAAGATGGCCTCTTCTACAGTGAACCAACTGAGTCTGAACCTGGAGACTACAAGCGCCTTGTAGTACTTCAGGAAAACAGAGAACAGTTCTTACAACTAGCCCATGAGATACCTTTGGCTGGTCACTTGAGTTTCAAGAAGACCAAGGAAAGGCTCTCTCTCTAATTTTATTGGCCAAAGATGGGGGCTGAAGTAGATAAGTACTGTAAGAGCTGCCATACCTTCCAGACTTCTGGTAAGGTTGGTTCCAAGAATGTGGCACCTTTAGTGCCTCTCCCAGTTGTGGGAGTCCCATTTGAGAGGGTAGGGATTGACATTGTTGGTCCTCTTGATCCCCCAACCTCCTCAGGCAACAGGTCCATCCTTGTTGTAGTAGACCATGCTCTAGGTACCCTGAGGCAATTCCTATGAGGACTGTTACAGCTCCAGCTGTGGCTAAGGCCCTCCTTGGTATTTTTACCAGGGTTGGGTTTCCTAAGGAAGTCATCTCTGACAGGGGGTCAAATTTTATGTCCCACTACATGAAAGCCATGTGGAAAACCTGCAGAGTTACTTACAAGTTCTCAACAGCCTACCACCCTCAGACAAATGGATTGGTAGAAAGGTTTAACAGAACCATGAAGAGCATGATAGGTGCTTTAGAGGAACCCCTTAAACGAAAGTGGGACCTTCTACTGCCATGCCTTCTCTTTGCTTATAGAGATGTACCTCAGGAGGGAGTAGGTTATTCTCCCTTTGAGCTTCTTTATGGCCATCCAGTCAGAGGTCCGTTGGCCCTGATCAAGGAGGGGTTGGAGAGTGCTCCTTCCCCCAAGCCAGTCAGAGTGACTGACTATGTGATAGGTCTCCGACGGAGAATGTCCCACATGATGGCAGAAGCAAGTGACAACTTGAAAGCTGGACAAGCTCTGGTCAAACATTGGCATGATCAGAAGGCTAACATGGTTGAGTTCACTCAAGACCAGCTAGTTCTCGTTATGCTCCCAACAAGGCAGAGGGCCTTGCAAGACAAATGGATGGGACCCTTCAAGGTTGTGGGAAAACCTGGAGAGGTCAACTATCTGGTGGATCTGGGCAAACCCAGGGAAGCTCCCAGAGTCTTCCACACCAATCGCCTCAAAGCCTATGTCTCTAGACCTGAAGTAGGAGCCTTGCTTCTAGCTTCATCGGAAGAGGAGGTGGATAGTGAAGCTCTACCTGACCTCCTTAGAAGCTTACCTTTGGACGAAAGGTTGAAGGAGTTAATCTCTCTTTAGATCTGACACCTGAGCAACAGGAGGAGTGCAAATCTATGTTAAATCAGTTTGCCTCCCTGTTCTCACTTTCACCAGGCTTGACCCCTTGGGGCCAGCATGATATTCTCACTGGTGACTGTCTGCCAGTCAAAAGCAGAGGGTACAGAATGTCAGAACATGTCAGAACCCACATCAAAGGTGAGGTCAAGAAGATGCTTGATCTTGGGGTAATAGAGCCCTCTACTAGTCCATGGTCTAGCCCAGTTGTGTTAGTACCAAAGGCAGGATCCAAAGAGTTGAGATTCTGTGTGGACTATAGAGCTCTTAATGCAGTCAAGACTGATGCCCACCCTTTGCCAAGGACAGATGAGTTGTTGGATGGGCTTGGTGCAGCCAAGTACCTCAGCACATTTGACCTTACGTCAGGCTATTGGCAAATAGCCCTGACAGACCATGCCAAGGAGAAATCTGCATTTTCTACCCCAGTTGGCTTATACCAATTCAAGGTTATGCCTTTTGGACTGAAAAATGCACCTGCTACATTTCAAGGATGGTAAACCAAGTTCTAGATGGGATGGAGGACTTCTGCATGGCATACCTGGATGACATTGCAGTCTTCAGCCACTCCTGGGAGGAACATGTGAACCACCTGGGACATGTTTTGCAGGCTCTTGAGCAGGCCCATCTGACCATAAAGGCAAGTAAATGCCAAATTGGACAGAAAAAAGTGGTCTACCTTGGGCATGAGGTAGGAGGTGGAGAAATAAGGCCTCTGCTCAGCAAGATTGAAGCTGTGCAGAATTGGACAACACCTACTACTCAAACCCAGGTGAGAGCCTTCCTAGGCCTAACTGGGTATTACTGGAATTAAATAGAGAACCATGGGACCATAGCTTCTCCACTGAATGTAATCTCCTCTCCAGAATTCCCTAAAAAGGTAAAATAGAATGAGGAATGCAATCAGGCCTTTGAAAACCTGAAGATAGCTCTGTGCCAAGCACCAGTACTAAGAGCTCCTGACTACCACCAAACTTTCATTGTACAGACTGATGCTTCCAATGTAGGTATAGGTGCAGTCCTTAGCCAACTGGATGAGAAGGGTAGGGAGCACCCCATTTGCTTCATCAGCCGTAAGCTGAAGGATCCTCAGACAAGGTGGGAAACAATCGAAAGAGAATGCTTTGCTATTGTGCGGGCACTGAAGAAGTTTAGGCCATACTTGTATGGTTCTACTTTTGTCATTCAGACTGACCACCAACCCTGGAGATGGTTGATGCAAATGAAAGGGGAAAATCCAAAACTATTGAGATGGTCAATCTGCCTTCAAGGGTTTGATTTCACCATTGAGCACAGGTCAGGGTGTCAATATCAAAATGCTGATGGACTCTCTAGGATGTATGTCATCGACCAGAGGTATGAGGTTCATCCAGGAGTGGATTAAATCCTCCTGTCCCTTAGTCTGGGGGGGCGAGTGTTAGGGAGAATTCTCTGTTTAGGCTGAATTTCCTAACCTAGTGAGTCCCCCAGCAGCTTTGCTGGATTTCTGGCGTTTATTTTTTCTCTCCTGCCAAGAGTGAGACACTTTTACCCTCACTCTTGGACATGATTTGAGAGTGTCTCTTTGATTCTAAATGTGTTTAATGGAATATTTGGTCTTTTACTCCATAGGGCTTCATGTGTTTTTGTGATGTGTGTTACACAGCACCCTCAGTGCCGTAACTCAGGGGTATCATAGTGACCCCCCAGTATAGTCTCCATACCCTGGGACTGACTACTGTCTCCCAGGGCATGTAAAGTCACCATTGACTTTACTAGTCTCAAATTCTGAACGGAACCAGTACAAACCATCATATTGTGGACGTGCTGGCCGGGGCAATTCGATTGCCCCAGGGTCTGTTAGTCGAGGGGGCACGTCTCCATCCCTCCTGATTGAGTTTTGGCTGGTGGCAGTCGATAGTACTTTTTATATTCGACCGCAAATATGTCCCTATGGGATTTCCCATTGTTCGAGACTACCAACTTTAATTATTTAATTCCTACAGCCTCGAACATACCGCTAGTTTATTTATTTAATATGAATTCTCCGGTTGGCATTTTTTGCCAGAACTCAGTTCTAAAATGGCGTTTGTGTTCGCTTCTGTGACTCCAACCCAAGTTGAGCCCTTTGTTCCACTATTTTGGCGGGCTTCTCCACAGAAGCCCTCCAGAGTGGTGCCACTCTGTCTGGGGTACTTAGGAGGGGTGGAGGGGGATTTAGGCAACCTGGACTGAGTTGCATAGGCAACTCAAGTCACACTCCATCCTGATTGGCCCAAGTGGTGAGCCGGCCGGCTCACCACTTATCATGTTTGAGTGACAGCTAGGCTGAGTGAATGGGGGTTTTCTGCATAAAAGCAGGGCTTTGGGGACTGGAACTTCAGAAGTCGCCACAGGACCTAAGAATACGATGAGGGAGAAGCTGAGCCAACCTGCTACGACGACACCACCGGTGGAGCACTGCTGAACCGTCTCACTACTTTTCCCAACGACAGAGGAGATCTCCAGCCCGGAGAGTCTTCTTCCTTCGACTGGTGGGGATAACCGGTCTGCTTCCTTTTTCGCTTCCTGGAGCATCTCGTGGCCACCTTGCCTGTGCCAAGCACCCTGGCAACCGGGATATCACGTTTTACCACTACCGCAAATCAAAGGGTAGTACCTTTAACCAGAAAACTCTGCGGCTGTTTTCTTCCCTGGCAATGCAACGACCTTCATCTTTCCTCCACGTCGAGATCTTCTCTTCCTCTGGACGACGCCATGACTTGCACCCGCTGCCAGGAACAACTGCCCCCGCTGGAGGATCCTTTCCACATAAGGTACCATGTTCCGCCTGGCTTCCCTTGCAACCTACTGTACGGGGTAGAGTTAGCCACCGACTTTCGACACTGGGTTAGCCTGGGACACCCTGGCTAAACTTTTCTGAGCCTAACTAAAACCTTTCTGAACTCCCTGCAAGAATTTTTAAGCCTGTTGTCATTGTGTGATCTTGTGTGCATTTGTGCCCTGCTCTCTCCAAGAGTGGGCCCGGCCTATGGACTTTGGCTCACAAGTAACTTTTGACTTTCCTGCCTTGCTTAAGAGTTCCTAAGTATTAGTGTGGTGTATGTTCCTACATTGTGCCTTTTTCCCTCCCTTGTTCGTTAACTTATTGGAGTGCCATCTATAGTTAAGCGCTCACATCTGTCTGGAAATAAGTGGTGTTAACTAAGACTTGTCTGATAAGGAATAAGGAGTGTATATATAATAATAGTAACTGTGTTTAGAGTGAATTACAATAATAGTGCTGGAGTGTTTCAATAAGTGTGTTTTTAAATAAATAATTATATACCTTGATACCAAAGCTATGGTCAGTGTTTGCTTGTGTTATTGTATCTGAGTGCCTATTGTGTATACTTTGCATACTGCCTAACTCTTCTTGAGGGAAGTCTGACTGCTCAGTCACAGTTACCAGGTAAACCTGGGTGGTACAGACTGCTACCAAGTGGGTTTACTGCCAACACCTGTAGTCCTAAATCTTTTGCAGTGGTCCCCAAGGGAACTGCACAGGTTTCTGCCTAACACTGTCAAAAAGGGCCTTTGATCAACTGAATTCGGGAAGGGGGGAGAAATACCAAATTCCTCTCACCCTTCTTCCTGGACAACTTCAGAACTTCAATGGGAAGGAAATTCCTGTCGAGGGGACTGCAGATTTGGACATTAAAATTGGATGACACAAGGTAAAGCACCCGGTCATAGTTGTGACTCCAGTGGGCACACCTTGTTTACTAGGGAATGACATCCTGCATAGGGTGTCTCCCCTCATAGATTGTGTAAACAAGGTCCTCTTGACCCAGACTAGCCGACTAATAAAATTGAAACATAGTGCCAACCATGTTAGTTTAAATGGCACATGCCACATGGTTGAACAAAAACCTGACCAAATAGAATTTCACTTCCAGAATAATCAAATCCCAGACGTGACAGTAATTGCGATAGGACAACAATCTCGTGATGGGGAGTCCTCTCTATTTCTGAAAATTAACCTTCCTTCCAGTCTAAAGTGGCATTCCACACTGGAAGGAAACACTCTGAAATTCTATACAAATTCACAATCACAAAATCCCATTCCTATAGTCCAAAAAGATGAGAAATCAGCTCAAAGCCTGGCTGACATTCAGAAAATTGGAGAGCAGTTGTTCATCCATATTCAGTTAAATGAGCGGAAGGACTCTGTTCTCGCCCGAGTGTGTCTGAACAACGGTAAGAGCTTCATCAGCGAGGCCATGTTCCGCAAACTCCAAAAAGATCCAGCCATTCCCACATTTGAACTGTTAGACAAATGGGAAATGGAGCTGGAAACACCCAATTCCAAACCTCTTCTGCCTAGCAGGTGTATGCTCAAAATGTCCATAGGCAACAAGAGCATAAACCGTAATTGTTGGGTTGTGCGAGATGTCCTTGCTGCATTTTATTTAGGCAGTGACATTCTCAATTGCTTTGCCATTAGTTTGGACCTAATAAACTTCAAAGCTTGGTCGTGATTAGTGGGTAATCCCAGGGACTTTGATGACCCATAGAAAGCATTTCGGTCAGCTCAACTGTTGCCATATGCAGTTGAAATTCAGATTGGAGAGGAAGTCACCATCCCAGAACGGACCTGACAATTCTTCCTTGAAGTAAAAATTAAAAGAGGACAGAAACCGAAAAATCCTGACACCTATATTCACCTTAATGCTCATTTCCAACAGCAAGGGTTGGGGGGAAACCCAACACCACTAGTAAACATAGAACACAACACCATTCCAATAGAGGTTGATAACAGCGACCTAAAGCGTATCACTGGCCGCAGGCACCATTATTGGAATGGCGGTTGATGACCAACATGTTTCCATAGATTTAGGTATTGAACTGTTAGGACTAATCCCGAAGGACTGTTTTGACAATGATAGTGACGATGACACAACACCAGACAGGATATTCACACAGCATGGGGGAATTTCCTGGTGTACTCTTCCTGCCCTTATGGTAAGGAAGATGTGACCTGTGACTTCAGGAGGGATGAGGTGATCTTTCAAGTCCACAAGGACTGTCTTCCCCACCTGAAGCCATCAATCCAAATCAGCACTTTGTCCAGGCACTTCTTCACCCAGCTGGAGGAGGCCACTGAGATAGCCAAACTGGAAGTCTTTCCGGGCTTCAGGCAGATGGTTAAAGAGAGGGTCAACCTAGCTGATGCCTGTGAGACTCTGGAGCAAAAGCAAAAATTGAAATAAGTTTTCTTAGATTTTCAAGATCTCTTTGCGGTGGACTCATATGACTGTGGTTGCACCGACATCCACATAACAACAATTCCCACGGACCCGGGCATGACTCCAGTGTTTGTGAAGCAATATCGCTTGCCTCTCGCATCAATGGAGTCCCTTACTGAAATAATTAGGAACCTTCAGTCCCGTGGGATAATTCGCCAAGTCCACAGCACCTTCAATAATCCGGTGGTGGGGATTTTGAAACCAAATGGCCAGTGGAGACTATGTGCTGACCTAAGGGAGCTCTACAAACAGGTCCATACTTCCTGATGGCCTCTTCCCTACATTGACCAAGGGCTGGCCCAGATCCAGGGGCCACAGATAGTCATTGCAATTGACCTGACCAATGGGTACTGGACTGTACCTGTCAGTAGGGAGGACCAATACAAGCTGGTCTTTACCTTCGGGGGGCAGCAGTACACTTGGACCCGGACACCCTTCAGATACATCAACTCCGGCAATGAATTAAACATCTTTCTACACAAGGCTATGCCCGACCTGGGTGAAAGGGGTAACCTGGCCTATGTAGACGATGTTCTAGCCAAAAGCTTGACTGTGGAGGAACACATAGCGGAGATCTGTTATGTCCTGACACAGTTGAGGGCTGCCGGAGCAAAACTCTCCTTTCAAAGGCAGAATGGTGCAGAACCCGTGTCAATTTCTTTGGGCATGAGATACCTCCTCAGGGTCTCTGTCCCCAGGAAAAAAGTAGAGGCACTCCAGAAAATAAAATACCCCACAACTCTGTGGGGACTAAGGAGCCTCCTGGGACTAACTAATTACAGCACAAAGTTCATTGAGGACTATGCAGAGATCACAAGACTCCTGATCCATCTTTTGAAGGGGAGTCAAGGTGGAGTGGGGTCCAGAACAAGCTGAGGCAGTAAGACAACTCAAAAGAGGCCTCTCACAAGTGCCTTCCCTAGCTTACCCTGTCAAAAACAAGGAGTTCTTCTTGGAGACAGGGTTCTCAAATACATGCTTGACTGCAGTATTATATCAAAAGCATGACAAGGTCAATAAAGTAATCTCCTATGCGAGTAAGACTTTATCCTCTGTGGAGGAAAAATTCAACGATTGTGAGAAGGCACTCCTGGCAATGGAATGGGCATTGAAGAATTACCGCCCATTTATCCAGGGGGAACACATCATAGTGGAGACTCCACACCAACCTTTGCAATATCTTCAAAGTGACAGAATCCGGGCCGGAAATGTGAGTAATTCCCAAATTACTTCCTGGATTCTGTCAATGCAAGGCTTTCCTGTGGAGGTCAGATATGGCCAAAACAAGAAGAGTCCCCTCACACAAGGTCTGGCTGACTTGCATGATTGTGCCAGATTAACCTCTCTCAAGGACGAAAGTGTTAAAATCAAGGAAAACGTGGAGGACTACCTTAATTCCCCACATAAAGTCTATGAAGAAGACCAGTGTGAGGGAATGCCCACTGTTTATGTGGATGGGTGCTCCTGCCATGTTGACAACAACGGGGAAAAAGAACTTGTGGCTGGCGTATGGAATGCATGGGTGAATGATGCCCCAGAACCCTCCGCTGGGTACAAAATCGGACCCCGAAGTAGTCAAGTGGCAGAGCTGATGGCT
This sequence comes from Ambystoma mexicanum, assembly GCF_040938575.1. Classification (NCBI taxonomy): domain Eukaryota; kingdom Metazoa; phylum Chordata; class Amphibia; order Caudata; family Ambystomatidae; genus Ambystoma; species Ambystoma mexicanum. The sequence goes on from NC_090941.1 coordinate 929,624,212, forward strand.
GTGTATCAAGCCATCCTCACTGCTGTCCAACACCAAATCCATGAACGGGTCATAATCACTGATTCTGAATATTTACGGAACGGGTTTGTGGAGAACCTGGTTAATTGGAAAACCAGTGGCATGCTATGTGCTAATAACAAACCATTGAAACATGGGAAATAAATTCAAAATATTGATGATCTGGTCACCTCGAATGGGATGACCATCTACTGGAAAAAGATCAAGGGTCATTCTAAAGCAGAGGGACCAGACAAAACAGGAAATGACCTAGCTGATCAGCTGGCCAACACCGGAACCATCCAAGGGGATCTACTTGAGATTGAGTCCCTCTTGGGGGAAATCCAGGTCACTGCTATCACTAGTTCCCAGTCAAATGCTCACAATGAACTCTCAACTGCACAATGGAGTAAACAGACCCCAGATGCTGATTTGCTTACGGCTCAAAAAGGGGATCCAATAATTGGTAAGTTTTAGCAACACATTGAGGACCCTGTGAACTTTCCCCTGATGGATACTGATTACATAGGGAAAGAGGACCTCAGAGTGTTGATGAAATGTCCAAAAATGTTCTGAATCCAAGATAGTTTGTTGGTGAGGAGATCCATAGCTGGCCATGACCAGTGGGTGGTCCCTACCTCATTCTGAAGCCTGATACTAAGTCACGCCCATGATGCGGCCACAGCCAGTCATCGGGGGTTTCATACGACACTAGAAATTTGCCAGAAGTTGCATACTGGCCACACACGGGGCAGGACCTCGACCAATACTTGAAGGGGTGTCTTGTGTGTGCACAATTTCAGCCAACATCACTTACACACCATGCTCCCCTCCAAAAGAGCAGGATGAAACTGCCTTGGACAGATTTACAAGTCGAATTCATCGGGCCCATGATTCGCTCCTCTAGGGGGAACAAGTACATGTTGACCGTAACATGCTTATTCACTATATGGGTGGAATGTCTCCCGGCCCCAAATTGCAAGGCAGAAACAGCAGCTGCCCTGATGATCAATCACATCTTGTCGCGTTTTGGACTACCCCAAAGGATTGAGTCAGACCAAGGTAGCCACTTCAGTAGCGAAGTGATGACAAAGATGTGGGAGATACTTCAGTCCAAAAGAAAGTGCACATTACCTACCGGCTAGCCTCTAGTGGTGGAGTTGAGACAAGACTATTGTGAGCATATTAAAAAAGTTTGTGGCAGATTCTGGGCCAAGTTGGGACATTCGATTACCTCTTGTCCTGATGGCCATCAGATCTACCCCTTCTCCTGCAATGAAAATGTCTCAGTTTGAGCTGATGACTGGACGAAGGATGGTGCTATCCCAGCATCTGCTCTACAGAACCCAAGAGCAGACCTTGATAAATGCCTCCACAACTCATGAGTATGTTGAGAATCTGAGAAAACACCTTCAACATGCTTTTGCCTATGCTCAGCGGAATCTAGAAAGATCTGCAGACAGTATGAAGACCCACTATGACCTTAAGGCAACTAAAAAAGAATACCAAGTAGGAGACCGTGTCTACTTGTACAATTTCCAAAGGAACCAAGCCAAACAGTGAACATTTCTCCAAGTTGGCCGGGTCCTTTTGAAATTGTAGACAGAATCTCACCAGTCGCCTACAAAATCTGCATCCCCAAGGGCAGATTGGCAGAAGGGGAAGACAAGTGGGTCCACATCAACCAGCTTAAGTGTTGTCATCCCAGGCATACTTTGCGGCAAATAGCGGAGCCAACCAGAAACCCTGAGGGGGACATTCCGGACACCTAGAAGAATCCAATCGTTAAAACCATTAGTAAATCCAGGCAGGGAATCTTGTAAATTGTATGTCAAATGTATGCATCTGCCCTACTACATGAATAGTAGTGGCGAAATGTCCATAAATATGCTCTGTCCTGTCTCATACCACTGAAACCAAGGATTCAAAGTACCAAGGAAGACCACTCGGGGACCGGGAGGAAAGACCCAAGGGGCCCAGAGTATCGCTCCATACTCCCATCCAGAACGGGTGAGGAGAGCATGTTGATCCAGTACTGATGGGAGAAGCAGACAACTTTCTCCACCTGGACCAAAGAAAGAAAGAACAACCCAATCTCCCGACTTCCCCTTGACAGGCGGTCAAACTCAAGTCGTGAGGGGGTGCTCTGTGGGATGATTTAACCCACTTTTTGCTCTGCCATGTGGCATCAATGTGTTCTGATGGTGCCAGAAACATCAAAATGGCCGCAAAACCCTTGTGCGCGCCAAAACCTCTGAAAATCGTACTTTGCAAAACACAGAAAAGATGGCTGCCCAATCTGCCATGCGTGTTGTCAGTGGTGGGACAGAGATCTCACCCAAGAAACACGTCACTGGGCTCCACAACATGTGAAGATGGAGGACAGAAGGAACAAGCAGTGCTTTGCTAAAGGAAACCCCAAAATCTTGCTTTAAATCCTTTTTTCTTTGTTGCTGAAACTGCAGAATGCCGGTACAGAACACCCTCAAACTTCCAAAATGTTGGCTGGGTGCTACAATTCACTTAGTGTAAGAAATCATTGTTAACTTACAATGTCCTGAAAAGCTGAAAGCATGAAGGGATTTCCACAGCAAAAGTTGTCTGTCTGTGAATCTGTCAAAATCTGGGTGCAGTACCCTGGGCCGCCTGAATGACAACTGTCAGTAGCCTGCATGATTAAACTTCAGACATGTATAAACTAAAATCAAATGTTTGCAATCTAAGAGGCCTGTTATTGAGAGTAACCCATCTTGTAATTTATTTGATTCCACGGTGTAAAATCTTGAATAAGTATTTAGCTGTGAATTGATCCCACAGGTTTTTTGTATCCTAAGGGAATGTTCAACAGAATTAACAATTAAAATAAAGCTTGGCTAAAGCTACCAAATTGGAGTAACAGCTTTCCTCACAGAGGCAAGGCCTCTCCCTCCAGCTCCCTCCACCAGGAAATCACACCAAAGTGATAATTATAGGGTGGGGGAAGAACCTGGTCTGCAGTGGGGAAGGAAACAATGAACAGCAGCAAAGCAGGAAAGGCTAGGTGTGAGGACCGTTGTAAATGGACTCTGCCAAGAGCCAACAGGGAGGAGATGCTTCTGGACTGAAGGGAGAGAAAAAGAGGCGGACCCAAACAGCCATCTGTGGCTGAACATTAACAAAGAACATTTGGTTTACAGACTTGTAACTTGCCACTTAAAATTGTCAAAAACACAAAAGTAATAGAATTGCAAATCTAAATTTGGGCTGCACATTTCAAGAGGCGGCAAAATCGTGTGACATAATTTGGAAGGAAACGGCAGAAAATGTGATTTTACACGAGATGTATTTCTGCTCGAAGTATGAAATTTTATACACTTATGCCCAGGTTATACACACAGACTTGTAGAAATTTGCTGATGAATTGGACATTCTGTTCCAGATGAAAAGGGCAACATTCTGTGAAAAGCAGACACAAGATCCCACAGCGATGGGGTTTTAAGGAGTAGCTGCTACACAAAATATGAATCTGGAAATGTGATTGTTATCGAGGTTGCACCAGTGTAAATATGGATTGTGCCAAAAGTAGATTTTGTGTTCAAGAGGCTAGGGGTAAACTCTAAGCCTCATAAACCCACACCATAAAGGTGACACACTATTTTTCTCCTCCTATCAAGGCAGAGAGGAGATTATGACCAATCCCTGTCAAAGGGGTGAGCTTAAGCTAAACGAGCACACAGACCCCCTTTATCATAGCATAAATAGAGACAGCAGAGGGCATATGGACAGAGGGCCTCATTACACGTTGTGCGGTAAGGGATTAACGTTACCAGTAAGGGAATACCGGTATCGTTAAATACCCATGCCAATTATGACCCGGGTTACTGCTATTAGCGGCACCACTAAGTACGGTGCCACTAATAGTGGCTAGTTCGCGGGCGCGCAACCCTTCATCCCGTAAATGGCGGCATGGTGCTAGTAGCACAGCATCACAAACCATTTGACATGCTATTAGCGGCATGGTAAAGCCCCAAAAACCCCTTACCGGCATGGCGCTAATACCGGCATCGCGAACCACCCGTTAAAGAGAACTGAGCAGTGTTCCCACCTGCCACAGGTGGACACAATCAGCACAGGTGGCGGCAACAGAGACTGTGGCAGCACAAAAGGAGCACACCACACCCCTTCACATACCCCTTCCCACACCAATTTGGTTCCAATACTAGCAGCATTACATGGGCTGGAGGACATGATTGCAGTGCAGCAGCAACAACAACAGGCAGCACAGAAGACATGCAGGAGGAGGAGGAGGGCAAGACAGGCGCAGCATGCACCACCAGGGCACCTAGTAATACTACAGAGGCTGCCACCAATCCCCAGGATCCGAGCCAGTCCATTTAACCTAACCCCTGAGCAGATGCACACCCTGTACCGTCTGGACCGGGATACTATCACCAGCATCGTGGACATGATACATGATGACATTGTGAGCCTCATAGACATCAGAACTGCAATCCCCCCTCTACTGAAGGTGGTGACTGTGCTCCACTTCCGGGCCACAGGCACCTACCAGCATACAGTGGGGCAGATGCATGGCATCTCACAACCAGTATTCTCACGCACGCTGAACCAGGTTCTCGATGCCCTCCTGAAGCATGCACATGAACACATATTCCTGCCACGGATTGCCCAGGAGATCGCAAACACCAAAGTTGGCTTCTATTCACTGGCAGGCATCCCAAGTTGCATTGGGGCCATCGACTGTACCCATGTGGAATTGGTGGTCCCACATCACAAAGAAGTAGTCTACTGAAACAGAAAGCAATTCCACTCTATCAATGTCCAAATTGTATATGACGCAATCAAGATAATCACACATTGTTGCGCCCGATTTCCGGGATCAACCCATGATTCAATGGTCCTGTGGAACTCAACCATACCACGCTACATGGAGCGACAAGCCGGACAACGTTTGTGGCTACTTGGTGAGTAGCAGGGCAAGCACATGGCAGTGTGATGGGGGGAGAGATACATATTCGAACTGGGTGTGATTGGGGGGAGAGATACATACTCCAACTGGGTGTGATTGGGGGGGAGAGATACATACTCCAGCTGGGTGTGATTGGGGGGGGAGAGATACATACTCCAACTGGGTGTGATTGGGGGGGAGAGATACATACTACAACTGGGTGTGATTGGGGGGGAGAGATACATACTCCAACTGGGTGTTGACAGTCGTCCGTAGGACAAATGGACATACAGATGTACGCCAATGTCCATCAGGGAAGGCCGCAATGTACTTGAGAAGAACCCACATGCAATTTGAAGCTGCACAACATTGAGAACAATCCAGGTTTCCAAATATTACACATCCATCCACATCCACATTGCACATCATGCCAATCCACATAATACACAAATCAGCAACATGGCATCAATATAGTAATACAGACTTAGCGCAGCACAACATCAATACAGCAATGCGCCCTTGAATGCATGCAAAGGGATCACCCCTAGCCATAGCACTGAACCGGACACCTATAGCACCACTGAAGTGATGCTTCACAGCATGGCATCATCAATGTCGGAATGGCAGTACACTAGCAGTGTGATACCAAATTTGCCTGGCCCCAGGGACACCTAAGACCTGGCCTCTCCCAGGACAAGTCAATTACTGTTGGAGGCATGAATCGGGCATGTCCACTTGCAGGGTCGAGATCACCTTTGCACATTGCAGTGACACAGATCGTCTGCATGCATGCTGGTAATCGTGGATTTCAATCACAATGGAAAGTTGATTTGTGTGATATCTACAGGCCGCACTTGAGGTGAACAGTAACAGGTCCCCATTCTTCCCCACATACAGGTGATGCTGGCTATCCCCTGAAGAGGTGGCTCCTTACCCCTGTACGGAACCCACAGAACAGGCACGAAGAGGACTACAATCATGCACATACCCGTACCCGCATCGTGATTGAGCAGACATTTGGCCTTTTGAAGACACGGTTCAGTTGCTTAAGCAGGTCAGGTGGGGCTCTCCTGTACAGCCATGAGAAGGTGGCCAAGATCACCATGGCATGTGTCATGCTGCACAATATGTGTATCAGACGGAATGTGCTACTGCCCCCTGACGTTGAAATGCAACCACCTGATGAGGGACGTGATGTGCAACAGCATCTGTTCAACCAAATATTCTGAGACACATGGTTTAACTATGTAGGATGGATATGGGTATTAGTGCACTGGTGTCTGTGGTGAAGCGCACAATGGACCCTGTCACCAATAAAGTACACATACACAATGACGAAGTCCAAGCCTGTGTTTTAACTAGTCACCAGTGTATTAAGGTATAATGAGATGAAAAAGTGCATGTCCCCAACTATCCCACCACCCTTTCCCCCACCCCTCCACCCACAACACTCCTGAAACACCCTTTCCCTCCTCCCCCCACAACACTCCTGAAACACCCTTTCTCCCCTGCCCCCACAACACTCCCGAAACACCCTTTCCCCCTCCCCCCACAACGACCCCATGTGTGCCTTGCACAATGTTGGTGTCCTGCTGCACACGTGCAAGCTAGACCCTGCTGTCCCTAATTCACATTGCCACCACCACCATTAGGAGGTTGGGATGATGTGCGCCTCGTGGTGCACATGGAGCGGCGGAGGGGGCTTGTCTGCCTTGAACTTCCAGATGATGAGGAGGCTGTCTGTCCCTGTGGTGGTGGTGGGAACTGGCGGTCCATCGCGTCCGCTAGGTGCGCGAGGACCTGCCTCAGTTGGCCAATCTCCACGCACAGCCAGTTGGTACAGGGTTCTATCGCCTCCATCGACTGCCTAGCAGTCTCCATGAGCTCCCCCCTGAGACGGGCAGCCTCTTCCACATGCTGCCCAACCAGTACTGGAATGTCCTCCTGGCGTTGCCTGATGGTGGCCAGGTCATGGCCACTGTGGCCAGCTTGTGGTGTGGCTGCTGCACCTACATCTACGTCCCAGACATCAGGTGAGGCCACTGGTGGGCTCCAGCACCCTCCCGTGTTCTCCTCGCCAGACTGGCCATGGACACTGGATCCTGGTGTTGGCCGTTGAGTTGCTTCTGGGCTTCCTGGGGGGGTGGGGTGTGCATTTGCATGGTGAACTCTATAGGGTCCTCCACATCTTACATCGGCACTGTGGCTGCTGCCTCACCAGTAGAACTTGTGGCAGCGGAGGGTGGGCATAGACTGCGGTATTGGTGCAGTGGCACTCTTGCGATGTTTGCCCCTCTGCAGTGGCTCACTCCTTCCTGTGCCCCTTGATGTGGTGGGGGTGTCCACTGTCTCCTGTGCCCTGGGTTTTTTCTTGGCAGGGGGAGCCTGAGTCGCAGTGGCAGGTTCTTCGCTGTCTGCATGTGAGCCTGTGGGGGACAAAGAGGGGGATGGCATTGGTGATGGTTCAACATGCTTCATGCAGATTCAGTTCATCATGCTGTTCTGTGCATTGGGAATTCATTGGTGGGAATTCAGGTGATGGGGCTGTTGAGTGGGTCATCCATGCATGGGTCTGTGTGGCACTTGTCTGTGGTGATGCGTGCATGTGTGTGTGTTGGGGTGTGACACTCACATGGGCAGGGTTGTGTGCATGTATGATTGTGGCCGCATCCATGAGGTGAATCTGGGCTCACATTATGGGGGTGCCTCAACATTCACAGTGCATTGTTTCATGTGTACACTCACCTCTATCTGATGTAGTGGCCACACCATGCTCCATGCTCCCGACTCCCTCGATTGATTCAACGCCAATCGTGCTGGCGCAGGTCTCCTCCCACTCCTTCAATTTAATTGGTGAATCAGCGCCACCTCCTGTGGCCATGGCCAGCTTGCGGTTCGCAGACATATGCTACGGACCCGGACGCGGAGATCATCTGACCGCTTCCTGCACTCCCTGACAGTGCGGGTGGTGGTGCCCACTGCACTCACTTTCAGGGCGACCTCTACCCAGATGACCTTTTTCTGGATCAGGGTCTCCCACCGCATGTCGTTGGCAAATACCACATCAGAGTTTGCTGCAAGGGTCTCTGTCAGCATTATGAGTTCCTCATTTGTAAACTTCTCTTTATGCTGGCGGTCAGTGTTTTTTTTTATGGCCTTTGGCATGGTGAGGGGATCCTTGTGACTTTGGGATGGCACAGTTGTCGATAAAGTTCCAGGGGGCAGAGGATGGCAATGGATTGTATTTTTAAAGATGGCCGCCGTGCTCTTTCCCGTTCCTGTGCGATGACACTATTTCCGGTTCCGCTATTTAACGGTTACTGCTAATAGCTGTGACTGCTGTTTGCGTGCTGCAGGAGGTCGGAAGTGCTATCAGCGCTTTCGTCGGTGCCGCTAAGGTTTTTTTTGGGGTCTTTAACGGCATGGCAGTAGGGTCATTACTGGCATGGCGCTATGCTCGTGTCCGCTCGTATGGCGCTATGCTCGTAATGGTATGCAATTAGCGGCCTCTTGCCTAGGCGGACACGTTAATAGCGCCATGCCGGTAAATGCCGTTTTTTACCGCGTACCGTGTAATGAGGCCGAGACAGATTCACCCACTATCCGAATGCTGGCGGCGCACCCTGCTGCAGAACTTTTCATCTTCCTTGCTCCAGACTCCAGAAATTTGTCAAAGCAGAAAGGCCCATTGCATAGCTGAACCATTTCAGCTAGGCCTTAAATTCCAGAACCAGAATCTCACAAACCTAAGGGGAATCAAATACAGCCGGGCTGCGCTGTACTGCTTGCCTGCTGAAAATAATTATCATCAGAACCAAAAAGGGCAGATCCAATCCAGTCCTATGCCATGCTGTGACAAGAGTGCCTTGCAGATCCGATCCAGTCCTGTGCCGTGCTGTGACCAGAGCGCCTTGCTGATTGCATATCCAATCCGATGTGCCAAGCTGTCTGTCCCAGAACCAGATTCCCTTCCCTGAACAGAATCTTGATGGACCAGAATCCTGACGGTTCCGTTTAAAAACATAACTAGTGAGTATCTATAGATAGAACTATGTCACTAGCATATGTACTGTCCATAGTCAATCCCTGTTTTAAATCCATCCTATCTTGTCTTCAGAACCTGCATTGTTAGAAGTACTTTGAAACTGTCTAAACTCTCTATCCTATCCCTCCTATTTTCCTCCTGTACTAGTATTGCTAAAACTATCTTTGCGCTGATCTTTGAGGAAGGCGAGTCCCGGGCAGGCAGTCATTCTGATCAAGTGGCTGTGTTCTTGTGGGGATTCATTTTGTTCATAGTCATCCTCTAGTGTTAGAAATCCCATTTGTCATTTTAAAAGCGCATTCTCGTTTTCAATGTTTGCGCCTAACTCGAAAAACAACCTCCACTAAAATGTCATTAACTTCCTCAGTTTTTGTGCTAGAAACAACATTTTTTAACATCCACAGCTTCAACTCACATCTAAAACCGCATCCCGATTCCATACAGTTTTCCCGTTATAGTGATTATTGCAGAGTGAAAAGTTTGCCGCGAATTTCGTTTTTGGGAAATTCTGACACGTGTAAAACAGCTTATGATTGCTCCCGACCTTAATTTTAAGATTTCAAATTGTTTCTTGGTATTAAATCATTGTTAGTGTTTGTGTGCAATTATCCAAAGCGGCTCCCATAAGAAGTATAACAATTTCAGCAATTTAAACCATATTTAGTGTTTTTGCCTTGTCCATTCTCAAGATAACTTTAAAAGCCATTCAGACAGCTTGACAGTCAATTCTGTTTTCTCTTGTGTTTGCTGGGGGAATGTGGGATTGTTATTTTGTTTGAATTCTGCCATTCCTGAATACCTGCTCTCTCCTCCTATCTCTTTACATTGCCTATTTGGGGGTTGAGGAGTGTGCATGTGGAACCTTTAACCACAGTGCTATTTGATCTAAACACACATACACAAAAGTATTATTTCTGTGCTGAATTGTTTTGCTCACTATTACTCCTTGAGTATTAAAGAGATTATTCTGTGTTACATCACCCCATTGATGATTATTGTGTACCCATTAAAACATAGTGGGCCTCATTACGACCCTGGCGCTAAGGGGTCTGCGCCAGCGTTAGCTGCGCGGACCCCTTACCGCCAACTACGAGTTCCTGGAGCGCCATGGTCATTTTTCCGCCCGCTTTTTGCGGGCGGAAAAATCCATGGCGCTCTGGGACCTTGGTGTTAATTACGCCACCGTATTTTACGGTGGCGTAATTAACTCCTTCCCCACTCCCATTGAGCCCTATGGGGCCGAAATGGGAATGGGGAAGGGTAAATGGGTCAATGGGGACTTACCGCCCCGCCGACCTCGGAATGGGGCGGTAAGTCCGCCATCCGCCATGGCGTAAAGGGACTTTGCGCCATGGCCGGAAAGTCCGTCGATGGCGGAAAAAATCCGCCAGGGTCGTAATGAGGGCCAGTGTGATTAAATTGTAAATACATAAATAAATATTTTAAATTTGCAAACCAGCCTGATTCCTGGTTCAGTGTGACCGGTGGGGTTCTAGGAGAGGGGCATGATATGAGTGGTACATCATTCAGAATAAAGAACTTTTAGACAAAAATAAATAAGGATTTCAGTTGTGCATTACATGCTAGGCATTGACTTGGGTGTGTGCCGGATTGAAATCACTTACACCTCCATTCTACCCGAGGGAGTGCGGGCAGCCGGGAACGTGGTACTACATGTGGTGGGAGTGTCCGAAGGTTCATGTATACTGGACAGAAATCCTCAATTGGATTAAAGAGTTGATCGGAGTGACTCCCACCTTGTGCCCCCACCAGGTGTTTCTGGGCATCCTGGCCACTGACTTTGATACCCTCAGGTTCCCAAAAATCATTGAATCTATGCCAAGTGTGGGAATGGTAGTGCTAGCCCAAAAATGGAAAGATAAAGCCACCCCAAATAAGAGCGAGCTATCAAACTGTGGGACATATTCACGTACGAGAAGCTGACTGTGGTGGTAAACGACAAGATGGAAAGTTTCTCGATTGAGTGGGGAATTTTCATGTTGAAATGCGGGTGTGGAAAATTAATCTCTGAGACTGACTGAAATAGTGGGATTGTTCGACCTTCAAATCTCTCTTGTTGTACAGGACTGTGAATGAGCCAAGGCGTTATATGCAGAACCCGTGCCAGCCAGAATGGTAATGATTGAATTGCCTTATAAAAATGTCAATAAACATTAAAAAAAAATGTTTTAAAAGAAGACAAAAAAAGACATTCCAAAGTTTCGGCCTACTTCCCATTCATTTGCCAATAGACAAACATGGTCAATGTTTTCCAAAGCGCAAAGCCCAAACAGGTGGACGGATTTGGACCAATTCCAAAACTATTTAGGCACAAACGGTTGACTGGCGATCCATGTATGGTTTGGAGTTATTCCGTGGAGCAGTTTTTTTAATATTTGACAGAGAAGGGGGTGTCCCTTCCCAAAATATATACAATGATATTTAGGGGATTTACCCAAAACCAGGTGTTTTTAGTAATGAAACGACCGCCCCTTCTCAGAAATGGATTGTTACATGTCCAATGGTGCATTGAAGGGTGATGGTTTTCAGAAATAAAAAAACACCATCTTGTTTTTCACTTCATGCACGAGATATTCGAGGCTATAGTCGGGGATAAGGAAAAGGAAATACACGAAAAAAGCTATTTGAAGGTGCAAAAACATGCAAATGCCTTCAGGCTAGAGGTGGGGGGGGCTAGAGGGCATCAAGTTACATTTGGGAGCTTGGCTGAGTTTGCAACACAAAGATTTCTGTAGCCTCGGCTATAGCTGACATGTCAAAGCAAACTGAGTCACAGAAACAGCGTGAGTTGAGGGGGAAAAGGGAGAGGGCAGGGTAGTTGAGTAAGCTATCTGGGGAGTGGGGGGAGCTGGCATAGATTGGGGGCACTTGGTGAGGGCCTGGGGTGTCAGAGAAGCATTTTTTTCCAATATTCACAGCTATTTTCAAGGCCATAAAGGACTATGGATAGCAGAGAGTATGGACCTCATTACACGGTAGGCGGTAAACCATGGTGCTATTAGCACCATGGTTGCTGCCGGTACCATACCGGTACCACCATGGAGAAAAGGGGAATTACCACCCCATTCCAATGTTGGCGGGGTGGTAATTCCCCCTTCCTCCATGGCCCTTCCCCATTCCCATTTTTGCCCCAGAGGGCATAATGGGAATGGGGAAGGAGCTAATTACGGTACCGCAAATTGCGGTACCATAAATAGCACCAAGGTCCCTTTGCGGGTCCGAACTTTAACGGCTGGTCTACTCCAGCCGTTAAGGTCGGTTCCCGCAAAGGGACCTCGTAGTAAGGCGGTAAGGGTTAATGGTCACCGGTACCCTTACCGGTCACCGTTAACCCTTACTGCCTTCCGTGTAATGAGGCCCTATGTGTAGTTCAGTACCTGCAGTTAAAGTTTTCTTTTTAAATATATCTTTACATCTGCAGTGATGGAGTGAAAAATCACTGGCTGTGGACAATGACATGATTGCCATACAGGTCTCCCATCCATGCATTAACCAAGACACATGCTGCTTAGATTTAAAGTGGGGAAGGGGCCAACCTCCTCAGGCCATGTTGTCAGATACATGATCACAAGTTACAAGACCACTTAGACGAACGGGCAGGCCCTTTCCTTGTTTTGAAGCTAAGCAGGGACAATCCTGGTTACTGCATGCAAAGTGCATCCTAATTATCATATTTTTTAAACCGTGCTACTGCCAATACTTGAATGTTTTGCACTTACAGACCAATTTTTGCCTTTTGCTGAATTGCATTCTGGTATTTATAGTCTCCCAGTCAATAATAAAAAAAGAAATAGATTTTTTTTACTGCAACAGTGAGTTTTCTGCACGTGGCATGATTTCATGTTTGTGAACGTGTTTGCACTTTGCGAAAGGTCCGTGCTTCGTGAAAAGTTTGGAACTTCATTTTTCAGCTCATCTACAAACTTTGAATCTGAACATTTACCTTTGCACAGCTCCTACACCTATTCTTACTCATTATCAATAACAATCTAGCACACAGCACATACTTGGAAGCATATTAGCAAAACTGCTATTTATCTTAAAATGGCATCAGCTATTTCCATCCCTCCTCCGCCAAGAGTCACCACCTTCACCACCTCCAGCTGGAGGACCTACACAACAATAGAAGTGCAGTACGTGAAAAGACAATGGGCCTCATTACGACCCAGGCGGTAAGTTACCGCCTGGGTCGTACCTTTACCACCATGGCGTAAACTACGTTTACGCCATGGTGGTTGGCGGACTTACCGCCCCATTCCGAGGTTGGCGGGCGGTAAGTCCCCATTAACCCATTTACCCTTCCCCATTCTCATGTTTGCCCCATAGGGCATAATGGGAGTGGGGAAGGCGTTAATTAGGCCACCGTAAATTACGGTGGCGTAATTAACAACAAGGTCCCTTAGCGCCATGGATTTTAACACCTGCTAAAAGCAGGTGTTAAATCCTCCATGGCGCTAAGGGACCTCGGAATCAGGCGGTAAGGGTCGGTGCTGTTTACGCCGCCGTAAACCCCTTACCGCCTGGGTCCTAATGAGGTCCAATGAAGAGAACCAAGAACATGAGGAAGAGGAAGTGCCTACCTCTAGCAACCAGAGAAAATCATGGGTGTGGCAGTTAAGTACCACTTTTGGGAGTGTACCAAAGGCTAAAGCTACCAAAGTGAAACGCACTGAGTGCAACATTGTACACAGTCGCAGACTACCTGGACAGTACTCCTACGGGACCGCCGCCATGTGCCGCCACACAAAATCCAACCACTGCAATGCTCTCAGAAGTTGTTCCTTTCTTTGCAAGCAGTAGACTGTGTTTCTCCACCTCATCTTCCTCAACCAATACTGTAACCACAGAGCCTACTTCTGTGGGACACAATATCCAACCAGCTACCTCGCAAGGAATTAAAGAGACTGTCTTCCGAGGACAACAGTGCTCTGTATATACTGCAGCACACCACTCTGCAGGTGGGACCAATTTTGAAGTGCTTTAGAAGCTGTTATAAAGAAGCTTGAGAAACACTGCCCTCTACCTTAAATGTAACACACGCGCAACATCTTCCCCTGTTCACCTGCCCCTCCATGTTTGTGGTTGGTGCCTCCTCCATCATTTCCCTCCCAACCTTACTTTCTGACCTCTCCTGCAAAAAAGAAAACATCAAAACACACCAAAGAAATAGGTTCCTTTACGAACCACCTTTCACAGTTAAAAAATAGAACTAAAACAAATAATCTTATAGACTCCATTTACTTTACATTTTGCAGTACAGACGTTAAACTTTTGTGTTATGCTAATGGGAATAATGGACATTTGTATACTAGGACCTTTTCACAGGACATATTTGCAAAACCATGCTTCAATGTTCTTGCTGACCCTACCTGTGCATAGTTGCTGCAATCCCATCCAGCACTTCAACCTGTACCCACAAGCAGATTTTGTCCCCATTTAAACCTATCCCAATTTCGAAAAACGTTAGCGCATAGCCTGTCCATGGTGGTCATGCCCACTCTAACCCCATGGCTGGTCAATCCTGGGCATGGCCAGTAGCCAGATTGTTCGGGTCATGACCTTTGGCCATGACCCGGACAATCTGCCCACTGCCATGGCCACAGGCTATACCTCAGTCAACGAAGGTATATCACTTTTTTTTGTACCTACATTATGACACTTTTCAGAAAATAATACATGGACACATTTGCAAAACCATGCTTTCAGGTCTTGTCAAAATGTATGTACATAAAATAGTCATATAACTTAGCCCCCACTTGACAAAATCCGTTCATACTTTGCAGAAACATTCAAGGTTGGGTGTATGATCTTTCTGAAAACTTTTGTCCACATTTGTCAAATGGTAACAAAAGATATAAGCCATCTAAAAATGTAGAGACCCCGCCAATAATTGTTCTTGACAAAATCCCACCAAACTTTGAAAAAAAAACATTCATATTTAGGTCTAAAATTCTTTTGCAAACCTTTGTGCACATTCATCAAATGCCACCACCTTTATGAGCCTTTAAAATATTTTGGGACCCCCCTCTAATAGGGTCCCCTCTTGGCAAAATAGCACACCACTTTGCAGATCCATTCTGAGTCAAGTCTAGAATTAAATTCCAAAATGTCATGCACTTTCATTGAGTGGCATCTCAGAAGTTTGTGAAAATTACAGGACTGCCCAGAATTCCGAACTGTTCGTGGACGTCAGAGTTGAAAAAAACACCTGGTTTTTGGCTTTTTAAGGCCATATTCCATCCCATCCTCATCACCCAATGTTGTGTTTTTTAATATGGTTTCACTGCGGTGTTCACGGACAACGGCGGCTATCCATGAATCCAAACAACATGGCAGGCGTGTCCAAAAATCTGATGCACTACACGCTTTTCACCATCCAATCAGCAGGCACATCCAATCTCCGCGGACATCACACAGCTCTCTGGACCAATCGTAGCCCGTTCACAGACCAAACAGGGAAGTGAGTTTCCTGACCGAACACAGATATCACACATTTCTTTTACCTAATTTCTGGCCATTTTAAAAATAACTAATGGATGGCTTTACGACAAATTTACAAAGGCATGCTTTCTGGACCAAGTCGCTTCTCTTACCGCAAATTTTTTGAAAATCTGTCCAGCGGTTTGGGCTGTAGGCGTGAGCAGACATTTTATGCAATTGCATCTATGGGAAAAACCACACCTTTTGGGACCTCTGTATAACGTTGACCCCCTCCACGAAACCTCACCAATCTTTGTGGAATCAATCTGACAGGGCCATATACTTTTTTTGTAATGTCTGGTGAGGATTCCTCTAGGGGGGCAAAGTTATAAGCCTCCCAAAAAGTACTCTTCCTATGGGTTGAGCAACTTAACCATAAGTACATGGCTGCTACCGCAGGCTGTGTAACAGATTTTATAAATAATATAACCTAATTGTTTAAAGTAGCCATATTTTGCATTTAGCCTAATTGTGTAAGGCAGCATTATTTTGCATTTAGCCTAATTGTGTAAGGCCACTGTGCTGAACTCTACCGTGCATGATAGTTAGCCGCTGTGCATCACATTTAGATAGAATTGTGAAGAATACTTGATATACTAATATGCAGCTATACCCCACACTCAATTCTGTCTAGCTGCCACAGAATCTTTTACTTCCTTGCACATCACAGCGAGCATTAGAATGCAGCCATCCGCCAAGATGCATTTGGCCTAGGTGCACACATAATCCTACATACCCTACTCACTATAGAGCATCACATTCATTAGAATGCAGATACCTCCCATGACATATACGGCCTAGCTGTACACATATTACCTTTCTCACATACTCTGAACACAACTTCCAACATTAGAATGCAGCTATCCCCCACAATAAATCTGGCCTAGCTGCACACATACCTATTGCACACATGCACTATTTATTTCTCTGACCATTTAGACTTTTCTGGACTGTGGTCCTCGAGGGGATTCAACCTACAGCCCGTTGAGACCATACCAATGGTGAATGCACTATACAAATGGCCATTAACATAACATAACACATGAACGCCATGTGGCAGGAGCACTTGGCCTGCAAGTTCAGCCTGAGGTGGGACTGTGTCCATAATAATAATTAATAATAATTTCGCATTCATATAGCGCTACGAACCCTCAGGTATCTGAGCGCTGCTTATTATTGCCCATGGTGTGTGGTGCTCATTTATCGACCTCGGAAGGATGAAAGGCTGAGTTTGGCCCTGCCGGATTCCAACCTGCGTTAGCAAGCTCTGCACCGGTGTCAAAGCGAGCGCTCTACTCGCTGTGCCACTTGACCGGAAAGCAAAGGGACCTGTGGCAGGTAGCAGACAATGTGGGGGTCAGTGTATTACTTTCCCAAAGTTCAGAGGCAGGGGTAAGATTAAGTAGGATATGAAGGCCTCACCTAAGGCACAGTTTCTGAGGCAGGCAGGAGTTGCTGTGATGATGTGCCTGAAATTTGGCAACCGGGTAGTGTCAGCAACAGGAACAAAGAACCCATCACCCCTTGTTGAGTGCTATTGCTTACAAGTGGACCACAAGGAAAGGATGATCAGGTAAATAGGATTTTCTTTAATTGTCAGAATAGCGCAAACTACATGATCACTGAAGTACCTGTTCTAACTGACAACCTGGAAACTTAGTTGAGGTTATATTTGTCAAGAATTGCGTTTATTAACCTATAATGTGAACAGTCCCCATCCCAAGCCAAGAGGCATAACAGCCCTGCAACCACAACTGGAACCTTTCTATTTACTTTGATAAAAGATGCATTTCTCAAAGTCAAAACTTTTGGCTTTGACAAGTTCGCTCTTCAAGCTCAATTAATAAATGTATGTAACTTTATTGAACCTGTCAGAATGCATGTTCTGTCTAATCAGTTTTAACTGCAGCCACAACATATTCCTATTTTTACACAATGCATTCAAAAAGCTCCTATCTCTAAAAATATGTGATAGTCAGAGGATGCCAAAACATTGTTCATCCTTTTTGATCCGTCCCAAGACTCGGGCTTAAGAAAGAAGACACACATCCAAATACTCTGTACAAAAAGCCCCCTTTAAATGTGAAATACTATTGATGATATATGGAAATATCTACACTTCATAAACGACAACAGGAGCTTACTTTTCTGACTAGGTAACGAGTGCCAGTATGCCTTAGTCAGGTCAACGTTCACACCCTCATGTCGACACAATGAGCACACAGCATCTGGCAGAATGCCTTTTCTCAAGGGTGCAAACACGCTAACAGGAACCACATGGCTCCCGGACATTAGGTGAATGAATAGGCGTGTAATGTTGTACACGTTCTTCAATCCCCGCACAGTATCTTGTCCAAGACACAACTTAGCAGGTAACTTGAGCTCCCCCAAAGCTTTAGATTTTAGTCACCCGGTCAACACGTTTTATAGACAATCCCAACCCCATATGTTGTGCATACCTCTGAGTACACAGAAAAGGGATCTTCTTGTAATTCCCACGGCTGTAGTCGCAGCTGACCTGACCATTATTAAAAGTGTCGCCTACAAGCGACTGCTGTAGTCTAACTCATTAGCAGATTGCAACAATACATTTCCAGCCATTCATTTCTTTTACATGAAGTGAGCAAGTGTTGTGAAAGACAAGCGATTTATGTTTCGATATATTCAAATTACTCCAGGGTCTAAATAGTGTGTTGTGGGTAGCCTTTGGTTAAAGCCAACCTCTCTCACGCCACCACAGGGTTTTCTCTGCTTCCTATTGATGAGGTGAAAACTATCTCCCATATGGAAGTATTCAGAGAGAGGACTGCAATAATCTTTCAATTTCACAATTTTACACAAAATGTTGCTTCATATGTGAAACACATCTTATTGAAATTTAGCCACATTGCACTTTTAAGATTGCATTATTTTAATCCAATAACAATATCCTTCTTTGTCGTTTTTAATTGATGCGTTCTATAGGATATTGAGCAAAGGTGTTCGTCGCCAAGCCAAATGCTCGAAGATTTTTCGTGGGATCTAATTTCAAAATTTAAAAATCTGTCAGTTATGCTGTTTAGGAAAACAGCTGTTATTTATGGCGTCCTTTTAAAATGTGGCGAATTTAAATTAGTTTGCATTTTGCAGTAATCCGGAATGCGAACCTCAAAATAACCGTAAGCAAAACAACCCCAAAAGTCAAAATGTGTTTCGCAACCTAAAACCTCTTTCTAGCCATCCATCTTTGATTTTTCCAGTCTGCGAACAGAGTGAATACGGTTACAAGCAAATCCATATTATTTTGTTAGAAATGTGAACCTTTTCTGATTCATTTCTAAATATTTTTTTACGAGCACTCCCTCAGCAGACTGTGTGCAGCTCTTTCTGAGCTGCATAGACACCCATGACGAATCTGCTTCATTGCTTGCATAAAATAAACTAAGCTAGATGTTAGCAGCAAGTCTATATCTTTCTGTTTGTGTAACTGCATAACCTCATCCATCACCAAGACTTTGCTTTCCCCTTTCCAATCTTTTTTCTCTATTAACTGATTTTGATTTTCCAATTAATATGTTGTTCCGTATCTTTGACATGTGACAGAATGATTGAACATGTTATTTGCTTATTTTATCTGGAGTCGTATCTAGATAAATGATTTCTTACAGGTTCCGTGGAAAATGGCTTCAGGATGAAATGATTCACTGTACTTGTCATTCCCCGTTAGCATTATTCAGAAGGTGTTGGAGTTAATTACCATGGACTGAAAAAAGAAATCACTCATATTCACAATTGTGCCTGTCCTTGGTACAGGTCACATGGCGTGTCAGTTTGACATCTTTCTGACATGCTACTCCACTACGCCCCCTGCTGTGCTCCCATGTTATCAATATTATTGACTTTGAAAGACTGGCAGTAGCAAATGTTTATCTTTTTTCAGTCACACAAATAAAGAGAAATTAACATGTACTATATTGTATTGTTTTACTAATCAAATGTTTCTCCTTGCTTGCGCACCTTTCAGTCCTAGCAGAGTATTCAGTTTCTGTAATAGATAAAGCATACTTATGAGTTTTTCATTATTTCCTTTGGAAATAGTGTAAAACTGTAATACAGTTACTGCATGAACTGAACTAAGCGTAGTATGCATTTAGTGCACCTACACAAACACACAAGCAGAAAGAACGTGAAGACACATCTCAGGTTACACAAATAATTAATCTGTCTGCATGATTCCGATTCAAGCTGACCTGAAATATATTCCCCATTTTGGATTCCCATTGGACTCCATGGGGATTTTGTATTGCTATGTGCAGTATTTACTACATTTGGTAATTACCAAATGCGGTAATCCATGTGTTTGATGGTAATTACCACTACACAAAAGCAGTCAAATGAATGTAAAGTGTGAAACTCATAGTGTAGCAGATTCAAAAATACCAGATGGGTTAACTCTACCAGCAAACTCTGCACCTGGTTTGTTTGTTTGTTTATTATTTATAAAGCGCGCCACACCTTGAGGTAGCTGAGCGCATTACAAGACAGCTTAGAATACAAGGAAAAGTCTATGCATGAAAGGTTCAAACATATACAACCGTGACTTACATAGATCAAGGCAAACGGTACAGGAATAAATAACAGGTAGGACAATGTCAGTCGGAAGAGTCATAGTTGTAGTATAATAGTCATGAAAGGCTAAGTTTCCAAACCCCAGCAGAGGAGGGATACACATCATTTGTAAGGAGCATTTTTTTTGTGTTAGATATAAAGCTGTGGAAGGTTTGGTCAGATCTTAAGTTGAGCGGGAGTGCATTCCAAGCTATAGCTGTTTGTACCGTGAAGCTCTGCCTCCAGCTCTCCACAGATTAAAGCGAGGTGTGGTGATCCAGCAGGAGTTTGCTGATCTAGTAGGTCTGGAGGACGTTTTCCAGATGATTTTTTTTTTTGTCTTTCAGGTATTGAGGGGCAGCATTGTTGAGGCATTTGTGGGAGATGGAGACGAGTTTAAAGTAGATTTTGTCTCTGATTGAAAGCCATTTTGTGGCTCTGTCTCATTTCAGAAATATGATCTTTCCTTGGGATGCTCAAGGCTGTTCCCAGGGCGCTGTTTTGAAGGGTTTGTAGTTTGTTTATCACTTGGTTAGCTCCTGCATATAGTTTGTTGCAGTAATCAAGTTTAGACAAGATTAGTGCTCGGGCTTGTGGGATACCGCTGTGTGTAGACAAGTAGGCTCTACATGCATTGATGAATTTACAAGTGTAAGCTGTGGCCGAAGCAGTGGCGTTAACTTGTTTCCTCAGGCCCATGGAGGAGTCCATATAGAAGCCTAGTGTTTTAGTTTCTTTGGCAGTTTTGATTGTATTACCGTCTATATCGAAGGACACATATTTGGGATTCAGTTTGTTGAGGTGTGAAGGGGCACCTAGAATGATAATTTCAGTCTTCTCATCATTCATGCATTCAAGCATTCAAGCAGAGGCTGGGGGTGACCATCCAGGCTTGAATGAGGCTTGAATGAGAAGGTAGATTTTGTTTAGTAGGGCGCTGTCTGTGTCGTAGTCGCCAGATAGTGGTAACAGTATCTGGGTGTCATCTGCATAGTTAGTATAGATGAGGTTTGGTAAAAACATTATATAGTGTAGGGGAGATGCAGGGGCCTTGTGGAACTCCACAGGCGATGGGTATGGGGTCAGCAGAGTCAGTCGGAGAGAAAACTCTCATTGTTCTATTATTTAGGAAAGACTTGATCCAATTTGAAACCTCTTGTGAAAAGTTGGCCGAGGATGTAAGGCGTTCACAGAGTATGTTATCGTCCACCAGGTCGAAGGCGGCAGAGAGGTCTTGCTGAAGGAGTATTGCGCTTCGTCTGTTGTCTTGCAAAAGGTCAATTTGTGTTTTCAAGTCAATTAAGGCTGTTTCTGTTCCGTGGATAGGTCTGAAGCCAGACTGTCTAAGCCCTAGCAGGTTGTTAGTCTCAAGGAAAGTCTGGATTTGGATGTATGCGCCTTGTCAATGATTTTCAGTAAAAAAAGGGCTGTGGTTATTGGTCTGTATTTCGTTGGGATAGTGGGGGTCGAGGGAAGCTTTTTTAGTAAGGGAGGTACCCAGGCATCTTTGAGGTTGGTGGGAACCTGCCATGATTTGAAGGATGAGTTTATTATCCTCGTGATGAAGGGGGTGAGATCTCTGGCAGCATCTTTTATAATTTGTGCCAGGCAGATGTCTCCTTGAAAACAAAAGATGGGTATCCTCTTCATCGCTGGCAGAGGGGAAACTACTGACAATTTTATTATTTATTCACAAGTAGTGTATCAGCTGATACACTCGTGAATACCAGTCCCCTCTCACGTGATCCCATTCACCCGACTGGGGTTTTTGGCTTTTCACCCATGTACATGCTGTGTGGATCCCCTCTGTGGTTTCCACTAGGGTGGTTAGCACTTTAATTTCGATGCATTTTATTCTTAAAAAAAAAAAACAATATGCACTATGGGTCAAATACAGATTTAATATGATATTTTATCTAACAGTGAACAAATAATAAAATTTAACAAAATACCTTTTTTTTTTAAGAAATACTGTCTTTGGGTTGTTTGTTGATCTGGTTGTGCCTCTTTGGGCACTGGTCCATTGAAGTCTGTCGTAACACTCATGCATTCATTTGAATTTTGTTCCACATGGCACGACCACTGTTTAGTAATGGGCAGATGTCTCCTTGGCATCGTGAAGGTTTTAAAGAGGTTTTAAAGACATGATCATTTTTTCAACCTCTTGTGGGGTAACTAGGGTGAATTTGAATTCTTGCAAAGTCTTGAGGGGAGGAGTTTTTTCAAGTTTCAGAGCAGTCTCAGTGAAGTTAATGTTCAGACGTTTAGTGGCTAGTGGCAATTTTGTTTTGCAAAGTGGCATTTTTATTGGCTAAGGCACTTTGGATGCCAGTACACCAATCTTTGTTTTTCGGGGGAGAGTCGTCAGGGGCTATAGGAGATTCTAGCTCTCTTAGAATTCTGAATAGTTCCTTGATAATGGAATTTGCGTTTTGAATCCTGTCGTTATAGGTTTCATGTTTGGTTTTAATGATCTCTGCTGTGTAGAAGCAGGATATGTTGGTTACTTTATCTTTGTTTTCTTTGGTAAGTAGGTTTTACCAAAAGGTTTCACATTTCCTCTTTTCAGATCTAAGGTTTTTCAGGTGTGGGATAAACCACGCTTTAAGATGTGCTTTCGGTTTACTTTTGCAGAGTTTCAAAGGGGAAATGGCATCTAGGGCGTTGGTCAAGGTGTTATTGAATAAGTTGATTAGTTCTTCCGGGTCTTCAGTGGTGGAGGAGTTCAGTATTGGGATCAAGATAGGAATTAGTTTCTCATCTGTGATATTGTGCTTGTTCCTGGTGGGTAAGGGTGGTGCTTTAATCCTAGTTTTGGTGGCTGGTCGGTCAACATTAATGGTGAAGGTAATCAGGGAGTGGTCAGTCCACTGACTGAACACTCCCTGGATTCCACGGAAACACCGGGGTTTTACGACCCCGTTGTTCCTGGAAGTCAGGTGCTGGAAAAATGTTAATTCCCATTCCCATTTGAGTCCCATAGGACACAATGGGAATGGGGATGAGGGAATCACCGGCACCATTAACAACGGTGCCGGTGCTTCCTGAAATGTCTGCAGGCGGGTGCCGTCCCACCCGCCAGGTCAGGCCTTGTCAGCAGGACGGCACCCTCTTGCAGACACGGAGTGTGTCGGTCTGGGAACAACAGTGCCGGTAGGCAAACTGGCACCATTGTTACCAGATCGGCACACTCGTAATGAGGCCCTAAGAGTGTGCATTACTCTCATGAACTCTATTATGTCCCGGGTGAGTGACGTGGCACTTCTTCATTGCTCAATTTTGGGGTCAAATGAGCTTATATGGCTTGGAAATGTTATTAATTGACAAATGGAGGAGTTGCTGCACTGAGGCCTTTAACTTGGTCTTCAGGTCCCATAACTCCTGGTACTGGCCCCTGGGCTAGGTCCATAATGCTTAATTATTGTTCAAATCTTGTTTAAATTCACAATCATTATCATTTCATAAAACTAGATTGGTAGTGACCTCTACCACAGCTGTACATTGATTCAAATATATTCAAATGCATTGATTCAATAACACCATAAAATAGAAACAAAGATACAGATAATAAAGAGAGGCATTTTCTGAGACAGCGGCAGAGGCCTTGTATCAATGGCGAGTGCATATCAGTTTTGAACATGCGTTCCAATCTAGTATGTTCCTGTACATTACGCTATTGATTATTGTTTTAAGCTGTTCAATGGGTTCTTTGATCAGGAATTTATTTTTGTATTTATTTTTATTTTCCTTGGATAGTTGTTTTGACTTTCTTTCTACTTGTAGATTTGTGTGTGCAGTAGATATACATTACATTGCCATGCAATGTGCATTGACACACTTGCACAATCACAATGACACAAGGGCTAGCAACATTGTGAGTCTGTCCTCCCTCTGTCTTCCCTCCCTTGTCTTGTCACACCTCGAAACACTTGTGTGCAGGGACTTTTATAAATGACTTATCATATCATATCATATTGGCTCTGCCGTTAAAAAGCAGTTAACGAAATGCATATGATATTTTTAAGAGAAGTGAAGAGTTTGCATCTAAAGGGAATGGGCTTGCCTTCCACAAATCCGCTTCGTGAGCATTGCAGAATGTCTCCTATCAGACAATGGCAGGTCTAAAATGCATATTTCAGGAGCGTTCAACCCCCATAATCTATAATGGAAACCCTAGAGCAAAAATACCTATTATTAATTTGTGTTCATGTCTTGGTCTATTACACATGCTTTCTTGTTATCAGCAGGCATTTCTATTTTAGATTGCAGGCATGTGGTAAGAATAGTCCTGTAAACCAGCTAAAAGCTGAAAGGAGGCATTGTAGTAACCACATGAACTGCAATACAAAGCCCCCTGCCGTCAGCTCAGGCATTTTGAGAAAGGATTTATTTTGGGTTTTATCAAATATGGCAAACAAACAATGCTACAGATAATATGGCAAAGGAAAGGGTATTGGCAAGCAGAATTGTATTTTGGTATGGCAACTACCAACAGTGGTGGACTTGCCCTTCGGGAATTCGGTCATCTGCCGAATGCAGCACACTTTGGTGTGGGGCCGTTTTAAAAGTCATAAAGATAAGGCCAATTTTTAAACTGCCTTTGTAAGACACACACTTTTAAATCCATGATGCTGTATGTGTTTAACTTTCAACTTCTTTTCCCTTGGCGGTGTGTGGCCTGCTGGTGGCTTGGCTAGCCCCAAGGCTGCTGCTGATCTGCTCTCTATTGCTCTTGACACCCGGGTGCATGGGCGCAACCCAACACGTTCCATTTAACACTACTTGATTTGAGTAAACTAAATGTACCTTAAAGGTTTGACTTTGCAAGAAACAATAGCATAAACATCAGCCAGGCCCTGCCTGAGCACTCCCGGTTCTGACTGCCAACCCTGTGGCACATTCTTCAGGGGCACAGCCAGCCCTGCTCTACGTTGCAAGTTTACGCTAATTTGAACTTAATTTTACACCTCCTACACTACATGAAGCACAACATGTGATATTGCCTAGGTTTTTCCTGAAGTCTGTTGTTATGCTAAATTGCTGCTGCCGCAGTGCTCATGCACATTTTGCAGCTTGCACGGCCAACCTTGCCAAGCAGGCAGGAGGCAGCAAGCCAGAAGTATATCTATTCTAAACTTGAATAACAAGGCTCAAGTAGGAGACGAGCGCAATGACAAGTGAGGGAGGGTGCGAGGCCTACTCGATCTCTAGGAGACACATTTGTGCAAGTGGGCCAGAGTTCTCTAGACTCAGCAAAGTCAAAGTGAGACTGAGTCACATTATACAAACACAAACGTGCATCAATTAGAAGAGAATTAGTTGAGCTGAGAGAGAAAAGTAAGAAGCAAGGGTACCGTGAGGTTTAGAAGGGGTGGCTGGCAGAGGTGAGTGATAGTGTGACCAGTGACAACACTCCATTCACTGTCATGTCAAGTCCCTCCCAACGCTGAGACATGTCTACTTTAGACACTTTATACAGGGATATCAGCTTCCCATTTAAAAGCACTGTGTTGGATCATAATAAACTATGTTTCAAAATCAAAAGAGATTGTGAGTCTGCTTTGTGACACAGGTCATGACCAGACACTCAGGAAAAAAGTTTATGCTACAGAGTATGAGATCGCTGCTCTCCCCACTCACCCACTGTAAGGGTAAGGCTATGTTGCTGAGACTGAGATAGGGACATATCAGGCAGAAGTGGCCTGCCCAGCCCAGCTGAGTCATGTACATGTGTCAGCCACTCCAGCCAGTGGCTTGAAACTCCAGCTCAAGTAAGGCACTTGTCACGAGACAGCCGAGGGTAGTCATCGCCTGTCTCACTCATCTCTGCCTTGCTGACAGTGCTGAAGACTTCAACCAGGATTGCGTTAGAAAAAGGAGGAAATGGAGGCCACCAGGGGGGCAGACAAAATGGCTGCCTGAGCTTTCGTCTCTCTTTCCAGGCACCAGATTACGGCAAGAAACTACATTTAACGAGAACTTAATGCTGTCTTTGTGAAACGTTATTGTTCAGGAATGCCAGGGCTCCTTATGCCACAGTAGGGAGCAAAACCGCAGTCTTGGACCAAGCAATTGAGGCCAGCCAAGTAACTCATGGGACAGAGCTGCGGCACATGTAAAATGGAAGACACTGGCTCAGGCCTGCTGTGATGGGAGAGCGAGAAACTAGCGCCTGCTCCAAACACAGCCGTGGAAGTCTACAGCCCGAAGCCACCAGGCTGAAGTAAGCATTCGACGCTCAGCCCGACCAGCAGAGGAGGTAAGGAGCTGGCAGAGATGAGGAGTGTGGAGGACAGCTCAGAGCAGGTGAGGGGCGGAGACTGCCTCTTGGCGTACGTGCTCTAGGCCCCATTGCATGCAGTTCAACTCCCCACCCCTGAAGCGGCCAGTCTTGGAGCAAGTAAAAGCACGGCACTGTGCTTTCTAATACTTATGGGGGTGTCCAGTGTCACAACTATCAGCCCGCTATATTTGTAAATCTCAGAGGACTCACCCGACTAGCTAATGGGTCGGCACCCCCACCCAACATGGGCTGGTGAGACAAGGCAAACAGCACGGCGCGGCTGCCATGGGTTGAGAGTGTTGGACACGGCATGAGTGCAGAGCCTGCATGGATTAAAATAAAATATTTCTCCCTCCTCCGCTCTCTGCATCCTCCAGGAATGAGGAAGCAAGCCGTGTCTCCCCAAACCTGTTACTTACGCGGGGGAAAGTAGCAGTATGGCGATCTCCTTCTTGCGCACCAGCGTGTGAGCCATCAGCGCAGCAGACAATTGGAATCTGTAGAACCAGAGGAGTCCTATATACTGGTGGCACCAGAGCAACACAGAGGGACTCATAGCACACCACTGCAGGTGAACCAGGGCACAAGGGCGAACAGCTCAGGCACAAGGTACCCTAAGGGGAAAGGCGACCTCAGGGTGGCAGGCTGGATGATATAAGGTACTGTGGCATAAAAGGTACCCACAGCCAGTGGAATCCCAGAGGCAGCAACCAACACCGAAGCCTCTTGCAGGACACAGCAAAATACATCTATTTGACCAGGGGGGTTCCTGATACTGCGCAAAACTGCCTTAGATAAAAACTCTAGCTCTGCACTAACATTGCTTCCCACCTCCTTGTGGGTAAACCTGGATCCGCACACCCTCAACATGCTGCGAACATTCAGCCACATATCAGAAAACATGGAACAAGACGAAGTCCAAAGCTCCTCAGAGATAGCTTGAAATGATCACGATAGCGCAACCAAATCAGACATTCACCTTCTGCTCGATTAAAACCAGCCTGAAAGAAACAGTCTCTGACCTGCAAACCAGTATGACTAAGGTTGAAGACCGAATGGAAGCTGTGGAGCACAACCAACTATCCAACAACATAACAGCTTATATGACCTACGAGGCCAGGTTCCAATATTTGGAGTCGAGGGAGCGCTATATAGAACTAAAACTTGTTGATTTCTAAAATCAGGAGAGACGGACGAACATCTGCATTATCGGCCTTATAGAGAAACAAGGTGAGACACCAGCTGGCCTGGAGAACAGTGTAAAGGCTCTGGTTACATCCGTTTTCGAGGTTGCTACTCCCCGTAACCTGGAGTTCGACAGGGTTCACAGAGGCAGAGGTCCCCCGAAGGGTCCGCTGTCCGTCTTGGTGAAGTGCCATTACTACAAAAAGAAACAGGAAATTCTACAGAGAGAGGGAAAAGGAGCCCATAGACTTCGAGAGGTCGAGTGTGAAATTATTTCAAGATATTTCTGCCACTACACTTAACTTGAGAAGGGGATGCCACCCTCTGACAGCCTGGCTACAAGAACGGGGGGTTCGTTATCGATGGGGGCACCCATTCTCTTTGAGCTTTGAGTATGATGGCAAACGATTCAGGATGACCTCAGAAGATGAAGCCTAGTGAGCCCTGGAACACCTGCAGGCAAAGACAATAAACCCGGCCAGTGATACAACCAGAAAACTCACTGGCTCGCCGCAGAAAAAATTCCCGATCTCCCCGAGGAGAGATCGTGCCCCCGGAAAGTGGAAATACAAATGGCACAACAAGCCATGAAAAGTGTTGCTCCACTACATTTTTGTCACCAGTGTACTAGTGAGAGCGCATTGTACCTAGCGAGCAATCGCCCT
Organism: Ambystoma mexicanum; assembly: GCF_040938575.1. Classification (NCBI taxonomy): domain Eukaryota; kingdom Metazoa; phylum Chordata; class Amphibia; order Caudata; family Ambystomatidae; genus Ambystoma; species Ambystoma mexicanum. The sequence goes on from NC_090941.1 coordinate 929,652,420, forward strand.
GAAGCGTAAAGAGACATGTCCCAGCAATGGAACTGGGAAACATGTTGAGCATGCGAACTGTGACATATTATCAGTATTAATTAAAATGTTATAAAATGACGTTGATTAGTCCTACAAGGTTTCACTGCATGATGTTTCTTGCCATACTTTTTAGATGTATTAGTAGCTTCAAATGTTAGCCTGGAGAGGGGCCCTTGTAGCGTGGCCCTTCTGTTCACCCTTGAGGGCGTCTCTATTGTCAGAAGATGCCAGACTTGGTGTTTCCAGAGGGGGGGGGGGGAATTCTCGTCAAGAGGAAGGGAATAATCAACTCCACATCTTAACACCACCACGCTTGCGACTCATCTCACGGCTAGTCCAGACTCTCTTTGCCCAGAGACCCACTGTATACTCACGAATACCCCTTCTTAGAGCGGTCACGCAGCAACAACACACATCCCGCAATGACTGCACTTGATGGTATAACGATTGTGTCCCTCAATGTCAAGGGCCTCAATTCACCGCATAAAAGATCAATGCTGGCGCGTCATTTTAAATTGTCAAAATTATGCATTCTGTTTGTCCAAGAAATCAAATATTCCCAGGGAGAGGAGCGCAAGATATTAGGTACAGAAATTGGAGACATGGTATGGGCCTTGGGAACTGCAAAGAAAGGGGGAGTCAGCATTCTATATAGGAAGTCGATAGGTCTCCAAATACAGCACGTCTACAGACACAGTCTAGGTAGGTATGTGGCCCTCAAAGGCACACTACGATCACTCCCAATCACCTTATGCTCTGCTTATGCCCCCAATTAACATTGATCACAATTCAGTGAGTCCTTGCTCAATTTCTTGGAGGGTTGGTGAGAAGGCACATAGTCTGTGGAGGGGACCTCAACATCGTGGCAGACCCCAACTGGTACTGGTACTCCATGAAAGCGAATGCCCAGCCACCAAATACTCTACAGGGGGTTAGATTCTTAAGCCAGCTAAGAGAACACCACCTAATCGATTCCTGGAGGACAATACACCCGAAGGACAGGGCTTTCATTTTTTACTCCCCACCACATACTCCAAAATTGACTATCTGCTGGCTTTTTTAGTAAGGGAGGTACCCAGGCATCTTTGAGGTTGGTGGGAACCTGCCATGATTTGAAGGATGAGTTTATTATCCTCGTGATGAAGGGGGTGAGATCTCTGGCAGCATCTTTTATAATTTGTGCCGGGCAGATGTCTCCTTGAAAACAAAAGATGGGTATCCTCTTCATCGCTGGCAGAGGGGAAACTACTGACAATTTTATTATTTATTCACAAGTAGTGTATCAGCTGATACACTCGTGAATACCAGTCCCCTCTCACGTGATCCCATTCACCCGACTGGGGTTTTTTGGCTTTTCACCCATGTACATGCTGTGTGGATCCCCTCTGTGGTTTCCACTAGGGTGGTTAGCACTTTAATTTCGATGCATTTTATTCTTAAAAAAAAAAAACAATATGCACTATGGGTCAAATACAGATTTAATATGATATTTTATCTAACAGTGAACAAATAATAAAATTTAACAAAATACCTTTTTTTTTTAAGAAATACTGTCTTTGGGTTGTTTGTTGATCTGGTTGTGCCTCTTTGGGCACTGGTCCATTGAAGTCTGTCGTAACACTCATGCATTCATTTGAATTTTGTTCCACATGGCACGACCACTGTTTAGTAATGGGCAGATGTCTCCTTGGCATCGTGAAGGTTTTAAAGAGGTTTTAAAGACATGATCATTTTTTCAACCTCTTGTGGGGTAACTATGGTGAATTTGAATTCTTGCAAAGTCTTGAGGGAGGAGTTTTTTCAAGTTTCAGAGCAGTCTCAGTGAAGTTAATGTTCAGACGTTTAGTGGCTAGTGGCAATTTTGTTTTGCAAAGTGGCATTTTTATTGGCTAAGGCACTTTGGATGCCAGAAATACTGTCTTTGGGTTGTTTGTTGATCTGGTTGTGCCTCTTTGGGCACTGGTCCATTGAAGTCTGTCGTAACACTCATGCATTCATTTGAATTTTGTTCCACATGGCACGACCACTGTTTAGTAATGGGCAGATGTCTCCTTGGCATCGTGAAGGTTTTAAAGAGGTTTTAAAGACATGATCATTTTTTCAACCTCTTGTGGGGTAACTAGGGTGAATTTGAATTCTTGCAAAGTCTTGAGGGGAGGAGTTTTTTCAAGTTTCAGAGCAGTCTCAGTGAAGTTAATGTTCAGACGTTTAGTGGCTAGTGGCAATTTTGTTTTGCAAAGTGGCATTTTTATTGGCTAAGGCACTTTGGATGCCAGTACACCAATCTTTGTTTTTCGGGGGAGAGTCGTCAGGGGCTATAGGAGATTCTAGCTCTCTTAGAATTCTGAATAGTTCCTTGATAATGGAATTTGCGTTTTGAATCCTGTCGTTATAGGTTTCATGTTTGGTTTTAATGATCTCTGCTGTGTAGAAGCAGGATATGTTGGTTACTTTATCTTTGTTTTCTTTGGTAAGTAGGTTTTACCAAAAGGTTTCACATTTCCTCTTTTCAGATCTAAGGTTTTTCAGGTGTGGGATAAACCACGTTTTAAGATGTGCTTTCGGTTTACTTTTGCAGAGTTTCAAAGGGGAAATGGCATCTAGGGCGTTGGTCAAGGTGTTATTGAATAAGTTGATTAGTTCTTCCGGGTCTTCAGTGGTGGAGGAGTTCAGTATTGGGATCAAGATAGGAATTAGTTTCTCATCTGTGATATTGTGCTTGTTCCTGGTGGGTAAGGGTGGTGCTTTAATCCTAGTTTTGGTGGCTGGTCGGTCAACATTAATGGTGAAGGTAATCAGGGAGTGGTCAGTCCACTGACTGAACACTCCCTGGATTCCACGGAAACACCGGGGTATTACGACCCCGTTGTTCCTGGAAGTCAGGTGCTGGAAAAATGTTAATTCCCATTCCCATTTGAGTCCCATAGGACACAATGGGAATGGGGATGAGGGAATCACCGGCACCATTAACAACGGTGCCGGTGCTTCCTGAAATGTCTGCAGGCGGGTGCCGTCCCACCCGCCAGGTCAGGCCTTGTCAGCAGGACGGCACCCTCTTGCAGACACGGAGTGTGTCGGTCTGGGAACAACAGTGCCGGTAGGCAAACTGGCACCATTGTTACCAGATCGGCACACTCGTAATGAGGCCCTAAGAGTGTGCATTACTCTCATGAACTCTATTATGTCCCGGGTGAGTGACGTGGCACTTCTTCATTGCTCAATTTTGGGGTCAAATGAGCTTATATGGCTTGGAAATGTTATTAATTGACAAATGGAGGAGTTGCTGCACTGAGGCCTTTAACTTGGTCTTCAGGTCCCATAACTCCTGGTACTGGCCCCTGGGCTAGGTCCATAATGCTTAATTATTGTTCAAATCTTGTTTAAATTCACAATCATTATCATTTCATAAAACTAGATTGGTAGTGACCTCTACCACAGCTGTACATTGATTCAAATATATTCAAATGCATTGATTCAATAACACCATAAAATAGAAACAAAGATACAGATAATAAAGAGAGGCATTTTCTGAGACAGCGGCAGAGGCCTTGTATCAATGGCGAGTGCATATCAGTTTTGAACATGCGTTCCAATCTAGTATGTTCCTGTACATTACGCTATTGATTATTGTTTTAAGCTGTTCAATGGGTTCTTTGATCAGGAATTTATTTTTGTATTTATTTTTAGTTTCCTTGGATAGTTGTTTTGACTTTCTTTCTACTTGTAGATTTGTGTGTGCAGTAGATATACATTACATTGCCATGCAATGTGCATTGACACACTTGCACAATCACAATGACACAAGGGCTAGCAACATTGTGAGTCTGTCCTCCCTCTGTCTTCCCTCCCTTGTCTTGTCACACCTCGAAACACTTGTGTGCAGGGACTTTTATAAATGACTTATCATATCATATCATATTGGCTCTGCCGTTAAAAAGCAGTTAACGAAATGCATATGATATTTTTAAGAGAAGTGAAGAGTTTGCATCTAAAGGGAATGGGCTTGCCTTCCACAAATCCGCTTCGTGAGCATTGCAGAATGTCTCCTATCAGACAATGGCAGGTCTAAAATGCATATTTCAGGAGCGTTCAACCCCCATAATCTATAATGGAAACCCTAGAGCAAAAATACCTATTATTAATTTGTGTTCATGTCTTGGTCTATTACACATGCTTTCTTGTTATCAGCATGCATTTCTATTTTAGATTGCAGGCATGTGGTAAGAATAGTCCTGTAAACCAGCTAAAAGCTGAAAGGAGGCATTGTAGTAACCACGTGAACTGCAATACAAAGCCCCCTGCCGTCAGCTCAGGCATTTTGAGAAAGGATTTATTTTGGGTTTTATCAAATATGGCAAACAAACAATGCTACAGATAATATGGCAAAGGAAAGGGTATTGGCAAGCAGAATTGTATTTTGGTATGGCAACTACCAACAGTGGTGGACTTGCCCTTCGGGAATTCGGTCATCTGCCGAATGCAGCACACTTTGGTGTGGGGCCGTTTTAAAAGTCATAAAGATAAGGCCAATTTTTAAACTGCCTTTGTAAGACACACACTTTTAAATCCATGATGCTGTATGTGTTTAACTTTCAACTTCTTTTCCCTTGGCGGTGTGTGGCCTGCTGGTGGCTTGGCTAGCCCCAAGGCTGCTGCTGATCTGCTCTCTATTGCTCTTGACACCCGGGTGCATGGGCGCAACCCAACACGTTCCATTTAACACTACTTGATTTGAGTAAACTAAATGTACCTTAAAGGTTTGACTTTGCAAGAAACAATAGCATAAACATCAGCCAGGCCCTGCCTGAGCACTCCCGGTTCTGACTGCCAACCCTGTGGCACATTCTTCAGGGGCACAGCCAGCCCTGCTCTACGTTGCAAGTTTACGCTAATTTGAACTTAATTTTACACCTCCTACACTACATGAAGCACAACATGTGATATTGCCTAGGTTTTTCCTGAAGTCTGTTGTTATGCTAAATTGCTGCTGCCGCAGTGCTCATGCACATTTTGCAGCTTGCACGGCCAACCTTGCCAAGCAGGCAGGAGGCAGCAAGCCAGAAGTATATCTATTCTAAACTTGAATAACAAGGCTCAAGTAGGAGACGAGCGCAATGACAAGTGAGGGAGGGTGCGAGGCCTACTCGATCTCTAGGAGACACATTTGTGCAAGTGGGCCAGAGTTCTCTAGACTCAGCAAAGTCAAAGTGAGACTGAGTCACATTATACAAACACACACGTGCATCAATTAGAAGAGAATTAGTTGAGCTGAGAGAGAAAAGTAAGAAGCAAGGGTACCGTGAGGTTTAGAAGGGGTGGCTGGCAGAGGTGAGTGATAGTGTGACCAGTGACAACACTCCATTCACTGTCATGTCAAGTCCCTCCCAACGCTGAGACATGTCTACTTTAGACACTTTATACAGGGATATCAGCTTCCCATTTAAAAGCACTGTGTTGGATCATAATAAACTATGTTTCAAAATCAAAAGAGATTGTGAGTCTGCTTTGTGACACAGGTCATGACCAGACACTCAGGAAAAACGTTTATGCTACAGAGTATGAGATCGCTGCTCTCCCCACTCACCCACTGTAAGGGTAAGGCTATGTTGCTGAGACTGAGATAGGGACATATCAGGCAGAAGTGGCCTGCCCAGCCCAGCTGAGTCATGTACATGTGTCAGCCACTCCAGCCAGTGGCTTGAAACTCCAGCTCAAGTAAGGCACTTGTCACGAGACAGCCGAGGGTAGTCATCGCCTGTCTCACTCATCTCTGCCTTGCTGACAGTGCTGAAGACTTCAACCAGGATTGCGTTAGAAAAAGGAGGAAATGGAGGCCACCAGGGGGGCAGACAAAATGGCTGCCTGAGCTTTCGTCTCTCTTTCCAGGCATCAGATTACGGCAAGAAACTACATTTAACGAGAACTTAATGCTGTCTTTGTGAAACGTTATTGTTCAGGAATGCCAGGGCTCCTTATGCCACAGTAGGGAGCAAAACCGCAGTCTTGGACCAAGCAATTGAGGCCAGCCAAGTAACTCATGGGACAGAGCTGCGGCACTTGTAAAATGGAAGACACTGGCTCAGGCCTGCTGTGATGGGAGAGCGAGAAACTAGCGCCTGCTCCAAACACAGCCGTGGAAGTCTACAGCCCGAAGCCACCAGGCTGAAGTAAGCATTCGACGCTCAGCCCGACCAGCAGAGGAGGTAAGGAGCTGGCAGAGATGAGGAGTGTGGAGGACAGCTCAGAGCAGGTGAGGGGCGGAGACTGCCTCTTGGCGTACGTGCTCTAGGCCCCATTGCATGCAGTTCAACTCCCCACCCCTGAAGCGGCCAGTCTTGGAGCAAGTAAAAGCACGGCACTGTGCTTTCTAATACTTATGGGGGTGTCCAGTGTCACAACCATCAGCCCGCTATATTTGTAAATCTCAGAGGACTCACCCGACTAGCTAATGGGTCGGCACCCCCACCCAACATGGGCTGGTGAGACAAGGCAAACAGCACGGCGCGGCTGCCATGGGTTGAGAGTGTTGGACACGGCATGAGTGCAGAGCCTGCATGGATTAAAATAAAATATTTCTCCCTCCTCCGCTCTCTGCATCCTCCAGGAATGAGGAAGCAAGCCGTGTCTCCCCATACCTGTTACTTACGCTCGGGAAAGTAGCAGTATGGCGATCTCCTTCTTGCGCACCAGCGTGGGAGCCATCAGCGCAGCAGACAATTGGAATCAGTAGAACCAGAGGAGTCCTATATACTGGTGGCACCAGAGCAACACAGAGGGACTCATAGCACACCACTGCAGGTGAACCAGGGCACAAGGGCGAACAGCTCAGACACAAGGTACCCTAAGGGGAAAGGCGACCTCAGGGTGGCAGGCTGGATGATATAAGGTACTGTGGCATAAAAGGTACCCACAGCCAGTGGAATCCCAGAGGCAGCAACCAACACCGAAGCCTCTTGCAGGACACAGCAAAATACATCTATTTGACCAGGGGGGTTCCTGATACTGCGCAAAACTGCCTTAGATAAAAACTCTAGCTCTGCACTAACATTGCTTCCCACCTCCTTGTGGGTAAACCTGGATCCGCACACCCTCAACATGCTGCGAACATTCAGCCACATGTCAGAAAACATGGAACAAGACGAAGTCCAAAGCTCCTCAGAGATAGCTTGAAATGATCGCGATAGCGCAACCAAATCAGACATTCACCTTCTGCTCGATTAAAACCAGCCTGAAAGAAACAGTCTCTGACCTGCAAACCAGTATGACTAAGGTTGAAGACCGAATGGAAGCTGTGGAGCACAACCAACTATCCAACAACATAACAGCTTATATGACCTACGAGGCCAGGTTCCAATATTTGGAGTCGAGGGAGCGCTATATAGAACTAAAACTTGTTGATTTCTAAAATCAGGAGAGACGGACGAACATCTGCATTATCGGCCTTATAGAGAAACAAGGTGAGACACCAGCTGGCCTGGAGAACAGTGTAAAGGCTCTGGTTACATCCGTTTTCGAGGTTGCTACTCCCCGTAACCTGGAGTTCGACAGGGTTCACAGAGGCAGAGGTCCCCCGAAGGGTCCGCTGTCCGTCTTGGTGAAGTGCCATTACTACAAAAAGAAACAGGAAATTCTACAGAGAGAGGGAAAAGGAGCCCATAGACTTCGAGAGGTCGAGTGTGAAATTATTTCAAGATATTTCTGCCACTACACTTAACTTGAGAAGGGGATGCCACCCTCTGACAGCCTGGCTACAAGAACGGGGGGTTCGTTATCGATGGGGGCACCCATTCTCTTTGAGCTTTGAGTATGATGGCAAACGATTCAGGATGACCTCAGAAGATGAAGCCTAGAGAGCCCTGGAACACCTGCAGGCAAAGACAATAAACCCGGCCAGTGATACAACCAGAAAACTCACTGGCTCGCCGCAGAAAAAATTCCCGATCTCCCCGAGGAGAGATCGTGCCCCCGGAAAGTGGAAATACAAATGGCACAACAAGCCATGAAAAGTGTTGCTCCACTACATTTTTGTCACCAGTGTACTAGTGAGAGCGCATTGTACCTAGCGAGCAATCGCCCTGAAGCGTAAAGAGACATGTCCCAGCAATGGAACTGGGAAACATGTTGAGCATGCCAACTGTGACATATTATCAGTATTAATTAAAATGTTATAAAATGACGTTGATTAGTCCTACAAGGTTTCACTGCATGATGTTTCTTGCCATACTTTTTAGATGTATTAGTAGCTTCAAATGTTAGCCTGGAGAGGGGCCCTTGTAGCGTGGCCCTTCTGTTCACCCTTGAGGGCGTCTCTATTGTCAGAAGATGCCAGACTTGGTGTTTCCAGAGGGGGGGGGGAATTCTCGTCAAGAGGAAGGGAATAATCAACTCCACATCTTAACACCACCACGCTTGCGACTCATCTCACGGCTAGTCCAGACTCTCTTTGCCCAGAGACCCACTGTATACTCACGAATACCCCTTCTTAGAGCGGTCACGCAGCAACAACACACATCCCGCAATGACTGCACTTGATGGTATAACGATTGTGTCCCTCAATGTCAAGGGCCTCAATTCACCGCATAAAAGATCAATGCTGGCGCGTCATTTTAAATTGTCAAAATTATGCATTCTGTTTGTCCAAGAAATCAAATATTCCCAGGGAGAGGAGCGCAAGATATTAGGTACAGAAATTGGAGACATGGTATGGGCCTTGGGAACTGCAAAGAAAGGGGGAGTCAGCATTCTATATAGGAAGTCGATAGGTCTCCAAATACAGCACGTCTACAGACACAGTCTAGGTAGGTATGTGGCCCTCAAAGGCACACTACGATCACTCCCAATCACCTTATGCTCTGCTTATGCCCCCAATTAACATTGATCACAATTCAGTGAGTCCTTGCTCAATTTCTTGGAGGGTTGGTGAGAAGGCACATAGTCTGTGGAGGGGACCTCAACATCGTGGCAGACCCCAACTGGTACTGGTACTCCATGAAAGCGAATGCCCAGCCACCAAATACTCTACAGGGGGTTAGATTCTTAAGCCAGCTAAGAGAACACCACCTAATCGATTCCTGGAGGACAATACACCCGAAGGACGGGGCTTTCATTTTTTACTCCCCACCACATACTCCAAAATTGACTATCTGCTGGTTGGGGCAGAGAGTGAACACTTGATAGTCAATGCCTCCATTGAGATAGTGGCATGGTCTGATCACAAACTCTGCAAGCTGGAACTGGATCTAGGCCCTTCCCACAGCACAGAACCGAGATGGGTATGCAATGACTACCTCAGAGAAGAATCAGTTTTCAGAGACACACTTACAGAAGCAATTAAAAGCTACTTTGAAACAAACAATACTAGGGATCTATCACAAAGTACAATCTGGGAAGCGGGGAAGGCCATGATAAGGGGAATCCTAACATCAGAAGGAGCTCATAGGAAAAAGATTAAGGTGAAAAGGGAAGAAGAGCTGAAGGCTGAGATTGCGCATCATGAACTGGAACACCCAACAGGGGCAGATTTTGTTTTAGAGCACATTACGACACTTCGAGAGAAACTGAAGGACATATGGCAGAGAAGGTCTCTGACACAATTAAGACTATTGAAACAAATTTTTTTTAAGAGAGGCGATAAAGCGCATACCATGCTATCCAATCACCTGCAGAAACAAAGAGCAGACAGAGCGATATATAAAATTAAAAGCGATCAAGGTCTTCTCCTGACTAATCTTCGAGATATAACAGATAGTTCTTCGAGATTTTACACTAGCTTATATACCGCTGACGAGGAGGGAAAGGAAATAGATATTTAACAGTATTTGTTTGCTCTTCCCCACCCTCTAATAGCGCAGGACCACTTGAACATACTAAATGCTCTAATATCTACCGAGGAGGTTAAAAATGCCATCACCCACCTCACTGCGGCTCGGGCCCCTGGGTAGGATGGGTTCACCCTGGTTTATTATAAAGCAAACTGTAATGCCCTCATCCCTCATTTGACAAAACTTTTCAACTCAGTCCTGGAATCGGGCCGAGCACCCTCGTCATTTACAGAGTCAAGAATAATTGTAATTCCCAAAGGGGGCAAAGATACCTCGGAGTGTGCATCATACACCCGATCTCACTCATAAATGTGGATGCTAAACTCTATGCCAGTATCCTGGCCTGTCGCCTGGCTCAGGTTCTCCCCCAACAAATTCACACTGACCACGTCAGTTATATAAAAGGCAGGCAAGGAGCAGACAATGTACGTAAAGCCCTGGACCTAATGGCCGACCCCGACAAGGAAGACGAATGCCCCATCTTGATGTCCATCAATGCTGAAAAGGCGTTTGACCGAGTTGAATGGCCTTTTCTGAACGCAGTAATGAGGTGGGCAGGTCTTGGGGAAGTGTGGACCAGGGGCACTCGTGCACTGTACCGAAATGCGTCAGCTAAAGTCCTTGTCAATGACATCGCCTCTGACTCCTTTAACTTAACACGAGGCACGAAGCAGGGCTGCCCGCTCTCCCCCCTGTTATATGCCCTTGTGATTGAGCCCTTTGCACAGAAAGTGCGGTCTAATCCCCAAATCTGTGGTATGTCAAGAGGTGGGAAAGAGTATACATTAGCTATGTTTGCAAACAACATCCTGACATACCTTACACGTCCATCAAACACTGTTCCTGTCCTCTTCAAAACAATGCAGGAGTACGGCAGGTTAATGGGATTCCGAGCCAATTTGAAGAAGACAATAGCGCTGCCCCTCCATCCAACCACCACCCTCTCACCTCAGCTCATAGAGGAATGGGGCTTCCAAATCCAGACGGAAGCCATCAGATACCTTGGAGTAGAGATCACATCCAGCCTGGGTAATCTGTTCCAAGCAAATTATATACCCCATCTAGAATACTGTTAAAACCTGAACAGATGGTCCAAACTATCAATATCCTGGGCTCCGAGGTTCCCCACCATTAAAATCAACATCCTCCCAAGATTCTTATTCCTCTTCCAGTCACTTCCAGTTGTGGTCCCTGACCCCTTCTTAGTGGAAGTCAAGCAAACATTATTGTAATTCTTATGCGCAGAATCAAAAGATAAAGGAGGCACAGGGTACCCAGATTTCACGGAATACTATAGAGCCACCCAACTTAGAATTATCTCTGATCACCTCTGGGAAAATCCAGAGAAGTGATGGGTCTCCTTAGAAAACACTTTCTTTGCTGTGGTCACCTTGGGTGAATGGTTGTGGGTCTGACGCACATCTATGCCCCGCAGAGTCCATGAACATCCAGTTCTGACTGTACTATGGACTATATGGTGCCGCTCACTATCCATGAAAGGAATCACAACATGGCCTTCCCCCTTAGCTGTATTTGGGCCCCCCATACGTGATCACCTTAGTGAGGTTCACTGTTTCCAACCATTATATGACAACGGGTTAGTCAAAGCTGAGCAATTGTGGAGGAAGAGGACTTACCTCTCGAAAACAGAGCTCGAAAGTGCCTTGCACAGCATTGCAATAGATCCCTTACTTCATTTGCAACTGAGGAGTGCCATGCATGGCCCCCGCTGGGGTAATTCCCTACGTCGCACACTCACAGCGTTTGAGCAGGTCCTAGCAATGAATCGGGGCTCAAAGGGATTGATTACTGCTCAGTATAATGCACTCCTTACCAGAGCTAACCTATCCCGCCCAACCACTGAGGCTAAATGGGACACAGATCTGGGACTTCAAAACTGCTGAATGTGTGGAAGGCCATACAAAAGGGTGTATGGAGCTCATCAAACCCCATGCAGTACAAAGTGCACAATGTAACATTTTGATGAGGTAGCACTACACTCCCCCGTGGCTCTCTAGGATGTTTCCAGGAACCTCCCCATATAGTTGGAGGGGTTGTGGAGAGGTATGTGAATACTGGCATCAATGGTGGAACTGTGTGCACATCCAGGCTTATTGGAGTGAGGTCTTGGGGTAGATACGAGCAGTAGATGGTATTTCTAGGATGCTATCCTCACTACTGGTACTGTTGGGCATTGAATCGGAAGGGGACGACTCATACGCACTGCTCTCACATATGCCCCGCAACCTGCTATTAGCGGCCAGAGTCTGTTTAACGATCAAGTGGAAATGGGAAACCCTACCTACTAAAAGGGAATGGGTCACAAAGCTCATGCTATATTTGAGATGGAAAGCCTCACCGCAGCATTACGATAGCGCATAAGCACATTGACCTGATCTGGTTCCCCTTCACAGAACGTTACACAGCATACCAGGAATCACTGCCAGAAGCAATTGAGTAACTAACAGTTGGGCGGTCAGTACTGCCATAGCAGGAGTTATTAATCCCCATACAGAACATCCACTCGGAATGTAAAGAGAGGGCGAACAAAGTTAGTTGGATTTGGACTAGGTATTTTACTGCATGTGGTGGATGCATTGAAAGAATAACTGTGAAAGGGGTGAAAGGTTTGGTGAAAATCTGTTTTTTTACATTTGCTAACTACCGACTGTGTGCCAAATGGCGAGCATATTTTTGTGAACTTAATATGCGTATTTGGTAACTGTTATGATTGTTGTAAAACCAATAAAACACATTTTAAAAAAAGGAGGAAATATTTGTGTATGTTGCGTGCTGGCACTGCTGCATACTTTGCAATGCATCAGGAATTGCATTTTTTAATGTCCCTGCACCCATTGTCCAAGCTGCCCCATGTCGACAACAGACTGCAGAGAGGGGATCAGCTCCACTCAACGGCCTCACTAGCTCATCAGCATACTGCTCCTGTTAGTATTATTGTGTTGGAGGCTCTTTAATTGTAACAGAGGAGCAGGGTCTTTTCACACACAATGATTCCATAAGTATATAATGATGATAAGTTGGGGCCTGCTGCGCAGTCTCTGCTGCACTGCCTGTCTCCTGCCTCTCTATTGCCTAACGCGCTTTGTGTTCCACAATGTCTCCTTTGACACAGCCACACAGGGCCACCACCCCGCCCAAAAAAAGTCCCAATATCCAGCCCCCCCTGCCCAATGACAGTGGAACATGAATCATATTTACATGAGCTAGTCATCATCTTCTTTCCTGGTCATCATGTTCTACGGTAGTTTAAGTTCAAACACCTACAAATACATAACTTTGAAAATAAATCTAACCACTGATGCACAGTGCAATATGACACACAACTTTTTGAATGGATCGCCCCTCCTAAACAACCTTGATATGCTATGCCATCGTCCTCAGTAAGATAACTCAGCGTGTTGAGTGCTTGATGATGCAATCTATGTGTCATCTGCAGGTTGTAGGTCCGAATCCCGGCAAGGACAAGTCTGCCTTTCACCCTTCCAAAGTTGATAAATGTGTACTAACTTCAGTTGGGTTGATAGTAATGGTATGTTAATGTTTCATGTACAGCGCTGCAGTAAAACAGTTATAAATAACAACGCATTACCATTGTACTCTGCGTTTTGGGCCTGGCAGCAGAAGGAATAGCATTTCCATTGGACCTGACCAATATTCAGGGCCTCATTATCATTTTGGTGGTAGGCATGCTGCTATTGGCACCATGGCTGCTGCCAGAATCGGGTCCGAGTTCGGAGGGCCCGGTAATTCCTCCCTCCAGGAACCCGGGCCCGGACCTTCCCCATTCCCATTTCAGCCCCCATAGGGCTGAATGGGAATGGGGGAGGGAGATAACAACGGGCTGATTATGACCGGCCCGTTGTTAGCTCCCTCTTCACCTCGCGGGACCCGCTCTGCACGTCTGGTGAAACCAGACGTGCAGAGCGGGTCCCGCGAGGGGTCCTCGTAATGTGGCGGAATGGTGTTAACGGGTCTGCATCGTTTTGTGACACCTGTTAACCCATTCCACCACTCTTGTAATGAGGCCCTCAGTCACAGTAAACTGAATCAATGAAATCCACATCCAGCACAACAGGCCAACACTCTGACATTGTATACTTTAGAGAACAAAGCACATGGAGCATGGTGCTGCACAGAGTCCATCGCTCCAATTGCACACTGTGATGAATTTGACCATCCGCAAGGCTTTTTTGAATGTTTAATTAAATGGAATGATGGTGGACCAACCTCAGGAAAATGTGTGGGGCTAATCCACCCACATGTTTCCTATGCTCACACCATGACAAAAACATAGACCTGTATACTCCAGGCTGGACAACTCCTACAGGCACTGTTCACCCCTGTCATATTTAGCTGGAATGTGACAGCCGGGGAGTGGACAATGTCATCTCCAAGAATGTGGAGGACCAACCTTCGCTCTGCCATGGTCAGCGGCTACATGGATCCACCCTGCTCTTTTGTTAGGGCCTGCAGCTGGTGCAAAGGATTTTCATACCGTTGTGTACCTAAGACAGGTAAATCTACAACCCCATAAATTGACTCCTACCTAGGGTCAACCTATCTCTGCGGTCTGGGGTAGACCTGAATCTACATGTAAGAAGAGAGAAAGATACTCTATGTTCCAAATACAACTCTCTCATACATGTTGCCAAGTCTGGACATACAATCGTTAAACACCATCATACCTCAGAGGGCCACCCTTGAAGTGATCAAGGACGTTTTACACAACAAGAATGATGGTCATCTGGTCAGCAACAAGTTCATTTGGTGCACTGAGTTTGCACTGACTAAGAATTTTTTCCAATTTCAAAGTGTGTTTTACCAACAAATTAAGGGGACCGCCATGGGTGCAGCAATGCTGACTAATTTGGTAAATCTATATGTTGATTTTTTTGAAAAATCTCTCATCTATGGAGATGTTAACCCTTACAAACATCACCTACATGAATGGCTAAGGTACATTGATGATGTATTTATAATCTGGGATGGTACAAAGGAGGAAGCAGTAGACTTGGGCCCTCATTACGACCCTTGCGGAAAGCGACTGACCGGAGCGCCACAGCGTAAATAGCGTTTCCGCCATTGCACGAAGGAGCAAAGTGCGGCCCATTCCGACCCATCGGGCACGAGCACCACGCCACGGCGGAAGTGCAAAGTCCGCGATGGCGGAAATGACCCCAAAACGGCCCACACCGCCGCCGTACGGCGCCCTAGGTGCAATACCGCCACCCCTCTTAGCGGTCACCGCAGTGTGCGCCTACCGGAAAGTACGGTGACCGGAAATATACGGAAACGGAAGTTAAAACATGGGCCCGGAACGGGAAACATCCCGGCGTACACCTATAAAAACACTAAAACCACACAACCACTAAAATCACTACCCTGAAACACACCCCAACCCGTCACCCACCCTAGCGAAACCAAGACAAATGGGAAAAGTAGCGAAGAAAGCGTGCGACCGCAAGCGGCAGGTCCACTTCTCCCGCGAGGAACTCACCGTGCTAACAGAGACCCTCCAGGAGAATGCTGCCGTCGTCTTCTCCAGGCAAATGACCAGAACGGCACTTGCAAACAAGAAGACCATATGGGCTCTGGTGGCACAGCGGGTAAGTGCGGTGGGGACCGCACCCCGCACCCCACAGCAATGCCGCAAGCGATGGGACGACCTGCGGATACGCGTCCGCAGCATACTCTCTGCCAACCGCAACATTGCCACAGCCACCGGGGGAGGTCCTGAATCACCCATCAAGTTGACCCCCTGGGAAGAAATCTGTGCCTCCACCATCGGAATGGAGAGCATAGAGGGAGTCGGAGGGATGGAGAAAGGAGTGCAGACATCCGAAGATTCAGGTAGGTGGGCCCGATAAAACAATGCCAAATCCACACAGTCCATCCATGTGAAGTACCATGCGTCCACATAGTGCAACAGAAACACATGTCCAGGAGAACGGCCACACACATCGGCCTGATAGCGCACGTTAAAACGCACAATAAATACATAAATAATTAAAAACCCCTAATACACGCACTACACGTGCAGCAGGCACACCCTAACTGCAGGCTGCCAAACAACTGCACCCTCACTCCACACACAAATCAAAGCACCTCCAAGGACCCGACCCAAATCACCCTCAGGTACCACCCCAGAGCATGTGATACAATGCCATTCCAATTCGCACAGACCCATCATTAACCCTCGCCCTCCTTTACTCCACCACAGGGTCCGATCCAAACGACGAGCTACAGGACACCCCTACCAGCACACCTGCAAAGAGGGCCAAGACCAACGGCCAGAGACCCTCCACCTCAGCTGCACGCATCAAGACACGGCAGCAGCACAAATCAGGTGGCAGCACAGAGGAGGGAACATCAACAGGCACCCCAGCAGCCAGCATGCCCACAACACCACCACCACAGGTCCCCCCAATGGATGCCACAGAAGGCACTGCCTCTGGTGGCAGCAGCACCATAGGTGACACCCCATTGATGGCAGCATGCTCCGACACAGAAAACGGGGATGTCGAAGTCAGATCCATCCATGACCTGTCCCAATCCCCCTGTCTGTCCCATCCCGTACAACATGAGGATACCACGCAGGGGCACCCACAAGACAACGACTGGCCATCCCCCCCAAGCCCTGTGGCAAGGCAACATGAGGACAACAGCCCCTCCTTGACACCCCCGCCAATGGGCATGGCCTAGCAGTGGCAACAGTCCCTCGACCAGTTAATCGTGCAACAGCAGCAAATGGCCACGCTCCTCAAGGACCATGCCGATGAATGTGGGGGCACTAAGGCAGACATAGAAACATCAACTGAGACACTTAGGGCAGAAATGGAGAGAGGCACAGAGACGCTGAGGGCACAAATGGAGAGTAGCACCGAGAGCCTGAGAGTCCAAATGGAGAGAAGCACCGAGAGCCTGAGGGGGGAACTGCATGCGACGTCCATAGACGTATGTGCCGAACTTGCCGCAGTGCGCCGTGTGCTCACTGAGCTCTCGCAAACCCTTAGGGACATGCATGGACGTGAGCAGGCAGACACATCATCCGTTGCAAGTTCCGTCCAGGGCAGCCCCCAACGTAGATCTGGAAGGAACCTGCGCTCCACAGGCAGGGGTGCCCCTGATACCCGCAGAGGGGGCTTGCAATAGCGACAGCCCACTGACAATGAGCATCTTTGGACACTGGGGTTCGTGGGGGAGGTAGGAGGGTGGAGGGGGTGTGTTGGGCTCACTTGGGTGGCGGGTCGATAGGGTGTTCAACATGACATCACATATGCCATAAAAAGTGCACGATCAACCAATGAGATGTGTGGACATTGATTTCTGTGTACTAGGCCATCATAGGCGTACAGTCCATGTTGTGCATGTCCCAGACACGCACAGTGCCACGAGTCCCGTGTCCATGTATCAGCCACCAGGCGTGAGTGCTAGAAGCATGCATCAATGAGATGCTGACGAATGTCACGGGCCTCCGGTGCCTCACAGACTCCATGAGGTGCTGCCACATCCCCACCCTCATCATGACCATCATCAGGTGCTTGCAGTTCTGCGTCAGGGGGCATGGGCACATTTCTACGTACGCACATGTTGTGGAGCATGACACATGCCATCACCATCTTTGCAACCTTCTCATGGCGGTACAGGAGTGCCCCGCCAGACCTGCTGAGGCAGCGGAAACGAGTCTTCAGTAGGCCGAAGGCCTGTTCAATGACTACACGGGTACGTGAGTGGGCATGGTTGTAGTCCTCCTCATGCTGGTCCCGTGGGTTCCGGACTGGTGTGAGGAGCCATCTCTTCAGTGGATATCCAGCATCACCTGTATGTGGACGAGAAACGTATGATGTGGAATGCCATTGCTACGTACGCACACCCCCCCCCTTCCTGCCAGGTCATTGCAAAATCACATTCCCCACATAATCATGCATGTAATGAGACTCACCGAGTAGCCAGGATCTGTTCCCTGCGTGTCGCTCCATGTAGCGTGGTATTGTAGAGTTCCTCAAGACCATAGAATCATGGGTTGATCCAGGGAATCGGGCACAACAATGTGTAATGATCCTGTTGGAGTCACACACCATTTGTACATTCAGGGAATGAAATTGTTTTCTGTTGCGGTACTGGGCCTCCATGGCATGTGGGACGACCAATTCCACATGGGTGCAGTCGATGGCACCAATGCAACCCGGTATGCCGGCAAGTGCATGGAATCCCACTTTTGTGTTGGTAATTTCCTGCTCCGAGCGTGGTAGAGAGATGTAGTCGTCTGCGTGCTGCAGGAGGGCATCGAGCACTTGCAATAGTGTCCGTGAGAACAGTGGCTGAGAAATGCCATGTAACTGTCCGACTGTGTGCTGGTAGGTGCCTGTGGCCAGGAAGTGGAGTACAGACACCACCTTCAGTAGGGGTGGGATGGCGGTAGGGCTATCTATCATGCTGACAAGGTCAGCCTGTGTCATGTCCACAATGGCGGCTATGGTGTCCCGGTCCAGACGGTAGAGGGTGTGGATCTGCTCATCAGTGAGGTTGAACGGATGTGCTCGGAGGCGTGGGATTGCGGGCTGCCTGCGTGGTGGTAGTGGCTGTGCTGGCGGCCCTTGCTGGCCCTGCCTTGGCCTCCTCCTCCTCCTGCGTCTCCTTCGTGCGGCCGGTAGCAGTTGGTGTTCGTCTTCTTCTTGGAGTTGGAGTAGTTGCAGTGCTATCAGGTCCCCCAGGGCCAACATCGCGAGTCCTGCCGGTAGCATTTCGGTGTGGTTGTGGGAGGAGACTGGCTGTGCAATTTATGTGTTTTCAGGCTGTATGGCCTCCACCTGTGGTGATTAATTCCACCTGTGCAAGCTGCTCTCCCCTTTGGCCGAGCACGTCCCGCGCACAACGCTGCAAATCGGGGAATGGCATCTTGCTATTGCAATCATGTATTTGTACCCGATGGCCGTGTAACATTGGTTGACATGTTCATTCTGCTGTGGTCCCATTGTTGCACATACTATCTGTGCAGTCGCGAACAGACTTGTGAAGGGTCAGTGGAACGTAGTACTCGAGTAACGGTGGGCCCTCATGCATCACTTTACCGAGTTGCAATGACGGGCGGGGCGTCCCATTTGTGGGTGAAGGCAGTTGACATTTTCACACACAGCCGCACTCGATGGAATAATTAGTGATTTCGAACGGCCACAGATGCCTTTTCGGCGTGATGTTGCAAATGTGGAATTCCAAGGGCGGCGCTTTCGGTTTCCAGCTAGCGGCGAGGAGATGCCCACAGGTCTGACTGCAAATATAACGTTCTGTTGTTCAATGTCCTTGAGACAGGGCCCATGGCGAGGAAGCAATGATTGATATGAATAGTTTGGGATGCGCAATTGCTACGTGGGCGATGAGGCCGGCCGTTCCCACATACATGTTACTTCACAACACTGGAATTACGGGCTGGGGCACTGTGGATTTTGCAGGCTGCATAACGCACAGACTCAATGGATGTTTCTAATGTTATGTGAGTAATTATTCAGGCGTTTTGATTCCGGGGTGAGGGAATGATGAATGGATGCATGGGCAGGGGATTTGATACAGAGTTTGCCATGTACAGGGCTTCTTGGGATCTATCCGCCTCCCCTACGCTATGTGATGCAGGGCTGCCATGGTGGGACCATCGTCTATCTGGCCTTGTTGAGCCCTCCCTGTCTCGACACGCCCTCAGACACTTGTGTCCATGCACATTAACATTCCCATCTGATGGATTCTGTTTTGACAGACGCATGCACAGGTACACTCGTTTGTGATGGTGTTTGCACCTCGATATAGATGGTTAGGAGTCGCAAGTGGTTTTGGGGTGGTGATGATCCTTTGGAGTGGGCTAGCATGCATATGGCTGTGGATTTCGTGTGATCATTGAAGTGAGTTGTTGGAATGTAGTTCTGATGGCCATTCTGTTCTTTTTCTTTTCTTTTGGTTGACAGGTATCTCCTCCCCTTTTGCCACTGCCATCTGTATGCCACTCCTGCAGATGGCTTTTACTCCCGACACCTGCTGCTTCGTGTTAATCAGTGGAGCAGCATTACGATCTTATGGGACGATCGCCAATGGCCCACATGCCCTTACGCAGTACTGGTGGCTCGGAGCAACATTTCGGCCTTTCAGCTGGACTAGTGCCTCCCCATTGGGACGGCCCTGCGGTTCTGTGCGCTTCCATGTTGCCTTTTCGTACGTGAATGTGGCTCTGTGTACCATGAGGGAACAGGACGACACACAAGTAGTGGCTGGTCATTTCTTGCGGATGCAGCCCACAATGGTGATTGGTGTTTAGGAGTTCATGGCCTGATGGCTGTATGGGCTTGGTGACTTTGATGTGCATTAAATTTCTATTCTGATTTGGCCCGTGTAGCGTTATTCTTTGCAAGTGATGTGGCATATGCCTATTTGGGGGGCAATGTATTGTGAGGAGATCTGCATTGGGTTCCAGCTTCGGAGTTTAGTTGCGTGGTACTGTACTGTGCGCGTTTGCCTACTAAGCCCGTGAGGTCAGGGATGGGGGCTGCCAATATGACAGTTTGAATGTTGTCATGCTCAGGGGCGGGGGATTGGGTTTTGTGTAACAGATGCCGGTCAGCCAGGTGGACTGGTGGAATGATGTGATTCTCGGAATATGGCTGGTCACAGGTGCCTGTGTTTGCGTGCGTTTCTTGGTGGGGGACTGTGGTCATGTCCATTGGGATGGCTTCTGTATTCGTGCCATCTGTGCCCTGCAGCTCCCATTGGCCCCTCTTGTGTTTCTTTTGTTCGTTGCCATGCATGGGTGACTTGTACATTTCAATGGTTGCATTGTGGCTTCATTGCGCCTACGGGGAGTTGTACTTTGTGGGCAGGGAGCGGTGTACAGGCACTCAGTGGGGCCGTTTACGGTTGATTCGCGATGCCGTACTTCTCACCATGGCGGAATGGTACATTACGCCATGCCTGATGGCGTTAGGTACATGTCCGCTAGGGTCGGAATTGGCGTACCGTTGCGCCATGGTGGTGTTTGCGGTTTCGCATGGCGCGCGCGCGCGTGCTTGGTGCAGTTAGCGTTGGCGTTCACTACGGTGTCGCTAATGGCTTCGTACTTTGCGGTGACGGGTCAGAGTCGCACCGAGCGCTATTCGATGGCGGTATTGCATTTCCGCCATCGTTTTCCGATTTCCGCAAGGGTCGTAATGAGGGCCTTTGTCAATTTACTGAATTTACAAAACAGATTTATTAAGTTCACTAAAGAATTTGGGGAACAGGAAATACATTTCCTGGACATCATGGTGTTTCACCATCTAGGGATCCTCAAAGAAAACCCTTTTAGTAAAAGTACGGACAAGAAGGCTTTACTTACTCGAGTCATCATGCCAACTATATCAAGTTCAATTTGCCGTTCGGACAATTCTTGAGGCTCAAGAGAAACAGCAGCCTGAAAAAAGACTATAAGAACAGTGCTAACAATCTACTAGACAAATTGTTAGTAAGAGGCTACCCGACTAAATTAGTAAAGGACTCGTCTAAACGAGCCTATAATAAAAACTGTGAAGCCCTCTTAGAAAAAAAGGACAAAGAGTGAAAGAGGCTAATAACAAAAAAAACGGGTACAGTGTTCGTTAACACGTTTCCAACTTGTCATATAAGATCAAATCTGTGGTTAACAAGGTGCGGATAAAGGTGTATAATGACAAAGACAAACTCCTTCCATTAGTGGCTTTAAAAACCAGCCAAAAATCTTAGGAACATCATTGTGAAGAATGACATCTCCGAAAAACTCAAAACCCAGACACGCCAAACTGCATTATGGGGTATGACTTCTGTTAAAGGACATTTTTCCTGTGATCAATGCATTATGTGCAAACACACTAAACAAACAATGTAAGTAAATATAGGCCTTGATACAAATAGGATACTAGAAGAAATGACCAATTGCAATACAGATACGGTAGTTTATATGATTACTTGCCCATGTGGGCTGCATTATGTGGTTAAAACCAATAGGAAATGCAAAACAAGGATGATAGAACATCACCGATGTATTAAGAACAAGGTTATGTTGGCCCCCATGGTAAAACACTTTATGGAGAAAGACCACACCCATGAGGAATTCGAATGGGTGATACTTAAGAGGGTACATGGTACTCACAAATAGGATACCAGCTGTAAACTTGACATTTTCGAACAAAAGATGATTTTTAAAATGCAAAGCCACGTTATTGGGCTTAATGGAGGAATTGATTTACATCATATCTCCCTGTCCTTATCATGTTATATACAGCTGCGTGGTTCTATGATCAGTTGATCAATAGGCATGTTCAAATTGTTCAAGAAGGCTCAAATCAGCCAACAATGAATGTATCAATTTGTTCATGCTGATGCACAGTAGAGTTATCAGTCTCAAAATTGCTTGAATGTAAAAGACAATCGTGATTACATTAAGATGAGTTCATGCGTATATCTTTGCAAATTAGGTGGAATTGGGCATTCAACGAATGTGTCACTTTGTAAATGCCCAGAGATGTTTCAATTGTCAAAGATTATTGATTTCTTCAACACTATTTCTTCTACCATAAAGATGCACATAATCCACCTTGTGAGACTGAACGGTGTGTGGGAGTCAGTAATATACAGTGTTTTGCATGCCTTCAAGAAACCTTTAAATAGTTGTGTGCGTTCCGTTTTTTTTGTCATTTTTGGATGGCTACAAGTAACGCATTAACAAACATTTTAGAAATGCTGAGCTTGGTTGGAGCATGAGTTTCCCGCATTTGAATCCATACTGCATTGATATCTGAGGTTGTCCAATATGGCGGTATACTACAACTAGTGCAGCGTTAGTCCAGTTTACATGTTCCCCAGTATATCACCATATGATGCAGTGGTCAGAATTGCTTCCAGTTTTAGATCTGGTTTCTGGTGTGGCACGTAGTGAGAACACGAAGGTAACGAGTGGCGGTTTTACAATTTTATTGTAGTGATTATAAGGCATTTCTGATTAAGCTATGTTGGGAACATATTTAAGATATTGTGCATATATGTCCTACATGTACTGTGGAAATTGGAGACTTTTTTGGTGGATATTCGGTTCCAGAGGTGTGGTTTATTTAAAAAACATTATTCAAAAACACCACCTTCGTTCCTGGGTTTTCACGCTGTGCTATTGTGAACCTTCATGGTTTTAATGGGTGCCCTTTAATGTTACGGTCTAGGCTCACGTCGAGGGACATAATATTCTGAAGAAAGTGATTGATGCACAGATACAATACAGAAATCAAGTGAACTTGATGGGAGCTATTTAGAGTTCATAAGGTAAGAGGAGTGTGTGTAAAAGTACATTTAGAGGTAACAGTGAGAACCAGGTTTTTTATGGAGTTGTTGAGCTTCCTCTACCATTGTGTTTTTCTTAACAGAAAGTAAAATTTGTCTTACCCATCCATTCCGTTGGACTAAAGTGTACCACATGCAATTCCCCTGATTTGGCTACGCGAGGTATGATTCCATTTGATACAACCAAGAGGTGGTGGTATAGTGGACATGGGGTAATGGGATTAGTGTCCCGGTGGAGTGGTGTTATAGTGGAGATAGGGTGATGGGATTAGTGTCTGGGTACCCTTCCACAATGTTGATGGGTTTCCATGTGTCTGATGTCATTGTAGTGACCGCAAGAGCCTCTCACAGAGTAAACAGCACTTATTTATTTGGAACTGGGCAAAACAACTAATTTGTTGGACGCTGTTGAAGTACCATTTCAGGTATTTGTTGTAGAAGATGATGGAGTATGCTATTGGGGATTACTCGAGGTACCCCCTACACTGTATATTTACAGGTGGTTGGGTTTAACATGCATTTGGGGTGCCAGTCTTAAGTAGGTGATCGAGGTGTTCTTTTGTCTCTCTCTTTTTTAGGTTTTTACCAGCATTGAATTTGTAATGCGAATTACCCAAAGAACAAAGTGTTGAAGACATCTTAATGTAAATCCCCTGATGAATGTTCAGCCAGTGTGGTGATAGGAACAGAAACATGTTGGGAGTCTAGTATAGAGACAGGTTATGAGTGCCAAAGTTTGCATCATTGTCATTTGTGTCTGTTGTATTGCTTTATTTTTGTTTATCTTGTTGATGTGATTTTGTATTTAGTCATTATCTGCTTTGTGATTCTATGGGTGTTTTTTACTTAATTTGTTCATGATATATGAATTCATAAATTGAATCAATTTGGAACTGTATACGTTTTAGGAGTACTCTGTCAATTTTATCAGGACTATTGATATTGAGAGAAATGTAGTCACTTCATCTTCTATGAGAGAGTTGTGTTTGGAGCAAAGAGTATCTATCTCTCTTCATACATGTACATGGGATTATCATACCAACAGAGGGTACTTCGAACATGACCACATGGGTAATGGCTGAAGAGGATTGCAAAGGAGGCCAGAAGCCCAACAACCTTTCGTAGGCAACTGTGTCAACCTGAATCCAGCTCCTGCCTCTCAGCATCAATGGCAGTGAACTGTCACATCTTGGTCTGTTTAGACCAACCCACTAGAGTTCCCCATTCATAAGGTACAATAATGTGGTTAGCAGAAGCCAGAAAGTCTGGTCTCACCACAGCTTAAGGGAGACCTGCTGCTTTAACAGGGACCATACAGCGAGGACCATTAACCAGAGATATTCTTAGAACACAACAGACAGGAAGATGGGAGGGACCTAGTAGCACAAGGGATTGAGCCCAGGGCTCATTCTGTTGAGAAAAGTGTTCTGCCATATTAGTTCTGGGGCATACATTGTTCCTGTTTTCAACACTTTATCTTTCCTGTACTAACACATACAATAGATTGTTAGTAGGGACCCAATGTTTGGTTCATTGAGGTAGGCTTAGCCTACAACAATCACTGTTCCCACTTGGCTTTAAAAGAGAATGAAGCCTCTCTTTTGGCAGATCATTTATCAACTTTACCAGAAGAAACAATGAATAACTCAACCTTGGGCCCTGGCTGAAAGTACCGTCTGCCTTACATTTTCTGCCAGTGAAGAAAGGCCAGGAGATACAAAGAGGGAAGCAAGATCCCTCCCCTAAATATCTCCCATGGAATAGAGAGAGTTACAAAACTCAGAGAACCCTCCAGCTGCTCCAGAACTGGTTCCCAGCCAGCAGACACTATGCCATGCTTGGCTCTGCAGCAAGCTTCCTGGATAGAAAGTGCCAGAAGGTCTCTGAACCTGCAACCAAGGACAAGGCAGCTGCCTGCAACACACTCCACATCTGTGGGCTGTCTGGCTTCAAGGACAAAACAAGCCCATTGAAGAAGCTGGGTGAAGTGCCTCGATGAGCATCTGCTGACATCCACCTAAAGGACATTTTTGAGCCAGTCGAGTTCCTTGACCCACAACCAACTGCAACTCTGACTGCTGTAAAGTCACAGTTGCTGAAATACATCTGAGACATCTTGACCAGTGCTTCAGTACCACCAATCAGCACTGAGATAATGATTAATGACCTGAGCCACCATGTACACCAACCTGCAGCCGTTTGTTCAGCTTTGATAACCAAACCGTCTTACCGCCTGATACCCGCAGCTGACCCCAGTCTTGAACTCTGTCACAGAAGCCTGCAAAGTGCCATGTAACTGACAAGACCCTGTCGAGCACCAAGAATGATGGGAATCGATGGATGGAGATTCATCAGGAAGTTTTTTGTGTGATGGTTTATTAGTTTGTCATTTTCTGCTTCCTCCAGTGTTGTCTGGATTAATTTCTGAACTTTTTCAGTTGGATTCCCAAAGATTTCTAGATAGGTGTTACCATCTGCTAGTTGTCTTTCTATTTCATGTTTGTATTGTTCAGAATTCATCACCACTAGTGCTCCTCCCTTATCTGTCAGTTTCAATATTAAATTCGGATTTTGCCACCTGCTGTTCTCTTTTGGTAAAGTTTGATTTGGTTCTTCTTTGGTAGTTCAGTTTCTCCAAGTCCTTCAGAACTTGTTTTTGGAACACATCTATCAGAGGATTCTGTATTGGGGGCATAAATGTGCTTTTTGGTTTCATTTCTAGATATTTGCAATCATCCTTTGAGGTTCCCCATTCACAAGTGTCAAAAAACAATTTCAGTTTCATTTTACGAGTGAGTTTAAAGAAGTCAATCTTTTCTTTCAAAAGTGAGCTACTGTTGTTTGGCACAAATGAAATGCCTTTCTGTAGAGTTTTTTCCTCAAACTTGCTCAATCTGTAATCTGAGATGCTTATGACTCATTTCTCTTTTGTGTGAAGTTCACTTTCCGAGTTGGGTTTTTTCTTCTTGCCTCTTCTAGTTTTGCCCGGTCTAAAAAAGATGCAATATTCTCTGATGGTGATTTCGTTACTTTTGATGTTGAAGGTACTTGCTCGTCTCTGTCTGCAGATATTTGTTGTTCTTGTTCAGGTGTTTCGGATTCACCACTAGAGGCCTCCGAAGAGGCGCTGCCTGTAGTAGGTGCTCTTTTGTTATACAGTGCTTTACTGCTCTTGGAATTGTCTTTCTGTTGATAGTATTCCTTCCACGAGTATACAATGTCTAGTTTATAGTCCAAGCTGTCCCTGCGAAATTTTCTGATTTTCTTGGCTTCTATTTCCTTTTTGTATCTATGCAGAATCAGATCTTGAAAAGTTGAAAACCTCACTAGTGAAAATAATAACAAAAGAAAAATTAGCAACTATACTAGAAGAAACAAATAACAAACTAGACGAATACAAAAAGGAAATAGAAGCCAAGAAAATCAGAAAATTTTGCAGGGACACCTTGGACTATAAACTAGACATTGTATTCTCGTAGACATACCAACAAACAGGCAAAGTGTCAGGAGTTACAGAATGAATGAACTCCGAAGTATTTGGACTAGTGCTATTTTTAAAAAAACAGGAAACTAACTTATAAGGGAGACATTTAAGAATAGCCACAACAACCCAAAGGAAAAGTTTTAGGTTGTGTTTATAATTTGAATTGAGTATCATTATGCATGAGGAAATGCTTCATTTTGAAATTATTGCGTTGATGCATTATTTATGTTAAACATTCATAAGCTAAGTATTCACATTGACTATTATTTACCATTTGTTTAGTAAAAATTAAATACATATATGTTAAACCAGAACCGTGACAAAGAATTATTTTGCATTGTTGATGCCCTAAAGTGTGCACAGAGCCTTGGTCATTTTTGTTTTAAATTGATTCCAAAAACCTCTTTGTTTAGATTTGATTCTGTAGCTCAGAATCTGGCTCAGTTTGCACCTAAGTAATCGAAAATAAATTTTCAAATTTGAGAATACCTGTTGAAAACATTAAGAACACATTTACGTAAGGTGTGCTCCTCTACACTTTTGTGTAAACTGATAAACATGCCTGTGTGCGATGTGAAATCTGCAGTTTATTTGTACAGACAAATCATCTTCAATGAGGATGATCCAATGGGGACAATAACAATCACAAATATATGTCTTGATGTCCTATGCTATCTATTAATGTGCCTTAATAGCATGTTTAACTCGTGGAGATAATAGCTTGCAATCCCCTCATTCTTAGGATGCTTGTCGTTCCTGCCTTCAGTCAAACCTGAGCTACCATCACAGCACAGAAGGCTACTGAAGGGGCTCTCAGTATCGTTAGATCAACATAAATAATCTGCTGGAAGGGACCCCGCATCCCTTCTCTGGCAGTACTACTAACTGGTTGGTTACTAACTGGTTGGTTTCTCAGAGCATTTGATTCTTCTCTGCCTATTAAATTACACATGTGCTTCTCAGTGTGCTGGCTTTTTCTCTTCCCATTAAATACACACAGAGCTTCTGTGATCTATCCTTCTCTGTTCAATAAATGCAAATAGAGCTCCCAGTCAGTTGGTGTTCGATTTAAATGCAAATGTGGCTCTAATTGTTTTGGCATTCTTCTCTGCCTACTGAATGCATGTGGGTTCACAGTGTTTTGGTCTTCACCACTGCCTTATAAATGCATATGGGTTACTCATCCTTTTGACCTTTTCCACCTATTAATTTAAAAATGGGGTGTTTAATGGTTGGCCTTCTCCTCCACCTTACAAATAAACATGTGGTTCTCAAAGCTTTGGCCTTCTCCTCGTAAATGCATGCGTTGTTTCCAGTGCTTTGGTCTCCAAATCCAGCTGCAAAATGAACATGGGGTACTCTCTACTTCACCATCTCCTCTGCTATTAAATGGACACAGGGTTCTAAGTGTTTTGGCTTTCTCCTCAGCCTACAAATATGAAGAGTGTGGGTCCAAGTATAATAACATTCTCCCCTGCTGACTAAATGCACATGAATTTATCAGTGCTTTGGTCTTCTCCTCTGTCTACTTAATGCATGTGTGGTTGACAGTGCTTCAGCATTCTCCACCTATTAAATGCACACAGAGATCTCAATGTCTTAGCCTTGTGGATCTCAGTCCTTTGTTCTCCTCCTTCACCCAGTAAATGCACATGGGAGTCTCAGTGTTTTGACATTCTCCCC
The DNA here is from genome assembly GCF_040938575.1 of Ambystoma mexicanum. Classification (NCBI taxonomy): domain Eukaryota; kingdom Metazoa; phylum Chordata; class Amphibia; order Caudata; family Ambystomatidae; genus Ambystoma; species Ambystoma mexicanum. The sequence continues at coordinate 929,680,773 of NC_090941.1, forward strand.
TGCCTATTAAATTCAGCCAGGTTCTTGAGTGTGTTGACCTTGTGCACCTTCTAAATCCAAATGGATTTCTGTTATGATGCACTTAAATAAGTAAGGTGTGTGTTGTAGGCAACAGTCCATAAAATAAGTAAGGTGTGTGTTGTAGGCAACAGTCCATATATAAAGTTATTATAGAATGAGGATTCCAGGCACAGCAGTTGGTGGAGAGTGGTCAAGGGAGAAGCTGTGCTTTGAGTCTGTTGCTCTTATACTTAAATAAACTATATATAAAGCAATCCTGATGTTCATGGTATATATCTAACATTGTCGACGAGGAAATCAAGGACTTAGACCACTGGTACCCTGCATAACGTGGCTCCATGAAGTGAAATGAAGTAGCTGCTCCACCCCTCCCGGGCGTTGATGCGACCAGCAAGGAAGCAGGTACAGGTGCTTCCTAGTACCCATGAGTAGCCGCTCCACCCCTCTCGGTGTTGATTCAGCCAGCAAGGAAGCAGCAAGGAAGTAGGTACTGGTGCTTACCAGTACCCGCAAGGAGCCGCTCCGGTCTCCCTGGGCATTGATGCGACCATCAAGGAAGTAGGTGATCCCAGTACAGCCACCAGTACCCTCCTCCAAGCAAGTGTGCCTTACCTGACTCTCGAGACAGGCACCCAAAATCTGGTCAAGTGTTGCGCGCACTGGCTCCATAGCTGTGAACTGTTCTCTCGGACGCAGGCTCTTGCGCATCCTCAGTGGGCGATCGATTCTGCCTGTCCTTCCTCCCGGGACAAAAGTGGATTGAGCATGCGCAAAAGTGAGATTTAGCAATGCCATGAAGCCAGGCCTGCATCTCCATGATGATGTGAAGTCACTCATCTAGCAATAAGCACAAGCTTGCTGGAGACACGTGCAACCTCCCCTACAATGTTGACTGTCCATAACTCAGTGAGCTTGCAAGATAAAAAAAGAAAAATGGAGAAAAAGAAAGATTAAAAAGGAAGAAGTTTCCTGCGTAGCATATTCCTGCAGCAAACATTGGAAATGGCAATGCCTTGTGTAACCAGTCCTCCAGTTTTTATGGCGTCTCCAATGGAAGAAGGGTTTTATCCACCCCATAAAAGCTACCTGTGGGAATTCCTACTCAAATGACAGGGAACTTTTGCTTTTGATGCAATTTTTAGGGTACGAGGGCCAACACATATATGACACTTTACCTCCTCTGTCAAATGAGGGTGGTGGCGATAATGCAAATGAGCTGGACAATGCGTTGCTCAAGTAGGACTTGCATTTCAACCGCAAAACAAGCACCATTTGGAGCGGTACAATTTAGGTGCTCGGAAACAAGAGCGGGGCAAAAGTGTTGAGGATTATGTGACCACCCTAAGACATTTCGCTCTGTTGTGCAAATTCACAGTCTATTGTTGAGCACATACATGATCAATTCATGATTTACTGCAATAGTAATAATATTAGAGAGGAGTTATGGCTAAAAGACGAACCCACATTGGATGAAGTGTTAGACATTGCTAAGCATGTTGAACACTCGTTGGCCTGTATAGCAAAACTGACCAAAAATGAGAGCAGAGAGGCTAAAGTGAAGGTGTTAAGTGTAGTGGATGGAAAGCAAAAGAAGGAAATGAAGGAAAACAAGTTGGGAAAGGAAACAGTGACCACAAGAGCTGTTGATCTAAAGGGGAAAGGAAAGAACCACGTTTATGCTTTCAATGCGCCAGCATTTCACACTTTGCTGGATCAATAGCATGCCCAGGTCGAAGAGTTATGTGTGCAAAGTGCAAGAGATGAGGACATTTTGAAGAGGGTCTTACATGTAAATGAAGAAGAAGAAGGGCAACGATCTTCAGAGGATGTTGGATGCCATGACGAAAATGTTACTGTTAACATGGTTCAAGCCGTGGATGAGGGGGAGTGTGAGCATCCATATGCAAGTGTGAGGGTGAATGAAAAGGAGATTTCAATGATGGCGGACTCTGGTTTGAAAATATTGCTCATGTCTGGAATAGTGTTTGAGCAGGATATGGAAGGTGATGTTCGGACTTTGACAGATCCAGATGTCAACCCTGCGGTGTAGAACCAGGATAAGATTGATCTGCTTGGATACATTGATGTGATATTTCAGTACAAAGGGAGGTGTGCATAAGGGAAAATTTATGTGATCAATAAAGGAATGACACTCCTTGGATGACGAGATCAAAAAAGACTGATGCTAAGGTGGGATCCTAATACTGATGACCAGGTTTTACATGTGGGTTCCACAGTGTGCGAGAAATTCAGAAATGTGTTTAGAAAAGAGGTAGGGAAAGTGAGTTGTATGAGACATCACATTGTGTTAAAGAAGGGAAGTGTCCCTGTTTCAGCGAAGTGACGGCCTGTTCCCTTAGGCTTGAAATATGGCGTAAAAAGGGAATTGAGTAATATATTGCGATTGTGCATGATTGAGAGGGTTGGTGGTGTTGAGTGGACATCCCCTTTAGTTGTAGTAAATAAATCGTCTGGTAATTTGCGGTTTTGTGTGGACCTGTGTGAATTGAATAGATGTGTAATGATTGATCACCATCTGTTGCACTATATGGGGGAAATGTTCGATATGGTTGGTCAAGGGTGAGTGTTTTCTAAATTGGACATGGCTTTGGCCTATAATCAAGTTGAGCTTGAGGAAGTTTATTGAAAATTGACAGCGTTTATTATGCACAAGGGAGTGTTCCAGTTTCAAAGGATGCCCTTTGGTCTCTTTTCCAAATCTTCTGTGTTCCAGTCAGTAATGGACAGACTTTTCAAAGGGGTGAGAGGCTTTTTCTGTTTTCAGGATGACGTGCTGGTGTGTCATGAGTCGGAAGGTGAACATGACAGGATTTTGGATGAAGAACTTAGGATCCTGGAATCAAGAGGAATAAAAATGAGGGAGGAGAAGTGTATGTTTAAAGTTAACAAGGTTGAGTATAATCAAAGGGGGAACTATGCTAATTTTTGGGTATGATAGATTTCTACAATAAATGTGTAAAAAAGTATGCAGACAAAGTTGGTAAAATGAGATATTAAAAAAGTATGCAGACAAAGTTGGTGAAATGAGATATCTTTATTTATTAAAGAAAGAGGAAGATTTCAGTTGGAATGGAAAATGTGAGGATGAGTTTAATACAATAAAGGAGGACATTGATTTGGCCGACCTTTGAGGAGCTTCAATACACATAGAAGGAGTGTGATTACTGTAGATGCCAGTGACCATGGCATTGGTACAGTACTGTCGCAGGTGAAAAATTTGGATGGGTGGAGATAATTGCTCACACTTCAAGAAGGCCAGTTCAGAGGTTCTGAAATTTCCTGTGGGGTACTGACTTTATCAGAAAAACTAACCCCTGTTGAGGAATGGGCTGACATATGCAAAGCATATATTCTCTCCTGAACAGCCACTTTCTTGTCCATTGCACACACTCCAGCCATGAGGATGGAATCCATAACACATCTACTCATCCTCTCCACTACAGTTTCTTTGTTGTTTGGCCTTCTACTACCCCTACAGTATTCACGTGGTTATTCCACTGCATTGGACTTCTCCCCTGCCTAATAAATGCATGTGTGGTTCTCAGTGCCTTGGCCGTCCTCTCAATCTCATAAATGAACTTGGCCTTCACCTCTGTTTTCTAATTACCTGTGGGGTTCTCAGTACATTAGCCTTTTCCTCTGCCTATTTATATGTCGGTGCCAGTGCTTTTGCCTTCTTTTGCCCCTTTAAATGGGTATCACTACATATTATCCCGACCAAAAATATTGCCATATAGATGGTCATCAGGAACGACCATAGGCGATATTTTTGGAGGGGATAATTTTGGGGGTTTTTGGGAGCGGGGGCAGCAGGGGTGTCCCCCGCTCCTTTGAAAATAATGTGGGGGTTGCGGGGGTGTCCACCGCAGGTTCCATGCCTTAATATTAGCGCAAAAATATGGCAATATTTTTGTATGGCGATATTTTTGTGGGGATATTAACACATGGAACCTTTAAATGCATGTGGGGTTCTCATTGATTTGGACTTTTCATCCACCTATATATGCACATAGGTTTCTAAGTTCATTGCCTTCCCTTAACCTAATAAATTGATAAAGGGTACTGAATATTTGACCTCCCCTCTACCTACTTGATGCAAGTGGGGTTCTCTGTGCTTTGGCTTTCTTCTACACCTACTAAATGCAAATGGAATCCACACTTCTTTTGTCTTTTTAGTGCTTGGTATTCTCCTATGCCTACAAACTGCACATGGTCTGCAGTGCACCTCCAACCACAGTTTGCACTCCCACTCACTCACAATCCTGCCCCAAACCCCACTAAAACATCTATCCAAATTCCCTACCTGTACCTAGACCTGATTATCAGTGTACTTCTACTCTAAACAATCCTATCCTACCTACAATTCCCTTTCCTAAACAAACCTGAGCCACTACCGCCACTCCAACTGACAACTATCAGTTTTCTAACCTGATGTAAGCATAAGTCAAACTCAGTAGAACATCATAATTAGAACCGCGGATAAAACCTGTGAAGTTCAATCTGGTCAAACCACTGCAAATACTATTGTTTTGGAGTTTACATTAACTGTCCGGCCATGCACATTAACTGAAACTCTTTATTTCCAAGACTTACTTCAGAATAAGGATATATTACTATTAGTCTTTATTTGGAAACTACCTGCAATTAAATCAAGCAGTGTAAAATATTACTCCTAAAATAAAAAAAAGTTGGATCAATTTTCAATGATTACACAGTCTATTATCCTCCATTCTCCCCAACTTCCATATCTCTGTTTGTTACGATGACATGGCTGGAGAGAGCGTGTAAAATGAAAATATGTTGAATGAAAAAAATAGAATGCTTTTCCATTGCATCACATTCATGCTGATTAACTCCCATGTGCACGCAGATTCAGCCCAAGTATATCTAGGTTCCCACACAACGATACCCATCCCAATGAAGCTCCTAACTGGGCTCAAGAACTTCCAGGCAGCGCAGTCCTGGACAAAGCTGCCACAGGAGTCACAGTTCGAAGCTGCAGTTTCTCCCAGTTTTCTGTCTATTGAAACTGGCTGTTCTGGGCCAAGGGATTAATCAATAGGGCCCAGGCTATCCTGTCCATATTGTTTCAACAACAGCATGCTAACAATGCCCCAAACCTTAAAGCCTGACCACTCCTAAGGCAAATACATCACTATACTATTTCACACTAAATGGTGCCCGGCATTCACTGCATACAAAAAGATATCTGACTCGCTGTTCTGACCTGTTTATCTCTGTCCATATTCACCCCTACTAAAGTCTGTTCTTGACTTGGCATCTATATCCAAGGCACATTTGGTTGGCAATTTTAGAGTTTGTTATTTAGGGAGTGATTAAACATGCTAAACATGCTAAACATGCTAAAGTGCAGCATAAGGCAGAATGCTTAAAGCGCCCACTTAAACACATCTTGCATCCATCACACAGCTGCACACTACCTTTTGTAATACCTATTTATCACTCTGAAACTGTCCTCATATAAATATTTCGTTCTTCTTCTGACACTTCCGAATGTACCATCCTAATGTATGCAGCCCTGGTCTATCAACTATTTGACTTGTTTGACATGCACCCATGCAATACCAACACTGTACATTTTTCTTCAACCTGCCTCCATGTTTTATCTTTCTCCTCTTTGCCCTTTCACTTACACCCTCTCATTATCATGTCCATAACAGACTATGGTCCCGATGCCTAATGGGTCTCAATATATCAACTTCCAGACAAGCCTCAGTGCTTTGAGGAAATGATGGTGGTGATTGGTTGGTACAAAATAATTCTACCATAATTTAGCATAATATAACATAACTTAACATAATATGGCATAACATAACATATGCCTTTCAGTTCTTCTCTCAGCTAACTTAGACATATCACAGTTGTTTATAATGTACACAGACTTCAGCTAACTCATGTCACGATAGCTAAAATCAAAGACAACTTTCATTAAAAGGCATGTGGCGTTTTGGACCAGGATCACTCAGACATATAAAACCACAGTTTTCAACATGGCATTTAGGAAATAGTATAGTGTATTTCATTACATATACATTGGTTACTGTATATTGTTGGTAGGATCTTTCACAATAATGCATGAATACAAATCTGACATGTGACAACTAACAAGAAAGATTATCATAAAGCATTTGCAATCACTGATGCCTTCAGAGTTGCTTTGATGGTGGCTACTAGAGTTTCAAAAAATCTTTAAGTTATAGAAAGGGATTTTCTTTGCTCAAAATGTAGACGCACAATAGTTTGATACTTGGGACAGTTGGTACTTTGCCGTTTCAGTTATATTTGACACAAGTTTCAATAAATATGTGTTTAAGCACTCTGAGGAAAATGATAAAAATGAACCGGACACAACTGTATCTCATGATTATGTAGTAGCAGTCTACATTCCACTCCATTCAGCAAGGCCACCATCATTGCAGGATGCCTGATTGGGTCCAATTTTCCTTCACAGAAGTGTTAAAACCTGGCTAGATGGAAGGCTTGTGATGAGGGCTAGCTCTCCTGAATATTTACTTCTACATTTGGGAGAGCAGGACTTTCACACCAACGTTGAAGTTCATTGAAGACAGCACACGTCTATGCAGTAAGCTGTGCCTGAATCAACAGAACACTGAAAAATGTGTTAAAAAGTTTTACTTGCATGACCACACTATGTCACAAGCTATTATGGACTGCCGGAGGCAGATATCCCACCTGTCCCTGGCTGGGCTCTCTGGGATCGTCCTGGCCTGAGTTTCTTCTTTTCTAGCCGATAGGTGCCAATCTCTTTCTCTTCCCCCTTTTATTTTCCCATCCTATTCCATGACCTGTGGTGGCTCTGCACTGTCCCCATTGTTGTTTAATATCTATATTCAGCCTCTTGATGTCTTGCCCGCTCCGCAGGCCTCCCGTGCAACTCTTATGTGGATGACACCCAGATCCTGGTTTGACTTGATCTGGGTGGGACTGAGGTGTCCTTGCGCTTTAGTCTGTGTTTGGTGACTGTGAGCGGGTGGATGAACAACAATTGGGTGAAGTTGAATGGGGACAAAACAGAGATCTTGGGAGTGGGTTCCCCCCAATCCCACTCTTTGGACTCCTTCCTTCTGGCCTCCTTTATTTAGTGAATTTCGAACTCCAGTGACGACGGTGAGAAATGTAGCTGTGATGTTATCCTTTCAATGGCTGCCCATGTTGATGCAATCTGTAGGGCTGGTCATTTTCAGCTGGGGATACCGTGGACAACTCTACATTTTGTGCCTAATCATCTGCATCCCTCCCAGGGAACTCCTATATCCAAACCTACTCTTCTTCCCTACTCCTACAATGTAATATTCTCCCTAACTCCTCAACCCTGTTGAAATAACCCTGGTTTTCACATATATGTACCATTCACAAAACATGTATTCCCGCTTTCAGAGACATAGTTTATGCAGATAGTTCCTCAAAATAATTTTAAATGCTATATTGGCTTTAATTAATTGCTGAAGAATGTTCTATATACATTGTGGTTAATGTACTTGTGATGCTGGAAATGCATTGGAGGAACAGAACCTCCATGTCCTTGTCCTGTACTCGCTTATCATGTGTGTTCTGAGTTAAGACCTCTAAATAATAAAGCTACTGTGTGAGTGTGCATTCATCAGTCCGATGTCTGTCAGGTCGCCCAGGTTTATTAAATGAAAATAAGTAGTATTCCTTGAGTCTGTCCGATTATTTGGTCTGGAATCATTATTTGTAATTCCATCTAGCGCACAAGACGCTTCAAGTTGCTAGAGCACAAGATTTTCCATCAGTCTATTCCTAGCTGGATTTCCAGTGTTCCTTTTTCTCTCCCATCTTCCTACATGTTTTTTTCAAACACTCAACAACCTCCATCCATTGCATGTGGCATTTTTTCTCCACTGGACAGTGATAGGCTCCCTCACTTTCTCACACTCACAAGGCCCCCCCTCTTTGTTTCCATTCGCCCATCCAATACTCTTTGTCATAAGGGGATGCATTCGCTATGAAAAAGCCCTCCACTCAGTGTGAAATCAAAATATGACTCACAGATTAATTTTCATTTTGATTCCGAGATTGGAAATATGATGTTAAATAACCATAAGCACTTTTATCAAGAGGATACATTAATACATTCATATACAAACATGTTGAATGAGTGCTAACTAACCGTTTTTTTACAGCAAGTTGAAAATCAGCATAAACCATAGTGAAATGATCAAACTAGTTGAGCACAAGGAGTAGAGCACTGTTACTAAACAAATGCTCAACTGACACTCAATGTGTATAGCTAAGTGCTTGTTAAATATGTTAATGATATGTTAATGATATAATAAATGTTCCTGTTTTATTTTTAGATGTAGTTGAGCGTTGATTGAGAACTTAAAAAATACCAATCGCAATGATGCACTGTGGTCACTCACTGGTAGGTATAGGGCCAATGTTATAGATGGAACCATTGTAAAAAAAAGACCTGACATTTGGGCTAATGCTGATGCCTTCAGAAAGGGAGTCAAATGGACAGTAACAAGTGGTCCAGTACCTAAATCAACTGACAATTATGTCAGCCAGAACTTGGGTTGGATGATGGTCAGAGGTCAGCAGGGGCGTCTCACTGTGTTCTGGTAGCAGTGATGTAGCAACTGCCAGATGAACATCAAGCAAGCAGGATAGCTGTTGATCATAATGTTGCTGCTGGCATTCAGTAAAGACCTTATGCTGAAATGACATCTTTGGAAATGGAAGAAGCATGTGATTCCAGCAACAGAAGTGTAGGAAAGAGAAGTATTCCTCAAAGAACCAATTTGGTTTCTCTGGGGTTGTTTAGTTAGTGCAGGGGTTTTCACAGTCATAGAGTTCAGGTACTGTAAATTGCTGGTGCACTTGGCATCAACTATGTTCACTCGTACACAATAAATGTGCATATGCCCATAATTGCATGTGAGTGGCAGGCAAGAACATTTCCAGATAGCGGTGGAATATATAAGTATATTGTTTTCTAAAATGTAATGTTATGCTCACTCAGAATTGTTTTCTTCCCTGCTATGCCCTGTGCATTGTGGAGATAGATGCCTGTTTAGTATGATGATTTAATATGTGAGATTCAAATGCAATTTTAATTCAGACCCTGTGGCCTACTGGAACAGACACATTCCCCAAGAGATTATATTGCTAAGCCAAGGAGGTTAGGGCCCATGCAAGCATCTGCATCTTTTGAAGTTGTACCTAATGTTGATCAAACACATAAATCTGTTCTAAGGGTGGCTTTCCACACTTGCTTATCAAAATAAGAACATACACAATCTTGCCCTGGAATTCAATTCTGGCGTGTCTGTTTATATTTTAAAACAGCACGTGTTCAAAGAAGCTTGACTGTGCCAATAGCCTTTTTGTTGCCGTCATCAAAGTGATGGATAATGAGTTTTTTTCATTCCTGTTATCAGGAAAGCTGACACTTGCACAAGCATACAGTTGCAGGTGAGTCGCATTTCACAACTTAAGTTTACAAGGTGTGACAGCTACACAAGATATAGTGTGTCCCATTTAACACATGTGTACAATTTACATTGTTTAATCATTTTGAGAATCTATTAATGTGTTTGTGTATTATGTTTATGAATATACTACAGCTCATATGTGATTTTGTTGAGTGTGAATGAAGCAAAACAGGAGCAGATGAGTTGATAAAGGGTCAGTTTTATTGTACACATGAAGGTAAATACCCCCCGCCAGGGTTATAGCCACCAACTGCTCTCACATGGAATATGGTGAAACATGATCATTCTAATTCCATCATCTGAACCTTATGATGAATATTCATAGCAACAATAACTCTGATGAACAGTACTTAGATATCTATGACACAAAGGTAATGTCTTAACTAATAAAAGACTGTCATCCATGGGAACTAAAATAACCCTTCTAATACCTCCCTTCCTTAATATCTCACAAGCTGACCTCACCGACCTCCCTCATGACCTTGACTGGATTGGACAATTTTCCTCCTGATAACCCCCACTCTTTCTTTATTCCAAACTCCTTCAACCAAAATGGAAGAACCCAAATCCTTAACTACTTCTTTGAGTTCTGAATAAACAGAAGAACCCTTCCGCACATTGGTGGGCAACTTAATCTTTATGCAGTCACCCTCCTTCACTTCAAATCTCCTACAGCAATTCCTTTGATCATACGGCGCTTTTGCTCTGACTCCACTCCACTCAAATATATCTATATCGCAAAAAACCTCAAAAGGTGACACTCCTGTAACACTGTGAGGGGCTAATCGATATTGGAAAGTTATTTCCATCATAGTGCTGCCAGTAGCTACTGCAATACTAATAGCCTCCATAAGCATCCTGTTGAATCGCTCTATGCACCCATTACCCTGGGGATGGTACAAAGAAGTGGTTACCTGTTCCACACCATATTTACATAAAAAATCTTTGAATTCTTTGGACACTAGTTGGAAACCATTAACAGACAAACATCTTTAAGGAAATCCTTCCCTCCAAAATCATTTCTCCAAAAAACGAATAATGCTGCTACTTGAAATGTCCTTTAAAACACATACTTCAGGCCAATTTGACAATAAGTCAACTACCACCAACAAATAATTGACTCTTTCTCCACCGATGTTAAACGGACCTAACAGATCTAACACCACCTCATCCCACGGTACTTTGGGACATTTTCTCACCACCATGAGGACCTTTACACACAACAAGTCCCTTATCACCCTCCACACACTCCATACACACTGTCACCTGCTCCTCTAGATCCTTTTCCACTCCACGCCACCAAAATTCAGCTCTTACTAACTTTTCATCCTGGCCATCCCCAAATGCCCAACATGGGCTAAATCCACAATCAACCTCGTCATGTTGCATGGCACAACTACTTGATGTCCACTATGCAAATAGTTTCTCTGAACCCATAACTCATTCCTTACTCTACCATAGCCTTCCATGGCTCCATCATTCTTCTTGATGTCACCTTTAATCACCAATGCCAACACCGTCTGATACAACTTATCTTCTAAACATGCAAAATCCCAATCATCTTTCTTTAAACTGCAGTGTACTTGAAAGATATCTCCCACTTCTTCCAGTTCCTGTGGAAACTGTTCTGTCATTAGAGTCTTCAGCTCCACAGATCTGGATAACGCATCTGCCACCACATTACTTTCATCTCGCACATGGACCATGGAAAATGTTAGTCCCTGCCAGGGGCGTTGCTAGGGGGGGCTAAGTGGGCTATAGCCCCTGATCTTTTGGTTGTAGCCCCGGATAGAATCTCAGGAGCTACAGCCAAAAGACTAGCTAGCCCCCAGTCCCAACAGTTCCGACATCAGCTTAGCCCCGGGTCTTTTCCAGACCTAGCAACTCCCCTGGTCCCTGCATAGTACTTACCCACTTCATAATGCGTCTAGAAAATTCCTTCTAGACCACCTCTAGTGAAAATACCAACCAGCGGTTTATGATGTGTACACATTGTGAATTCTCTACCCCATAGATATCTCTTAAATTTCTCGACACCCCACACACAAGCTAGGGCCTCCTTTTCAACTACAGAATATCTGCATTCCACATCTTTCAATGAGCTGGATACAAATGCTAACGTGTGTAGCCCCACATTATCCTCTTGCATCAACACTGCCCCTATGCCATAATCACTGGCATCCACAAACAACAAAGAATGTTTGCCTTCCTCAAATATCTTCAGTATAGGCACATCAGTTATAGCTCTTCTGACCTTCTCAAACTCTCCTTCGCACTTCTCATCCCACTTAAAGACTACACCTTTGCGTGTGAGACTTCTCATGCTTCTGGTTTTATCTGAAAAGTCCCTTGATAAACTTCCCATAAAATTCTAATAATCCTAGAAATGAAAGTACATCACCCTTGCACTTAGGTGCTTCCATACTTTTTATCGCTTCTATATCATCTTCTTTTGGTTTCATACCCCCTGTTAAAAAAGATTTCTTAATTGTGGGTAATGGTCCTTCCATGTGGCAACCCCTAAACTTTTGCTGTTGTTTTCACCATGATCTAGACTTTGCCAGAGAAGTGCAGCCTTCTGCCGCACTCCTCTGGGCTTTCGCTCAATTCTTACGGGGAAACTGACATGCCCTTAAGACAGTCAGTACCGGGAAACGTTGTTTTCCGTAGTTTCTTTATCATGTTGCAGCTTTCGTGCAACATGGCACAAGAGGGCACTGTAAACTAAGTTACTGCTCTTTTGGGTCTCTAGTCTTCTACAGGCCCTAGATACTCTCTTTGGATTGTAAATGAACGGTGCAAGTGAATCACGGACGGGATTGGTGGCAGCGATCGGTTCTTGTGTTTTTGAGCTCCTTTTGGCGTTTAAAGCGTGTTTCTCACGTTTAGCCCAAAATGGTGGCCTAGTTTCCAAAATGGCCAGACCACGAGGCTCTTTGTCATGTCCGTTGACCGTCTTGCCCCTTCACCTCCGACAGGTCGAGCCGACCCGAGGCCTTCCTTATTTGGGCATGTACTTTCCCGCGAAACACAGATGCTTTTGCGGGCTGCTACAGACCTTGTGTGTGCCTCCAGGATGGGGGCTGGGATGTCTGGTCCCAATACACATCGTGGGCGCCAGAGAGTGTAGGGTGTTGTGAATGCCTGGGACCCCTGTGGTCTGTGATAGGTCCACATATGGTGTGAGTGTTTTATGAGCGGATCTCCCATTGGGTCCCCTCCGTTTTGGAGCGAAGGGAACCGTGGAAAGGGGGGGCTGGAAACACCACTACGGTGTCGATCTCCTGAGTTCTCACGAACAAAGGAATACAGGAGCCAAGTATCCTGCAACCACGAGGCTCAACCAAGGAATCGCTGGTGACCCGCTGAAGGACTGCTCCTCTGCACTGCTGTCGCTTGTGAAACCCTTTCTACCCCGGATCGAACGAGAAGGCCTGTACTGGTACTTCGACCCTTGGAATAGTGGGAACAACTATTCTCGGCATCTTCACCATCTCCTGCACGTAAGCCTTCGGAAGAGTCTCTGGGCCATCCAGCAGACTGACCAGTCTACCCAGGAGTCTTGCTCTGTAACCGCCGTCAGGTTGTGTTGTATTATGAGTCCTTGTCACTCTCACACGATTCGTACCCTTGGCATTCCCAGGTCTGTAGTGTACCTTGGGCTGAAATACACACGGCCGCTCTGTTGCCTTGCTGTGGTAACAAACTGTGTGGGCTCACTGCGTTTAGGACATCCTCAACTCAACTTCTGCTGCTGCAGAATCTACACGGCGCCGAGACCTCCCCTGCTCGTATCGGAACCTGCCAGCACTGAAGCTGACGCGGAGAAGCCTGGGTCTGCCTGCATCAGGGACCGGTGAGTAGCATCGCTAGGAACTGGTCGCCCTCCTGCAGTAGCCCATCGCTTTTCCCTGCTGTGTCTAACAGCACGCCTTTCCGTACTCGCGCTCTGCTTCTGCCCCCAGTGGAGGCTGCGCTTGAGTCACGGAGCTCTGTTGATCTTCATTTGTTCATCGAACTATACTGCCTGATTCCCTCAAAGAGACTCCCCTTTTGCCCGTTGGCACCAGCGTGTGCAGGTACTTTTGAGCACCAGGCTCCACTCTTCGTAGGGCTTGGACTTCCTTTTAGTTAGGTGGCTCTGAAGGCGGACTGGGTCTAATTATTATTCGCACTGCCTGTTTTCCTCCCCATCTAGGTGGTCTACACATTTCGTGTGTCTTACTCGTTAGACTCGTTTGTATTTGTATATATATTGTATTGGTTTGGTATGTGTTGGTTTACTTGAGTTTTATTGTGATTTCTCGCTACGGTCAATGTTACAAAGGCCTTTTAATAAATGTGTATATATTTTTAATATAACACCTGCTTGGAGTAATTTGTAAGTGTCCTTGCTTGGTGTGCTCATTGCGGGCTTTCAGTCACCCTCACCCCTCTTGAGACCTAGTCTTGACTGCCGCGATCGCTACCCTGATTGGTCTGGCTTGTCCAGAGGTTACCCTGTTCCAAGAAACTAGGCTGGCCTTCTGAACCTCTGCCCCTCCAGGACAGAGTTCAGAAATCCGTCTTAACACCCTCCCCCGTGATCTCATGGCCCAAATAGACATCTTTGTCAGCCTTAAACGTGCACTTCTCCATGGCTATTGTCAAACCTGCTTCCCCCAAAATCACCCTCTTCAACCATTCATTGTGCTCAACTTCATTGTGTCCACACACCAACACATCATCTTGATAGCACATAACTCAATGTTCACTCCCAAGTAACTTGTACATAATACTTTCGAAAACACTTGCTGCAGCAACCAGCCCAAACAGCATCCGTATGCACCTGAACAGACCCACAGGTGTAATAAAAGCTGTGAGATCTCTAGACTCTTCATGCAATTCAATTTGATGGTATGCCGATTTGAGGTCTAATATTGAAAATACCTTTGCCCCAGACACCCTCAACAGCAAATCATCTATCTACAGCAAGGGAAACTTGACTGCCGCAACCATGCTGTTTAAATGCCTGAGGTCAATACACAATCTTATCGACCCATTGGATTTTCTTACAACAACTATGGAGCTAACCCATTCCGATGCTTGTATACTTTCAATGACCCCCATCTTTTTCCATTCTCTTCACTTCATCCTCAACTTCTTTCTGTAGAGCCAATGGTATAGTGCATAGTTTTGCCACCTTGGATACTGCTCCCCTCTTTAGACGAAAACAGTCTAGCCTGTGCGGTGTTCCTCAGGGTTCTTGCGTCTCTCCAACTCTATACAACATCTTCACCAAGCCCCTGTTCGATGATTTGGACCATCTGGGTATCATCTACACCAATTACGCAGATGATACACAGATTCTCCTCCCGCTTTCTGGGGATTATATCAAGGACACGGAGTTGGTGAACAGGGTATATCTTATCATCCAGGCATGGATGGCCACTCATGGCCTATGCCTGAACGATGATCAGACTGAGTTGATAATCATGGGAACACATGCCAACATCAAAAAACTCGGTCAGTAATTTTCCTCATTCAACATCGATGGAAATACCATCAAAGTCTCCAAGGAAGTAAAAACCCTTGGCTTCTACCTGGACTCCACACTGTCCTTTGATAAACAGGTAAAATCCCTGGCCTCCACCACAGCCTACACCTGCAAGCTGATCAGAGCTGGCAAGCCATTCCTCTCTAATAACAGCTGCTTGATCCTGGCCAGAGCCTTAATACTATCTAGAACTGACTACTGTAATGCCCTATACAGTGGGGCTAGTAAAAATACCATCTAGCGGCTTCAAACATTACAAAATAATGCCTTGAGAGCAGCACTTGGCATAAACATAAGAACACATATCTCCTCCATTAGACGCCAGCATAAATGGCTGTCTACTGGTAACAAATTACAGCTTAAAACCCTATCACTGACTCACAAAGCTCTAAATAACGCTGCCCCTAGCTACCTCACAGATAAACTTCAAAGAAGAACCTCTCTCAGACCTACTAGAGCTGGCAATGCCAATTGCTTGGCCATACCTAGATACAGACTCACCACTATTGGTGGTAATAGCTTCCCAGTGAAGGCTGCTAAATCTTGGAACCTACTGCCACCTGATCTAAGAGTAGACCAACCTTTCCCACTTTTCTGAAAAAATGTCATCAAATACCTCATCTCCACCGACCCCTAGTCTCCTCCCTTTAGGTCTATTTCGTACCTTGATCAATTGAGTCTCACTCGCCTTTATATTCACATTTAAACCTTGTGCCTCTCTGTAACCTGTATATTTGTACATTGCATATTTTGTAACCACATAAGTCTTTATTGTATATTGTGTATATTTTATAACTACGGATACTATGTAAGCCTTTATTGTATATATTGTATCTCTTGTAACTATGTAAGCTTTGCATTTTCTTACTGCGCCCTGTTACTTACGGGTCTGGTGTGCAATAAAAGTGAATAAACAAACAAACAAACAAACAAACAGTGCACAAAGCCTCTCAAACAACCAAGACCATTGATACTTTGCTCTATACCACACTTATCAGTGTTACGGTTATTGTTACCAGTTTCCACCCCCTTCAATGACAACACCTGTTCTGGATGACTCGCATCAAGTCTGATTTTCACTTCTGCCTGATCACTCCAAGAAAGTAATTCTCTACCTCTGTTCGCAACATAAACAGTGCCCATGGACTTCCTCCATCTGAACTGTAACTCTCCATCAAAACGTCCTATTATCTCCATGGGCACATCTCAATATGCATTCGCTCTTACTCCATCCTCCCATAATGTGCAACACTGGAATTTTTCTCTCCACACTTGCACACTGGTCAGAGTGTAATCTGCCCCACTATCAATCAGCATGAAAACAGGTACTCCTCGGATCATTACCACTGCACAAGGTTTTTTCTTCCTCACCTTCCCCACAACAGCATTCACAGAGTTCACTACCTCTTGACCACCTTCAAGATACTCATCATCATCCTGATTCACTCTGATCTCATGCACCTGTCCAGGACCAAAATGGCCATTTTTGCAGCATCGAGCAAGATGCCCCTTCCTACCACACTCATGACATACTATATGAATAGCCAAACATTCTTTGTCAAAGGCTAGATGAGAACTGCTCCCATATCTATAACACCTCAGATGGAGCTCTGAAATCTCTGGGGGGTCCGGCCACTCTAGACGACACTTGCAACTCTTTTGAAGGAGCCCACTGTCGATCCACGAGCTTGTTGCTAATGGTATTGCTCTCATGGTGAACTTCTGCCCTCCTGACAAAAGTCTCTGGTCGCCACATGGCCCCACTTGCAAATTGTCTCTGCGAGACCATGGAAACTTTTTGCACAACCCCATACTCTTACTTAGTCTTGTCAGACAACAGATCATTAGTTCTATCCACTTGAAATGTTTTAATGCATTTCTCAGTGTGCTCTACTGTATTCGCTATTTCAATCGCCCTGTCCAAAGAAGGATTTATTTCCTTCCACAATTCTTTCCTGATATTATCGTTGGTACACTTAATCATCAACTGGTCTCTTAAGTGCTAATCTTGACAGTGATTAAACCTGCATTTCACTGCTAAGCCCCTGAGAGATGTGATCATTCCTCTTTACTTTCCCAACACTTCTGTTCTCTAATGGCAAATTTGTATCTTTCAAAAATAATATTCTCCTCCTCTTGGTAATGTCTATCCAACTTTGATAAAGTTCTTTCATCTTTCATGTCTGTCAGTTCAGGCAATTTTCTCAACACATCCTGCCGTGCTGGGCCCAGGCAATGAAATAATAGAGCTTCTGTTCTCTCATTTGAATAATTCACCCCAAACATAGCTAAAGCCTACTTTATGAACCCTTCCCTCCATTCTGTCCAACGCACTCTGGGTTCCCCTGCATTCTGCATGAAGAATACTGGCGCCAGAATATATGCCATGTTTGTAATTGATACTGTCACTCCACAGACTTGCTTGCACTAAGGAAGTGCAGCATTTAGAGAGGAAGTTCACATGTGCTGAACTGTCATCCCCACAATTCCAAACTGCAATCTGTTCAAATGAATAACTCAACAAGTGTGTCGCCAAGAACACAGCAAGCCGTTGTGCTTGAGGCCTATAATAAATGCGGAATCCACAAGTTACACACACTCGTATCCTAGCTCTGCATCGTTCCGAAATGATCGGACTGACGAAGCAGCCAACTCCAAAATGGCAGCCACGCAAACTCAAGCCAGCGGGTGCCTTCCTCTAATGTGACTAAAGCGTCTTCACAGCAAATGAACGCTCCACCCTTTGTCATGCTATGTTTACAAGGCAACGGGATGCCACAGATCTTCAAACATAAGCAAAGTCAATAATGCCCAGGCCGTAATCTTTGACAGTAATCAAATCTCCTTTGCTGCCATTGTGCACTTTAAAGTCTGCTAAAATCCAAAGCGTAAACACTCTACTTACACAGAGCCATTGTCCACGTCTGTAGGTTGGCCGAGGTTGCAAGCTCTGTGCGGTCACGTAGACATATCGTCGCACAGCCCCCGTTCAAAATCACCTTGACGAGTCAGCACCTCGCTGTGTTGAACCTGATTCAGGCTCACCCTTCCCTGTGTTGCCGCTGGGTCGGGATTGGGCTGTCAAATCCAACTACTCCCTCGCAGCAATCCAAGTCACTTCACTATCAGCTCCTTCCAGGAGCTGCTGGGGGTCGTTACCCTAGCCAGGGTAGATCCTCGTCGCCAATGTTGAGTGTGAATGAACCAAAACAGAAGCAGATGAGTATCAAGGTTCAGTTTTATTGTACACAGAAGGTAACAACCCCCAGCCAGGGATTCAGCCACCAACTGCTCTCACATGGAATATGGTGGAACATGATCATTCCCATTCCATCTTCTGAACCTTATGATGAATATTCATAGCAACAGTAACTATGATGTACAGTACTTAGATATCTATGGCACAAAGGTAATGTTGTAATTAATATCAGACTGTCATCCATGGGAACTCAAGTAACCCTTCATCCAGATTACTGAAATTAAAAGTACAGTTTGTTATATATTCTTCCCAGTTACCATAGATTCAATAATGTCAATGCTGTGTGGGACCGGCATGTCAGCAACCGCTGAAATGAGTAGCACAACTCTAATAATGAGCTATTGTCAATATCCTCCTTATTTGAGCTTTCCTCTGTCACAAGCCCTGTATTAGGAAGGCAGATGGCATCAGTTGTGACTCCGGCTGAGTCAGCTAGCCGACTCAGCTCCAAGATCAACAGCGTTGTCTGTGAATGGAAGAAGGCAGTGATTTTCCCTTTGTAGTTACCCTAATGGCTGAATTGGCAATTATCATAAGCAGTAATTTCATGCAGTATGTATAATTACCAGATTAAATATTCCATCTGTGTTAATGCCTCCACTTTCCATGCAGGTTCCTGCAATTCAAGGAAAAGAGATCCATACACTGCACTTGGGAATGGAAAGGATGAATAGTTGTAGTGGCAGTACATTGTTGGCTAGGGTATATGATGGCGAGTGGCTGCTGCTGTGTGCTGTTTGTGCAGACACTGCTTGGAGAAGAGCTAGCTGAGGTGGGGCATGGCAATACACTGCTATTGGCTTGGGGCTTGAACAACAGGCTTATAAATGGTTACACTGCTATTAAAAGTCAACAATATTCTCTGTCAACTCTTCACACTTTGACATTCTCCTTTAGTTCATTATGAGCAAAGGGAGGAAGTAGTAATTAGTGGAATGGTGGAGGTTAGGGCCTTTTTCGGTTTCTGTTTCAGATTTTGAAACATATTTTTTGGTTTCTAATTGAAAGTCATTTAGAAGCATCCCCTAACCAATAGAGAAGTACCCCCCATTCATCAAGAGCTCTTTTATTCTTTCTTTAATTTGATTGTTTGTATCAAATTCAGATGTTTATTTAAGTCAGGTACCTTCTATGCGAAACTGTTTGTGCTTACTGTCATATTTTACAGAATTCCATTTCTCGAAATACAAGTGTCAGGGTGATAATGAGTAAACATAAAATAAGCAGGTATGTCTTTAATTTGCTGTGTTCAATATGTTTTTCAGTTTTAAAATAAGCGGAAACAAACTTTGAAAATAAATAGTCACATTGTGACAAAGGCACAATTTATTTTTACAGTAGAAGGTGTGCTTGAGGGTAAAATAAAACATTTTTCATAATGGCTGATGAGAGATGTTGCACATGTAATGATGATTATGCCAAACAACTGATGGAAATGGTTTAATCACTATGTGATGAGACAGGAGAGAGCACTTTTTCAAATTGTGATAAAATAATGCAAAAAAAGAGTCATATTAGGGCAGAATTACATGGGGCTTTTATGTTGGAATGTTTAATAATGAAGATGTGTCACAAGGCTTAGTGATATGCCATCAAACATGTGTGTTCCTTGATAATTAAACATTCATAATAATATAGAGTTATATTGCTAATAAGTGGGGTAGAGATTAAGCAATCTTAATTATGGAAACAGCCAAAGCAATTCACATGAAATCGAAATACACTTAACTCAAATTAAAGAAGGAATTATAGATTATGTTTTCAGTAGAGATCTATAATAAAGAAATTCTCAAAAATAATGGTAGATCTGGATGAGTTTAAGACATACATATACATCTGAGAAAACAATGAAATGCTTGTACATTGATTTGGTTAATATTGGTTAATATTGTGGTCATAGGTTGTGCAACATTGCATATATCCCACAACCACTTTCTCCCAAATACATATATTTACAAAAATCTTTGTTTGTGTACTAATTTAACTTTTAAAATAAATGGGTTTACAGTTTATTATAGATGAAGAGAAAGTCATTAAAGTGTTACTACCTAGCACACACATATATTCATTCACAGTGAAAAAACGTTGTTAAAAGGATATTATGGTAACAAGTAAAACCACCAGAAATGTGCCAGTTATGGTAGGCTAAGCAACCATAACTCAAGCCGCCACTGTGCACTGCTAAGACTAACACCCAGGACAACAAAGAAATGCCATCTGCAGTAAAAACGCTCACACTCAAAAGAGAACATCTCAGCACTACACAAAAAAGAAGACATGCCTCTGTTCATAGGACACCTTCCTACATCTTGCTGAGGACAGAAGACATTGGGCTGATCCATAGTGCTCTAGGTGGCATGTGTGAAAATACCAACTTTTCACATGGAAAAAGCATAAGTGCCTTCACCAAGTCCTTCAGTGCACTCAACAAATTTACTGCACTGATGTACCCCAAATGCAGTCCTCCACAATGCACCACAAGCACATCTGGAGTATGGAAAGTGGCCCTATCTCTACAAAGTAGAAGCACACCTTGCAAATTGCAGCCAGGCACACCACACCACAAAACCTTCATTCCCTCAAATCCAAGGGTGGAAGAAATGCCACTTATCTCTGCTTGCTTCTGCAGATTAGTAATGAAACTATCTCCCACCATCCACACACTGAGTCTCTCCATCTCTCCTACCACAACCATCTTCACTATACACAGCAATGACAAAAAGTATTACCCTCTCTTCCTTAAAGCACAACCTGAACACCTGATTGGCTAATTCCCACAGTCCCATTTCCATGCAAGGCATTCTGAGAAGATCTGGATGTGGCACACCCTGTCCATGGACAACCGTGTTGTCCGTGGACCCCGTAACACAGAGCAGCCCTTCTTTCCTTTCCACTTCACTGTTTGCAGCACTACCTCATTGGCTACTGTTAAGCAGTCACAAAACCATCCACCAATCACATCCAAGAACTCTACATCTAACACTGTCATCTCAGTACAACAATGCAGATGTGCTGTGCAACACACAGAATACAGGTCTCCCGTGATTTCCAAGTAACGGCATCAAAAAGCACTGTAAAACTCTCCAAGATTTCTACTTCCAGATTCCTTAACATCGTTAGGTAGCAACACAAAGTACAAGCATGCATATATTTTGTAAAGTAAATGTCCAACTCTTCTACAAATGCTTTATACAGGGTTCCTGCCACGTACCCTGCATAACCTACTCAATACTAAATACTTTCATTTGTCCCATCTCCTGACATCAAGTGGCAGTTACTTACAATGTTGTATGCTGAGCAAGTTTTCTTTTAATGAACACTTTCATAACAGTTTCAAAACACACATTTCAATTTCAGCAGCACTCTCTGTGATGTTTGATGACAGAAAAGAACACCACATTTGACACATTTCCACATCATGTGTATTTTATTTATTTTATTTTATTTTTTTACATTTGTATAGCGCACATACAGCCCAAAGGCATTGTGGCACTGTTACTTGTGGCAAACCTAGTTACATAATGGTTACATACATGTCATGGAGGCAGGTTACAGATAATCAGATAACGGGTACATTAAGAATTTGTTGTATATTGAGAATTTGTTAAACAGTCGTTCAGAAATGAGCTATGTCTAGGGCATGTTGATGCGTTCCAGGTGAGGGTAAGGCATAAGTTGGGTTTAGTTGAAGAGCATGGTTTTCATCGCTTTTCGTAAAGCTAGGTGAGAGACTTCTGCTCGCAGGGGTGGAGGTAGGGCATTCCAATGTAGTGCAGCTAGGTATGGGAAGCTAACCCCACCTGCTCTTGCTCTCTTGACTCTGGGGGTCGTGAGCAAGTTTGTGTATAGAGTTCTGGTAGGCCTGGTGGATCTGTTAAGGTGCATCCTATCGGAGATATAGGGTGGGGCAGTGAGATGGATGCATTTGTGGGTGATGGCAAGTGCTTTAAATACAACTCTTTCTCTTACTGGGAGCCAGTGTGCCTGTGTTCTAGCCTCAGTGATGTGCTCTTTCTTGGGTATTCCAGTGGCTGCTCTGGCAATTGTGATGCAATTATCCTTTGATAGAAAGGGCCTGGCTGCTGTGAGCAGTTTGGCATGATAGGCTGCTGTAAGTGCCAGATCCTATGTGAAACTTCAATATATGAACATGCATGCTTGCCGATACCACCCATTCTAATGTTCAAACTGTTATTTTCTTCTTTCATTCTGTCACTTTTCAAACAACGTTTCTCACTAACAAACCTGCAATAAAACTCCAACAATACACACTCAAAACAAAAACTTGATGTATCTTACCAAAGCATGCCATGTACATGGATTGCAAAATGACAACATGCAATGCATTTACAACTATTCATTTCAGCACCAACAGACTGAAAATAATGCCTACCAAAAAGCAACTCCGTAGAAATGCACAATACCCATCCACCTCTAGCAGAGCTTATAGCAAATGGTCAAACAAAACCGCTAATGCAGTCACTCAATAAAACAGAATCAGCTATCAGTAAAGTATCAGTAAAAAGCTCTCTTTCAAAAAGTAAAAATAAAAATAAATGTATTAAGAAGAATAGAACTACCAATGGTGCTATCACTGCATCTACCAATGTTAACATAGCCACAGTTAAGCATTGCCAAAAAATAATTTTACCAAACATGTTCCACTGAAGAGTACTTCACTATTTTATAAAAACAGCAGAGAAAACATGTTAACCCTTAAAAATTACTGCAGAAGATTAATCCTGGAAGGTCTCATTGCCAGTGCAAATTTCCTCAAAAGAAAATTGTTTATATTCATTTTAACCAGAATGAAACCACTAATAAAATGAATCAGTAAACCACAAAAAGTACTTCAAATCACGTGCAATGTCAACAGAAATACCTTTGCAAACTTCTGTACATGTTTGTGGATTCACACAACCAGCACAAAATCATATTTCAATGAAGAGGCATACAAACAAGAGCAGAAAAACCCAATTGCCATACATAGCAGTGGCTGAGGGTATAAAATGGTAGACAACACCATTATGGCATAAGAAACCCTCATTGAAAATATGTCCCCAACAAACTTACAATCAATTCTCCATTCCACCGAACCAATCCGTCCAGTTACACTGGACTGCGAGGATATTGTTTAGCCTGCATTTCAGGACCTGCTTGCAAAAGCACCTTCCATCACATCAAAATGTTAGCAAAACACCATTCCACTCTACGGAATCTTGTCCAGAGATTGTAATATGCAAAAAGTCCTGTTTTGGAACTGCAAAATTTGAATAACATTCTCCTACATGGCACAGCCAAAGAACTCCTACAAGAAAGAGACCAAATCCAAAGCAAATATTTTGGAAGTGAAGATCACTTTGAAAATACAGTAACTGTAGAGAAGAGTAGCGAAAACCTTACAAATGCCAATATTCCAAAAAACATGTATAAAAAAGAAATAGCAAAGTTTAAAAGCACATCTGTTGAAGTACCAAGCCAAGTATGTGTGTGTTGTTGCAGAGAACTTTATATTCAAAGAGCGGCAAAACTGTAGATATAACATACAAAATAGAAGACGCGGAATCCCAATGCTTCCAATTAGCTCTCTATCTTATAGCAGAAAACAAATACAACATTACTAACCCCTCAATACTTTGCATATACTGAAAAACAAGGTTGTTAATAACTAAATGCCTTCACGGGCTATCACTAATAACTTGGAAATATTCCCACCTCCAAAACTTCTCTGACAGCTTAATTTATATGAGAGCATTATAATCCAAACAGTACACCAATTTCAAGCAATAATATGCCTTCAACCCAAAACAGCCAAATTGCCTCCTTCTGAATTACTGAAAGGCATTTGTGGCAAAGTAGTTTATTTGCCATTAGATCTTAAAGACAATGTAGACACTATAGGAGCGCAACGGCCAATAGATCAATCTTTGATTATCTTAGTGAATGGTGTACCAACAAAAGACAAAATGATTTGGTAACAACTAGTAGTCTTAAACAAAGTTTGAGGAACCCTCTAATATCTTAAAGAGAACAATGAGTACTATAAAGAAATTGACATTGAACAAAAACTAAAGGAAACCAACAAATAATTCAGGATTCCTCAGCAACTGGTTAATTTGAACTTGTAGATCCTATTACAGCATACCATATTTTAGACCAGTATACAATTCATCCACTACACTCTAAAGACACCATAGACGATGCCCTAGAAACATATCAAATGTGTCAAGCCAAAGGATCTCCAATCAGCATTGTCAAGCCAAAGGATCTCCAATCAGCATATGAGGAAAAAGTGTAGAAGCACAAGCCTTCCCTCTACTCCTTCCTACAGGAAAAGGGGGAAAGTATAATGAAGGATCAACACAAATAACAGCCCCAGAGTACCGCTCTTTACGAATGTATTCCGAAAAACCCAGATTCAGAGAAAACATTGAATACATATTCCACCTCCTATTTGAAAGTGAACTAGCAACTCTATGTTACGGAGCTGCACACACATTAAAAACAGATTCTACTTTTTAAACATGTCTGCTAACCAACTACTTCAAAAGATAAAAGACAAAGATGAAGTTTTGCAGTCAAGCATCACAAATCTCTTGGCAAACATGTGTGGTACAAAGGAATACTGGTTCCGACGTCAAACTGATGTACATTGTTTGCTAGAGATACATGGCCCACCCACATGGTTTGTCATTATGAGTTGTGGAGAACATGCATTGGAGGGCTTGCACAACTTCCTACGCACAGCAAACCAAAACAAAGAAGGGATAGACATAACAACTGCAGGAGAACTCTTCTCTCTTGACCCTATAAATGCATCAAGATACTCTCACCACTGCTTTATTGCCATGCTGCACATCATCTGTAATAAAAGAAATTCCTCACCTCAGAGAAGTGCAACACATCTTTTGGAGAAAAGAATATCAATCCAGAGGAGCACCAGACATCCAAATGCTTTTGTGGCTAAAATATGCTCCTAAATTTGGTCAGGACAGTGATACCACTGTTTTGCAGTACATTCAAAAATATGCAACCTGCGGCGTCCCTTCAGAAAGCACACATAGTGAACTATATACAAAAATGTTACGCTTCCAAAGACAAACATGTGGCAAATATTGTCAATGCAGATATAAAACAAGGCATATACTATACCAAATGCCGCTTTGGTTTCCCTAGACCAGTTTCAGTAAAAGGACAAGCAAACAGCTTCATGTCTTCCGTTAGACAAAGTGTAAAAGGAAAATCGCCTAAAAACACATACTGCTTTTAAAGAAACAAAGCTTCAAAGTACATCAATGATTACAATGCAATGATTGCCCTCTTGTAGAATGCAAACACAAATATACAATATATTGCAGACACAATGTGCCTACCTAACCAGAGCTGAGAAAACAGAGCTGAAAGACCTCTGGGATGACATATCATTTGATTTTACATAATTTCCATTGGCACTAAATGTGGCCCTAATCTTACTTGCCCTTCAACCACACTAAACTATACCCTTGTGTATTTCTTACCCTAGATTGCGCTGTTTGCTCTGCTTATCTAGGGTGAGGGGATAGTGAAGAGGTAGCTTGCCCTATTGCTAGCCTTCTACACACACCAAAGAAAAAACTAGCAATTCAGGTTACCTTAAAAGGCACATGCCATGACATTCAGGGCAGGTATCGTCTGCCTTACAAATTAAGACATTTTTGTTTTTTATTTAGTTTCTATGTTTGGCAAAAAATGTTTTAAAAGTAAGATAAAAAATACAACCAGTTTGTATATTTAATTTAGTAAGGAACACGAAACAGAACTTGTATACTTTCAGACATTTCCAGATAGGATTTTAGTTTTCAAAAACACAACCCCATATGTTACACAGTAAATTACCCCTTTCTGTTGACTCTATCTGTGTTTAATACATCAGTAGTTAGATCTGACTCATTCCTAGGTTTGTTGGAAGGATCTGTTTGCGATCTTTCACCATCTCATTGGTCCGTTGTTTGGAAAAGTCGGTATAAACCTACCGGTTTCCGTGGACAAATATCAGTGAGCCACTTTCTTCAGGGCTAATTTACAGCACAATTCTGTGTGCTGTTTATGACAATTTCAGCTGTATATGCATACTCTTTATAGTACCCCACCTGCAAAGGAGAGATAATAGTGTATGGGTTGTAGAAAGAGATAAATGTCTTGATTAGGTATCAGTGTCTCTTTGTTTACCACAACACATCGGTATGTGCAATAGGAGAGGGTTAATGTTGCTTAGCCTGCTCTTTTTTTCTTGGGTTCAAATATTTTGATCTTCGGAAGGTGCGGGTCAAGTGATTGTATGTCTTCCTGGATGCCCCAATTATTGGCATTCCATGGTACCTAGAATGGCTATAAATGCATTAATAGGATATATGGCAAAAGCATTATTTCCTTTTCATATTTTCGTTTTTTCCAGTGTTTCTGGTTATGTGAGCCAAGCTAATGCGACCGTGGCTCTATTTCCTTATCAACAGATATACATTACTACTCATTCTTAGTTAATCAGGGGTAATGTGAGTTCCAACAAAGTGTGGAGCTGCTCCTCTGCGCGCTGTTGTTTCTTGCTACAACATAGAGCGACTACCAGAACAATCTAGCATTCGTTTTTGCTACAAGGATGTTTGTCGGATGTTTGTAAGTATGTGGGCTCTATTACCTTGTATGACGCTGTGTAGGAGCCCCTCTGTCTCTATCTAGGCACAGAGCGGTCTGCGAGAATCTTTGCATCAGCTCTGATTAGGTGTTTTTCTTTTTTTCTTTCCGAGGGCATGCGCCAGAAAGGGACACAATCTGGTTTCTTTCCGTGTGCGTGCGGTGGATAGGGACACAGTCTGTTTTGAGAGCTCCTGTGTGTTTGTTTTTTGTGGGCTGCCATATTGGAGTGGCCTCTACATCAAGGGCCTCCTGTCACTCGTTTGATGTATTTAGTACATGCAAAGCACAGATACTCAATGTAGCACCATATTGTCACTTAGTTGTATTGTGAATACATTATAATGTGCCAGTAGCCATTTTTCTCCTGATGGGTGCTTACTCCTATCGGTGTGAAAGCAAATGCATAAATGAGTATGAGGTGCCATTCCAGGTTGGGGTGTGTGTTGTTCAAAAAGACTTGGTTCCCAATTAGGAATTGGCTGTGTTTCTGTGGCCATCTGTTCAAATGCATTATTCTGACTGCTGGAGGGTCCTCACATACTCATCTTAGTGGGTATCTGTTATGGGTAGTGCTGTAGCTACTGTACATAGGTGTACTGCACAGTTTTTTGTAAGGATTTATATGAAGTATAGAGTATGTACTCTGAATTGTTCTGCAACCAGAGGTGTTTGTTTTGTTGCAGAGAGATTAAGAAAAGAGGGAACGAAGGAGTCTAAACCGGTTAAGTGCACAGGTGTTTTGGTTTCCTCATCCAGGGTAAAGGTACCTCTGGTATGTGTGTTATAGTGTAGCCAACGTTTGCCAGCTCGCTGTTTCATTCAAACCTACGGTGTCTGTTTTTAACCTGAAGATCCGCAATTGCTCTCTTCTGTAGATTAGGTTGTGGAGGTTCCCACCTCTTTCAGGTACAGCAATTCTCTCAATGATTGTCCAGGTAAAGTTGTTTGGCCCATGTAGTTTTTCTCTAAAGTGTTCCACCATCGGTGCAGCCACCTTCTTCGTTCGAATGCAGGATCCATGTTCTGCCATTCTTGTTCTGATGGGGAGCATGGTCATGCTCACATATCGTTTCTCACATGGGCAAGTTATCAAGTAAATGAAGTTGTTGCTATTGCAGTTTGTGAGATTTTTTTGATTCCACAGGTAGTGCCATCCTATGTCAATGTTTAGGGATCTTTTTATCGTGGCACATGCACTGCATCCACCACATGGCGTTTGTCCAGTTGGTGGTGTCTGGTTCCAGAGGGTGTTGGGTCTTGAATCTGGTTCTTTGTATGTGTGGATAAGGGAGTCACGTAAGTTACATCTTCTTTTCATGGCGAACCTTAGGTGTCTCCAGGGTGATGTCCCCCATATTTAGAATCATCCAGAGTTTTAGAACTTCTTTCTTAATTTGATTTGCCAAAGGTGAAAAACTCAGCACTGCTGTGATCTTCCCATTATGTTCATCTCGTCTGCCGTGATTATCAAGCGTGACATCATAAAACAAGGTCGTCGGAATTTCTTTGAAACAGTTCACACCGGCATTTGTGAGGCAAATTTTTGGGGAAATAACGGGTTCTTCCATATCTTCCACGCAGTTGGGATTGAACCCATGACGCACTGTTTCCCTTGCATTATGCGGATATTTAACTAAGCAAATAAGGGTAAGATCATGTCTCATTTGTCAACTTTTTCAACATGCGCCTTATTTTTGGTTATATCTAATCAAACCTCTCATTCCGACTACCTTGTTTTATGCACTAACTACTCTCTACACTTCCTCTCCCAGAACTTTTCTGCATTTCGTTTCTGACTGAAATTCTTCAGCATGAACCAAACAATCACAGGCTATGAGCCCAACTCACACTTGGGTTTAGCATTAAGACCACTTTTATTTGCACCAAGGATGGAACGTTAAATGATTCTTCTTAATGGTTTTTTAAGACAGATTCAGTATTACTCTGGTTCATCTGTTTCTTTTCTGTTTGTTCTTTTTCCATTTAAGTCAAAGGTATGTCTAGCCCGGATTTGAAAAAGGCAATGTAAATCTGCCGAAACATGTGTCATCCATAAAGGCTATAATTCCAATAGTTTTAATTAAAAGGAATCACCAAAAAAAACACATCAAGATTTTCTCATCTCTTTATTTTTCAGCGCATCGACAACTGTAAGCTCACCAAACCCATACTAAGTCTTATTGAACAACACACATCCGGACATGGAATGGCCCCTCGTACTCATTTATGCATTTGGTTTCACACTGATACGAGTAAGCACCCATCAGGAGAAAAATGGTTACTGACCCATTATAATTTACTTACAATACAACTAAGTGACAATAGGGTGCCACATTGAGTATCTTTGCTGTACTAAATACATAAAATGAGTGACAGGAGGCCCTTGATGTATAGGCCACTCCAATATGGTGGCCCACCAAAAGCTATCACACACAGGCTCCCAAATCAGACTGTGTCCCTATCCAGCGCACGTGCAGGGAAAGAAACCAGATTGTGTCCCTTTCCGGCACAAGCGCTCGGAAAGAAACAGAGAAAAACACCCGATCAGAGCCGATGCAAAGATTCTAGCAGACCGCTCTGTACCTAGATAGAGATGGAGGAGCTCTTTCACAGCATAATGCAAAGTAAGAGAGCCCACATTCTTACAAACATCCTACAAACATCCTTATAGCAAAAGCGAATGCTAGATTGTTAGGGTAGTTGCTCTAAGCTGTAGCAAGAAACAACGGCACGCAGATGAGCAGCTCCACACATTGATGGAACACACATTACCCCTGATTAAGTAAGAATGAGTAGTAATATATATCTGTTGATGAGGAAATAGAGCCACAGTCGCATGAGTCTGCGGGCTTTGTCGCGTTATAAGCGCAATTAACATAACATAACATAACATAACATAACATAACATGAGTGTGGCTCTTATAACCAGAAACATTGGAAAAAAAAGAACATATTGTATGTACCAAAGTGTTGTGGTAAACATAGAGACACTGGGCCTCATTATAATGTTGGCGGTGACGGTATGAACGGTGCTGGTAGGGCACCGGCACCGTTCATACCGTCCTGCCGAATTGCGAGTTATGCGCGCGGGTGCCTGACAGCCCATCAGGTCTTACCTGGTGGGCTGTGCGGCACCCGCGAGCATAACTTGTAGTTGCGCAGGCACCGTTATCAATCGTGCCGGCGCATCCATGCTCCCCACCCCCATTCTGCCCACTGGGGCAGAATGGGAATTGGGAGCCCGGCAATACCACCACCCGACAATGGGAAATTACTGGCCCATTCAACTCGTAATGGTCTGGTTATTGCCCAATTGCAGGTGGCGGTGCCGGTAGCAAACATGGCGGTAGGTGTGCCTGCCATACAGGCACGGCTACCGCCATGGTCGTAATGAGGCCCACTGATACCTAATAAAGACATGTATCTCTCTCTACACCCCATAGCCTACTATCTCTCCCTTGTAGGTGGGGTACTATAAAGAGGATGCATATACAGCTGAAATTGACATGAACAGCACAGAGAATTCTGCTGTAAATTAGCCCTGAAGAAAGTGGCTCACTGATATGTGTCCAATGAAACCGGCAGGCTTATACCGAATTTTCCAAAAACTGCCCAATGAGATGGTGAAAGGTTTCAAACAGATCCTTCCAACAAACCTAGAAAGGAGTCAGATCTAACTACTGATGTATTAAACACAGATAGATTCCACAGAAAGGGGACACTTACTGTGTAACATATAGGGTTGTGTTTTTGGAAACCAAAATCCTGTCTGGAAATGTCTGACAGTATACATGTTTCATGGTCCTTACTAAATTAAATACTCAAACTGATAGTATTTGTATGTTACTTTTAAAAGTTTTTTGCCAAACAAAGAAACTGAATAAAAAACTAAAATGTCTTCATTTGTAAGGCAGTCGACGCATGCCCTGATGGCCATGGCATGTGCCTTTTAAGATAACCTGTACAGCTATTTTTTTCTTTGGTGTGTGTAGAAGGCTAGCGATAGTACAAGCTACCGCTTCGCTATCCCCTCACCCTAGATAAGCAGAGGAACCAGCGCAATCTAGGGTAAGAAATACACAAGGGTATAGTTTATTGTGGTTGAAGGGCAAGTAAGATTTAGGGCTACATTCAGTACCAATGGAAATTATGTAAAATCAAAACTTACTGGAGACTTGAGTGTGTGAAAATATTGACTAGGTTGGTCTCTAGGCTGAGACCCAGAACAGTCCCATACATGTTTGTGTTTTGATATCATCTGAAAAAGTACTGTCACAAAAATTGTACAGCTTTGGCATAAAAATGCTCTCCCATAGAGAAAGTGGATGCTACCAAGCTACAGACCATTTAGCAGGCATAGCCTTCTATGGCAAATCTGAACACATAGGGGGTCATTACGAGTTTGGAGGCAGCCATGATGCTAATAGCACCATGGCTGCCTCCAAACCCGTGTCCGGGTCCATGGTGTCGGAATGGGGACTTATCGGTACATTCGACCTTTGCGGACCCGGTAAATCCCCATTCCGAAAACCATTCCCCATTCCCATTCAAGCCCCCATAGGGCTCAATGGGAATGGGGAAGAAGCTAATAAAGGGCCCATGAATAGCGGTCCCGTTATTAGCCTTTTGGTCCCTTAGCGGCTTCTGCTAAGGGCAGTTGGTAAAACCAGCTGCCCTTAGCGGGACGCGCTAAGGGACCTCTGAATGCAGCGGTAAGGGGGTTAACGGCACCGGTATCCTTACCGGTGCTGTTAACCCCATACCACTGCACTCGGAATGAGGCCATAATCTGGCTAAGCATTGGTCCAGCTGCATCCATAAAAATAGTGCTGAAATTGTACCAAGACATAGAAACAACAGCCTGGACATTCTGAAAAACAATGTATTAGACACATACTAACCAAACAGTTGTATTGCTTCCGAAATCATGTGCCTATACCACATACCCCAACATTTCTCATACAAGAACAATATTAAACCAGATGAAAAAAATGGGAAATACATTGTCAAAACTTGTGACGGCAGCCTCGTTACACTTTCCAAACCTAGCCTAATTAATTGTGTAAAGCTATAATTTAAACTCCTCAACATAGACAAATTTACTACATTTCCCTACTCCAACTTTTTAAACCATGTAGTTAAGAAGAAGATTTATTAGGCACCCATGAAGATGCTTTCAATACAAATGAAAGCAGTATAACAAATATCTATTTCAAGCAGTACAAAGACATGTTGGACAATGAACGCCAACAGGAGGAAGAAGTTCAAGCACAACTAAATGAAGACAATCCAGAGGGCAGTCAACCTTCTGTTATAGGAAGCCGAGAACCACTTGGAGAGCCACTAATAGTAAATGTATCAGAATTAGCCATGACTGAAGTAGAAAACACTGTGGAGCCTATTCATGGAACAAATGTGCGCTGAAATTTGTGGTGCAAGCTGGCGCAAGCGTGAAAAAGCAAGCGCATGCGAACGCGTGCAATTCCTGGAAGGCCCTGTGTGTGTTTTCCCCGGGATGTGCGCCAAATCTGTGGGTGGCGTACACAGGCGCACACATCATTTCAGCATCCCAAACGCCATGCGTGACGCGCACAGCGAAAGCGCACAATGTGTAGTGCACACACCCAAAAGGGGGCGGAACACGCGGAATGGTGAACAACGCGTGAACATGAAGGCGTAACTGAGGAAGTACTGCTGGGAAATACACGGAACGCCCACATACGCGCAAACAACATGTATTCATGGAATCGAATACGGGAAACCCGTGAACGCCAAAAGACACGCACAATGTACAGGTTGTATGCGATGCCCATGGAATCATCACCTCTGTCTATGCAAACTATCCTGGGTCTACCCATGACAGTTTCATATACAGAATGTCCGCCGTGAGCCGGGACCTGGAAGCTGGGAAGCATGGCGACACATGACTTATTGGTGAGTACAAATGTCTGTGCACATGCATGCATATCACACACTGCGAAATACACAAACACAACTAATGAAAACCATCCTTACCTCCCCAGGGGACAGTGCCTACCCTCTGAGCAAACACATGATGACGCCAATACAGAACCCGACCAGACCACACCAGGTAAGATACAATGCTGCCCATATTGCAACCAGGGGCATAGTGGAGCGCACATTCGGAGTGCTCAAGTCACGCTTCCGCTCCCTTGACCGCTCTGGCGGGCAGCTACTACATGCACTCCCAGTAGTGTGCAGGATCATTGTGGCAGCATGTGTCCTGCACAATGTTGCAACACGGCGGGGTGTACCGGTGGACATGGTGGTGCCCCCACATTCCCAACTACAGGCACAGGCGCTGCCCATGGCAGGGGAAAGGGCACATGGGGAGGCAGCCCGGACCCAGCTTGTGGCTACATTTTTCACCTAAACTCCCACCCCTGCGGAGTGCACACAGGCCTGGCACATACAGGGTGACAATCGATGATGACAAATAGAAAGACAACTGTCACAACCTTACCACCCTGAGAATGTTGACATGGAAGTGCTACATTGTGTGCATCCCTAGCTACTTAAACATAACCAATCCTGGGTGACCAAAAGGAACACATTCAAGGTGTATATCACACCACCCCCCCGCAAAACAGGCCATGACAATCACTGGTATGTCACCCAAACCCTCCCAACCCACATCACCCTTGTCTGCCACACCATGACATGGCATGCAACAGCAAAAGAGCAAACCAAAAGCCCAACACATGACCAATTAGATACGAAGTGACACGTGATAAATGGAAAGAGGCCTGAGACAATCACACCTGAAATGGAATCTGATGAAATGACTGACCAACAACCTCCCACACATACAAAGACATACACAAATGCATGCCACCAGCGGTACCATCAACAATAGACATAATGCCTGTTGGCATGCACATTGGCCATGCCAAATCTGCAAATCCCTAACCCGTGTGCTGTGAATGTCTCCTGCAACACATTGCTCAGCACACAGCACAGTGAGCAGCCATTGTGTTGGGGATACACATTGAGCATCATAAAAAAAGGACAAGCAACAACAATTAACTATTGTCGCATGTACACGATCCCCAAATGGTAAGTGATCATGTGCTGCAGGGACACAGCATGCCAGAGAAGGCAATCTGTGTGCACGTATAGGCATGGAAGGGTGGTTGAATATGTGGTGGAGCATTGTGTAAGTGTGTGTCAGTAGGGACATGCACTCAACACATGCATGTGAAATCAAGTGACCCTCAGTGTCCTGTACACATCACATGTGAACATTGGGCATGTGTACACCCCAGTATGTCAAACCGCAAGAATCCCCTGACACCTGAAAAGTAAACCCAACACAGGAACAGCCATTGACCAGCATAGCACATCATGTATATAGTACCCCGCAATGAGAAAGTCAGAGAGTGCCCAAACACTGTAGCCCAAGCGTACTGTCTGACAACAAAAGGCCCTCCCTTATTTACTCATCACCATGACCTTCAGAAGAACTGTGTCTGGGATCTGTTGCCTTCTTCCTTCTAGTCTACCTGGCTTCAGGATCCCCCTACCCCTTGGTTTCCTTGTTCTACTTTGCGTGTAAATAGGGTCCAGCCCCCTCAGAGGCCACCTTGACTGGTAAAAATATCAAATTGCAGAGAACTCCAAGGAGCCAAACCCCTAAACCAGGGAAAAAGCCTGTAGCAACCAAAACACCCTGGTAGAGTCTCCAGTAGATGACTTGAAGTCGCTGAATATGACGAAGCACATGTCCAAGCAGAATGATAGAAGAACTACCAAAGTAGCACAGTTGAACGATGGTTCAACAGGATGGGTAGCATTTTCAGTACACAATAATCAATGAGGATGCAACAACTGATGGGTAGTGTCACAGCTCCGTTCTCCAGGCGCAGGAATGGCACGAACCAACCACCCCCTCCGCGGTCTGGACACCTGAAGGTAAAAGTTACACAGGTCTCTGAGACCCCTATGGGGAAAGAGGGTTAGGGATCTGTTGTTTAGATAAGCATCGGTATTCAGGATAACCGGAAAGAGGGTCAGGAGAGAGGAGGTGGATGGGCAAGGGAAAGGAGGCAAAAGACAAAATACAACTATTGACAATTACCCCTACTCAATCAGAGAAACCATGTTCTTCATGCACATTGTACAAAATGGCTCAAAGGCGAGCCAAAGAGAGACTTATCTCTGGGGTGACTGCTGGCCTCCTGCCTGCACTCTCTCAGGTCCGGTAACAGGAGCAGTTCAATGCTGCAAAGAGAGCGTGAGTTACTATTCTGTGTGTGTTTTCCCCACACACACATAACACCATTCATGCCTCAAACTTAGTGACTCTTCCCCAAACAAGCACTCTTGTCTGCTGCTTCGTTTGTATACTTTTGCTGCCCCCATGATGGTTCATACACTGTTAATGCGGTAAGGCATCCGCACGTGGACCCGGGGTAAATGGAAGACCATGGCCCTCATTACAAGTCAGGCGTTAAGGGTTTAACGGCGCCGTCGGCGCCGTTAAACCCTTAATGCCTGATTAAGAGGTCCAGGGTTTTAACGCCTGCTTTTTGCAGGCGTTAAAACCCGTGATGCAAAAATGGGAATGGGGAAGGGCAAATGGTGAATGGGGAATTACCGCCCCACTCACCTTGGAATGGGGCGGTAATTCTGCCATCCACCATGCCGGAGTCTGGCATGGACCATGGTGCTAATAGCACCATGGTCCACCGCCTGACTCGTAATGAGGGCCCATGTCTTAAGAATCACCTATGATAGAATGGTCTTTGGATGAGCTGCTAGATTCGTGTGGTGAGGTGTGACTTCAGTACAAGTCGCGTTATGGCAGCCACGGATTTCTATAGGTAGCGCACGTGGCAATTTGCATATGCTAATGATATGTACTGCACACAAGTTTGTGCGTCGCTGGGTGCCCCGCTGGCGCTGTATTCGTTTGTGGCTAGGAACGCTACTGCGCTAATAACTTAGCTTCTATGGAGCAGGGGGGACTCGAGGACATGGGCGATGCCCCCTGCGTGTGCCCCTGACAACTTGGAAAGCTTCTTGGCATTTGCTCCTGAGCGCGGCTTAGCTGTACTGTGCGCATCTTCCCCAATGCCTGGCCAAGCTCCCCAGCACTGGCGCTACTTATCTTGCATGTGTGAGGGGCTTGGCGAAGGTTGGCTGGGGCATTGCCCCTTGTGCTGCTCACCTTGCTTGGAGCTCCTGGAAACACGTCTGCTTCTGTCAGACGTCTGCGCACAAGCCTTGTGCTTCTGCTTGCGCGTGCATGCACACATGTTTGTCCCACCCAACGTGGCATGGGTTTAGTAATACTCGGCCCGGTGACTGCTGGGAAAGGTAGTCTGGAGGCTCCTTTTCCTGCAGAAAGGGCATGAAAGGCTTTAATAAGGTTGGAAAGTTTTCTGTGTGTGTCTTCATGACGCTTGTTACTGGGCCATGTCTGAGACCTACATCTGAACTCCTCCCACACAACCCCAGGTTCTGTACCCTGACAGGTAGAGCTGGAACTTGAGTAGAAAATAACCAAGGAGGCTGGCACAACTGGATGGTTGAGCTGAAACCCAATCAATCCTTAATAGCGTGAACTAAGAAAGGCAGAGACAGCACAAGTCTGGAAAGGCACAGAGAATGCAAGATAGCCGGAAACAGCTGATAGCAAGTTAAGAGCCACAACAGTTGAATAGCATTGGCAAAAGCCAACACTCAACATAAAAGCATGGATGGAATATATGAAAGACAGGAGGAGCGACGGAGAGATGCATTTGAACAGAAGTGTACTGAGGCAAACCGAGGCAGTGTAAGAGTACGTGGAAATAACTGCCCAAAAGACGGGTGGACAGATCTGCAACAAGGACAGTGGCTGGAAGAAAAACAGGGACTAAAGACACCAGAGTGAGAAAAACAAGTAAAAGAGCCATAGTCCAGTAGGAAAAATGCACCGTGAGGCAGCATCAAAGCCGTAGAGGGAAGACAGACACAACGTGCCGTCCAAACAGAATGGAGCGTAGTAGTAGTATAGGTGGACATCTCAGGTGAGGACTGGACTGTGAGTTGTGCCTCTTGGGTCACATTCCTAATGCATCCTCCTTTGCCACAATCCCCAGGGGCTGTACTCAACACGTACCAACTTGACATTGTCACCACCCGGCCCCCTCCCAACATCAGCATGAGGTTGACAGCTAAAGGGTGCAGGCTACCGTCTACAGCATGAAGTGCATCAAGCACGTATACAGGCAAGAAATGAACATACATCCCATTCAACATCAATAAATGAACAGTGCAATAATGTACTCACCAAAATTGATTGCAGACATGCCGTGAAGAAAACATCCACAATCCCCACTAGGGGTGTTCCCACAAGTAGTACAGCAGCAGACAGGCCACAGATATTACGAAAGTCCAATGCCCTTGTGTAAATGGTTGTAACACCGAACCATCCTTGCGAGCCCATGGATAGGGGAAGCAGGAGTGGCATATGTGAGTCAGGACCCCAAGCTGCAAACACATACACGAGACAAGCTTGAATGGGCCCAGCTGGAACAGACAGTGGATGCTTTCAAAAGCCACAAAGCACCACACTTGTCACATGAATGTACAATTGACAAACAATTTTAAACTATATTAACTAATTAAACTAACTGTCATGATCTCTGCTTCCAAAAGGTCAGGGTTTTCCCAACTCCCTTGGAAGCAGATCCATAACCCAGGTTCCGAGTGCCAACCAGTCCCAATTGGGACCTTTTGGACCCAGTCCTGGCGCCAGTGGCACCAGGCTCATAAATATGCCCAGTCCCAGCGCTGGAAGCGCCGGGCTCATAATGCTTGGGTGGATTTACCTGCAGCAGACCATGCTGCTTACTTGCCTGCCAGTTGAGTCTCTGATCCTCTTCTGTTTGGAACTACTTTTCCTGTTGGGTGGGGCAGGAGCCACTCCCTAGATTCAGAACACTGGAACTCTTCTGGAAAGCAGGAACTCTTTTCTTACCTAGGCGTGGCTGTGGAAGGAGACACCTAAGCACTACAGGAGGCTATTTAAACCACACCCGATGGATGAATCTTGCTTTGCGTTATTCTGCATCCTCAGCAGCAGAACGCTCATCGTGTCTTCTGCATCTGATCCTGAGCCTAAGGAAAAAGGCTTACCATTCTGAATCCAGTCTTCAGCAACACCTATAAAGACAAGAAAGAACAGGTTAGCATTACAGTCTTCAGTGACAGCTCTTCACTCACCTGGTCCATCGGCTGTCACCAACGCCTCGTGCTGCATTCCGGCATCTGAAAGACAAAGGCTTACCTACTCTTCGTGCGCTCCGGAGGTCTTCACACTGCATTCCGGCATCTGAAAGACAAAAGCTTACCAACTCTTCGCACACTCCGGAGGCCTTCGGCGCTGCATCCCGCATCTGAAAGACAAAACAAGGTGCGTTTAAAGACATTGGGGAACTTTAATACTCACGTGCCATTATTCCTTTCCACATCTAACCCAGTGGGTATTCCGGCACCCTGCAGCCGCCCCGAACTTGTACCTGCAAAATAAAAAGACAGTTAGAGCGCATCGTGAAGCAGGCAACAAGCGCTTACTTACGTGCTTCCAGGGGCTTCTATTCATCACACGGGCTCCATCTTCAACTCACTTCAGCCCGCCATCCGCCATCGCCGGAACCCTGCAAAACAAGAGACATCATTACTAAAGACTTTAAAGACATTAGAATTACTCGAAACTTACCGTTCGTGCAGTAAACGACGGACAGCAGTCCTCTGAAGTCAAGAGGCCTGCTCCCCTTATCCAGTGAAGAAACTGGTTACAGCACCCTGCCTCGAGGTAGATGGAGAGCACGGCGTTCACTTACCTAAGGTGAGAGTGTTAACCTTTGGGGTTCTACAGGAGAAGAGAAAGGGAAGAAGAGAGAGACATTCAATAACCCAGTTCATTAATCCCACATTTTCTATCTGCAGACATCTTACCCTTCGAGCCAGACATAGAGTGCACAGAGGTCCAGCCCAAAGAGCCAGCCGGGTGTTACACATCACCTTTGAAGATACGGTATACGCCCAGTCAAGACCGGCGCCTCTACGGGAATCAGGTGAGCGTTACAGAACGCAAAGCCTACCACAAAACTCCCGTCCAGGCGCTATGGAAACCTCGGATACCTACCAGCTAGCCCAGTTACTTGGGGAACTAAGGGCAGAAGTGCATGCAGCCCGTCAGGAAACAAACGCTCTAAGAAGGGAACTGATTATTACCAAGGAGCGAACAGATGATCTCGCTAGACAATTGCTACAGTCACAAGCCGGACAGACCCCGTTACCCGCATCTGGGAGAAATCTTCCTTCTACATCCTCTATGAATCCAGTGCAGATCAACCTACCTGGGAATGTACCTCTGGCTCCGCCCGAACGATTTTCTGGTGACCCAAAGAGGTTTGCAGTATTTACCAATCAGTGCCGGTTGCATTTCTTATGCCGGCCAGCAGCCTTTCCAACTGATCAAGCTAAAGTAGCTTTCGTGCTTTCGTACCTTAGTGGCAATGCGGCAGACTGGTCGATCCCTCTAGTAAATCAAGATGATCCGGTCCTCCATGATTTTCAAGCTTTTCAGCTCAGTATGGAAAAACTGTTCGCAAGACATTCACAGGGGCAGGCCTTGGACAATGAGCTTCTTTCGTTGCGACAAGGTAATCAAGACCTTTTGGCTTATATTGCGTCTTTCAACAGACTGGTAGTGGAAACTCACTGGCTTGAGGACAAAAGGATTACGCTGTTTTATAGAGGTCTACGCGGAGAGCTCAAAGATGTGTTAGCCCAAGTAGTGAATCCCCCACAAGATTGTTCGGACTATATAGACTTAGTCGTTCAAATAGATCACAGACTGCAGAACAGGAAGGCCGATCGTTCCAAGTTTGATGCTCGAGTATTTTCCAAACCGCCAACTCCTTCCAAAGGAGTAGACTCCGGGGAACCCATGCAAATAGGGGGTCTGAAAGGTCCTCTAACACAAAAGGAGCGGGAAAGGAGAAAACAGTTGCAATTATGCCTCTATTGCGGAAACTCAGGGCACTTTCTTCGAGACTGTCCGGTGAAACCTGCCAAGAAGGCAGTAGGAGCTGCAGTTACCAAAGTTACAAACTCTGAGCAGGGAAACGACCTCGCCCGACAAGAATAGAGGTCCTCTTGCGGAGCGTGAAAACCAGTTCCGTGACCTCGCATTTCGTGATACCTATGGTCCTCATTAGCCCTGATAATCCGGATCGATTACATGCAATTGAAGCTTACGTCGACAGCGGTGCCATCGGCAATTATGTGGATCATGAAATGGTTTTGAGGATGAATCTAACTCTTTGTCCCAAGGCTGTAAAGGATGTCATTACTACGGTGGATGGTACGGAGATAGCCTCCGGGCCAGTAACGCATACCACTCAAGAAGTGACGCTAGTAAGTCAAGATGGACACCATGAGAAGATCGTGTTCGATGTGATCAAGGCCCCTCAGTTTCAGATTATTCTAGGAATACCTTGGTTAGAGAAACACAATCCTCTGATCGATTGGCGAGCAAGAACGGTCCAGTTTCCAGAATGTGTCTCTACTTGTCACCCTCCACCTGGTGTTGCACTGGCAGCAATTTCTTCAGAGACTCCCCAGTTACCTCCCGAATACCTAGAATACCAAGATGTTTTCCGGAAGGATCAGGCTAACTCTCTACCTCCTCATAGGTCTTATGACTGCCAGATCGACCTGATACCTGGATCTACTCCTCCTTGTAGTAGAATTTATGCCCTCACCGAGCCTGAGAACCTTCACCTTCGACAATACCTGGATCAATACCTGGCAAATGGGTTTATTCGTCCTTCCAAGTCCCCTGCTTCTTCAGCTTTGTTCTTCGTTCCAAAAAAGGAAGGAGACCTTAGAACTTGTATAGATTATCGCTCCCTGAACCAGATCACCGTTAAGAATAGATTCCGTTACCTTTGATCCCTGAACTCCTGGACCAAGTCAGAAAAGCATGCATATATACAAAGCTGGATCTTAGAGGAGCTTATCACTTGGTACGAGTAAAAGAGGGCGATGAATGGAAGACGGCCTTCCGCACCAAGTATGGGCTATTTGAATATCAGGTCATGCCCTTCGGACTTTGTAATGCCCCGGCCGCCTTTCAATATTTTATGAACGATGTCCTCAGAGAGCTCATAGATGTGTGTGTTGTTGTTTACATTGACGACATCCTCGTTTATTCTTCATCGGAATCTGAACATCGGAAACACGTGAAAATGGTCCTTGAAAGATTGCGTCAACACAAACTTTTCGCTAAGTTGGAAAAATGTGTTTTCAACGTGACTGAAGTTGAATTCTTGGGATTCATATTATCACCTAGCGGAGTGCGTAGGGATTCAAAGAAGGTCGATGCAGTTCTCAAATGGCCATCACCATCCTCCGTAAAAGGTGTGCAAAGCATGTTAGGCTTCGCTAACTTTTACCGCAGGTTTATCCCCGAATTCTCTCGAATAGTCCAGCCCATCACTGCCTTGTTAAAGAAAAACAAACGTTTTGAATGGTCTACCGAGGCGGAACAAGCTTTCCAGGATTTGAAGACTAAATTTATCTCTGCACCAATCTTAAAACACCCTCGCCCCGAACTCCCCTACATCATGGAAACTGATGCTTCAAGCCTTGCCATGGGGGCAGTTCTATCACAAAAGGACCCGGTAACCAATCAGTTGCATCCCGTGGCATTTTGGTCCCGCAAATTCTCGCCTCCTGAAATCAATTACACGATTACTGACAAGGAACTTCTGGCTATCAAGTCTGCCTTTAAGGCTTGGCGGCATTATCTGCTGGGGGCCCGACACACCGTTACTGTGATTACGGATCACCGAAACCTGCAATATTTGAAAACCGCAAAAGCCCAATCCTCTAGACAACTCCGTTGGGCATTATTCTTTGCCGAGTTTGACTTCATAATTACCTATCGACCTGGTACAAAAAACGGTAAAGCTGATGCCCTTTCTCGGATGGGAGTGGAAGAACACTTGATCAACCCTAAACCTGTACCAATCATTCCCGAACAAAGAATTCTGGGTGTAATCGCCACAGAATCCATAGAGGAAGTTAAGGATAAAGCCAGGCAACTTGTAACTCCAGCAGACATACAGAATTGGCATCTGCAGGGAAAGGACTTTGCAGTAAAGGACAACTTATTGTATTTCCAAGAACGATTATACCTACCCAGCACAGATTTACAGAAAAAAGTAATCTCTTGTTATCACGATTCTTTAATGGAAGGACATCCCGGTATGGCCAAGACCTCAGAAAAGATCAAGCGCTACTTCTGGTGGCCGTCTTGGAAAAAAGATATCAGAGACTTTATAATGTCCTGTGGAGTATGCGCCCAAAACAAGAGTCAAAAGGAAAGACCAGCAGGCCTCTTACGCCCTATTGACATCCCACCTCACCCTTGGCATACGGTTTCTATGGACTTCATCACCGATCTACCTCCATGCTCCGGATACAATACGATTCTAGTAATCGTGGACTTATTCTCCAAGATGGTGCATTTCATTCCGCTCAAAGGCTTGCCAACAGCAGCAACTCTGGCCCGAGAATTTCTCGAAAACATCGTCCGACTGCACGGTTTTCCTTCGGTTCTAATTTCGGATCGAGGTAGTCAATTTATTTCTCATTTTTGGCAAAGTTGCTGTCGGTCGGCTCAAATTGATGTGAGACTATCGACCAGTCACCACCCTCAGACCGACGGACAAACCGAGAGGACCAATCAAACTCTGGAACAGTATTTACGCTGCATGCTGCAACAAACTGAAAAAACTTGGAAAGACATCCTTTGGATAGCCGAATATGCCTACAATAACTCTGTCCATTCGGGAACTGGGAAAACCCCGTTTTTTCTTTTGTACGGCAGTCACCCTCGAACCTCGGAGTTGGATCCCCTCCAAGATCTTGAAACACCAGCAGTAGACTACCTGCATTCTACAATCACCCAAGCCTTTAAGGAAGCTGTTTCTCACCTTCAAAGGGCTAAAGAACAATACAAGAAAGGAGCAGATCAACATCGGAAGGAAGCCCCTCAATATCAACTAGGGGATCAAGTCTGGTTATCCACCAAATATCTACCTCTAAAAAGGGCCACGCACATTCAACCCAAGATACCTTGGTCCCTATTCCATCACTACCATAGTAAACCCAGTAGCGGTCAAGTTGGACTTGCCCCCGCACATGAAGATACATCCGGTCTTCCACGTCTCTCTATTAAAACCCGTGCAACCTCAAACCCGACTAACCAAATCTCCAAAACCTATCCTAGTTGATGGAGAACTCGAGTTTGAAGTCAAAAGCATTCTGGACTCCAAGATCTCCAAATCTAAACTATTCTACCTAATTGACTGGAAAGGCTACGGCCCCCAAGAGAGATCCTGGGAACCTGCTGAATATGTCCACGCTCCTCGCCTAATCAAAAGATTTCACCGAACATTTCCTGACAAGCCAAAACCCCCGGAGAAGCCCGGTTTGGGAGGGGCCTTGAGGGGGGGTACTGTCATGATCTCTGCTTCCAAAAGGTCAGGGTTTTCCCAACTCCCTTGGAAGCAGATCCATAACCCAGGTTCCGAGTGCCAACCAGTCCCAATTGGGACCTTTTGGACCCAGTCCTGGCGCCAGTGGCACCAGGCTCATAAATATGCCCAGTCCCAGCGCTGGAAGCGCCAGGCTCATAATGCTTGGGTGGACTTACCTGCAGCAGACCATGCTGCTTACTTGCCTGCCAGTTGAGTCTCTGATCCTCTTCTGTTTGGAACTACTTTTCCTGTTGGGTGGGGCAGGAGCCACTCCCTAGATTCAGAACACTGGAACTCTTCTGGAAAGCAGGAACTCTTTTCTTACCTAGGCGTGGCTGTGGAAGGAGACACCTAAGCACTACAGGAGGCTACTTAAACCACACCCGATGGATGAATCTTGCTTTGCGTTATTCTGCATCCTCAGCAGCAGAATGCTCATCATGTCTTCTGCATCTGATCC
Source organism: Ambystoma mexicanum (assembly GCF_040938575.1). NCBI lineage: Eukaryota > Metazoa > Chordata > Amphibia > Caudata > Ambystomatidae > Ambystoma > Ambystoma mexicanum. The sequence goes on from NC_090941.1 coordinate 929,724,808, forward strand.
TGGGCCTAAGGAAAAAGGCTTACCATTCTGAATCCAGTCTTCAGCAACACCTATAAAGACAAGAAAGAACAGGTTAGCATTACAGTCTTCAGTGACAGCTCTTCACTCACCTGGTCCATTGGCTGTCACCAACGCCTCGCGCTGCATTCCGGCATCTGAAAGACAAAAGCTTACCAACTCTTCGCACGCTCCGGAGGTCTTCGGCGCTGCATCCTGCATCTGAAAGACAAAACAAGGTGCGTTTAAAGACATTGGGGAACTTAAATACTCACGTGCCATTACTCCTTTCCACATCTAACCCAGTGGGTATTCCGGCACCCTGCAGCCGCCCCGAACTTGTACCTGCAAAATAAAAAGACAGTTAGAGCGCATCGTGAAGCAGGCAACAAGCGCTTACTTACGTGCTTCCAGGCGCTCCTATTCATCACACGGGCTCCATCTTCAACTCACTTCAGCCCACCATCCGCCATCGCCGGAACCCTGCAAAACAAGAGACATCATTACTAAAGACTTTAAAGACATTAGAATTACTCGAAACTTACCGTTCGTGCAGTAAACGACGGAAAGCAGTCCTCTGAAGTCAAGAGGCCTGCTCCCCTTATCCAGTGAAGAAACTGGTTACAGCACCCTGCCTCGAGGCAGATGGAGAGCAGGGCGTTCACTTACCTAAGGTGAGAGCGTTAACCTTTGGGGTTCTACAGGAGAAGAGAAAGGGAAGAAGAGAGAGACATTCAATAACCCAGTTCATTAATCCCACATTTTCTATCTGCAGACATCTTACCCTTCGAGCCAGACATACAGTGCACAGAGGTCCAGCCCAAAGAGCCAGCCGTGTGTTACACATCACCTTTGAAGATACGGTATACGCCCAGTCAAGACCGGCGCCTCTACGGGAATCAGGTGAGCGTTACACTAACTATAAAAATAAAACATTGCCACATATGACCCGGGGGAGAGAGGGGACCCAGGAGGGTGGAAGTACAGGGTGCACCTCAACACCCACATGCGATGATGTTGAGATTAAAAAAAACCTCCATGGGTTTAACGCCTGGACGGCCCGAACTGTGTGGGAGATAAGTCGTTGTCCTGCTCACCCTCTGACTCAAAAGATGGACGTGGCACAGTACCCTGACCACACCTTTGCGTAGCTTGCCCCTAGTTGGCAGCAAGTATGTGGGACTGGTAAGCAAGGCCCTTTGTAGCAATGGGACCTAGGTCAGCATGCAGCACCTCACGCGATACGTATGCTTCCTCTTGCAAGGTAGTACGTGTAACACAGAGCTCTTCCTGCATGGCCTGGCATGACGTGCAGGGTTCTCGTCAGGACAATGCACATCATTTCGGATCCCTCATTGGCTGCGTCAACCTACTAGGACAGGTCGTCGGCACTGGGTTCATCCATGTGCTGGAACTCCTTGCGACCCCCTCCTCAACTGAAGCCCCTATGCGCCAGTCGTCCTACGTGCCATCTTCCCACCCAACTATCACCTTGGCCCCCTGTGGAACTGCCCCTGAGCCAGCGGCCAGGCTGGTGGAGGACACATCTCTGCCACAGTCAGGAGTCGGAGGTCCAGCAGGGGTGGCCATCCCACCAACTGGGCCCCAGCAGATGGAAGACGTACAGGCATCATCGAGCAGGGCATGTGCACGGTAGCCCCAGAGGATTCCATCATCAGCCTGGAGGCCGTTGTGGTGCCAGAGGCATTTGCATTGGCGGCAGCTGCAGGCTCAGGGTGGGAGCGATGATGGCTCAGGGCCATCAACATCACAGGAGCAGGCATCGGCTGGAGGGCAGGAGGACCCAGGATTGGGAGTGTCTTCAGTGGGACAGCAGTTGGGCCAGCAGATAGATGCGGAGTGGTGGCGGGCAGAGGAGGCACGGCTCACTATGGTCAGGGTGGAGAACTCCATGCGCAGGGCATTGAGGCAGGCTGAGCGCCTTGAGGCAACTCGCAGGGAGTTGGAGGAGGCCATGCATCCCTGCGAGACTTTGAGGCCAGGGAAGAGGCCCGCCTCCGGAACATCGACGTGGAGATCGATGCTGCCCTAGCCTGGAACATCAAAAAGTGAGCCATAGGACTTGCCTTTGTTTTATATTTTTATTTGGAGTTCATGGACATTGCTCCACTTTATGTATATAGTTTTTTATTCATAGGACTTTTTGTAGGTTTCCTTTTGTTTGAGGATCATGGACCCTTTTGACTTCCATTGTATATAGTTCTGGACTTGTACATACTTTCTTTCTTTGGACATCCCATGGATCCATGTTTTTTTTTTTTCTGTTCCTTATATGGACATTGGCAATGGACCACTTTTCGATTTTCCTGTTGTGGATTTTTGTTTTACATTGGATTTTTTTTTTTTATTTTGCTTTCATTATTTCTTAATTTGCAAAAATTTAAATTTTAATTATGTCATTTCATTACGTTTTTGAATGCATTTCATATATCTTCATTATTGGTGTTGTGCATGTCTCTATGAGCATTGGCTCAGTCATGTGTTGCCACTGCGTGGCTCTGTTGCACATTTATGCATGGCCAGGCTTGTTCTTTTAAGACTCTCATGGCATGGGTAATTTGGGAGTGGTTGCAGTGGATGGTTGTGAGCTTGTACTGGGGGAAAGAGGGAATTTGGGTTGGCATTAGGGCCATGGGTCTGTTTTGTTATGACATGTTGTTTGGTGGGCCATGTTTTGGGGCCTGCTGGCAGGTTGCCGTCACTGGGGGTGGGGTGGGGGACATGTGTCAGGGCCTGCTGGCAGGTTGCCGCACTGGGGTGGGCTGGGGTACATGAGTCGGGCCTGCTGGGAGGTTGCCGTCACTAGGGGTGGGCTGGGGGACATGAGTCAGGGCCTGCTGGCATGTTGCCGTCACTGGGGGTGGGCTGGGGGACATGAGTCGGGGCTCCCAAGTGCATGGTGCCATTTGGGCTGCTTGCGGGTCATGATCAGGGGTCATGGGCTGCCTGTGGGGCATGCCCAGGGTGGATGGGCTGCCTGCGGGGCATGCCCAGGGGTGTAGAGTGGTCCCCTGTGGTTTGGGCTTCCTGCAGGGCATGGGGGGAGGGCCACACCCGGGAGGGCCCACAACAAAAAATCATGTGTATTACTCCCCTCCCACCCCCGGAATACACGTACCCCACTTGCGCCAGGCCAATTGTGTGTAAAAGTCCCTGCGCACCCCGAAATACTCGTACCCCACTCACTCTAGGCCAATCGCGTGTAAACCTCCATGCGCACTCAAAGAATAAACGTACCCCGCTCGTGCCAGGCCAAACGCGTGTAAAAATCCCCGCGCACCCCGAAATATGCATACCCCACTCGCTCTAGGCCAATCGTGTGTGAAACTCCAGGCGCACCCCCGGAATACACGAACCCCACTAGCGCCAGGCCAATCATGTGTAAAAGTCCCTGTGCACCCCGAAATATGCATACCCAACTCGCTCTAGGCCAATCGCGTGTAAAACTCCACACACACCCCCGGAATACACATACCCCGCTTGCGCCATGCCAATCGTGTGTAAAAGTACCTGTGTACCCCTCGGAATACACGTACCCCACTTGCGCCAGGCCAATCACGTGTAAAACTCCACGCGCGCCCCCAGTATACACACAAGCAGCCCATCCACCCTGGGCATGCCCCGCAGGCAGCCCATCACCCCTGGGCATGCCCCACAGGCAGCCCATCCACCCTGGGCATGCCCCACAGGCAGTCCATCCACCATGGGCATGCCCCGCAGGCAGCCCATCCACCCTGACTATGCCCCGCAGGCAGCCCATCCACCCTGGGCATGCTCCTCAGGCAGCCTACACAACAGGGGGGACTTTTTCCATGCGTTTTTGCTGGCGCGAGCGGGGTACGCGTATTCAGAGGGGTGAGCGGGGAGTTTTCCACGCGTTTTCGCTGGCGCGAGCATCGTACGCATATTCCGAGGGGTGCGCGCGGAGTTTTCCACGCGTTTTTGCTGGTGCAAACAGGTTACGTGTATTCGGAGGGGTGAGCGGGGAGTTTTCCACGCATTTTCAGTGGCGCAAGCGGGGTACGCGTATTCCGAGGGGTGCGTGGGGAGTTTTCCATGCTTTTTCACTGGCGCGAGCGGGGTATGCGTATTCCGAAGGGTGCGTGGGGAGTTTTCCACACGTTTTCGCTGGCACAAGCAGGGTACACATATTTCGTGGTTGGGGGACTGTATGCTGGTCCACTGGCCTTTGCGCCATGTAGTGAATTTGTGCAATGTTTTTGGCACACGGGGCGGGGTTATGGGCGTAACTAGCACTGCTGCAAGATCGCTGCACCACTTTGCGCCACGGGTGATTATGGATGTTAGTATCTATGAATACGCTGTATGTCTAAATGGGTTTTGGCGCACGAGGCGGGCGCAGACTAGCGCATGCTCCCTCTGTGCACCAGCCGCTTGTGCCACTCGTGCGCTAAATTCTATGAATTACCCCCCATGTGTCAATATGAGGAATCAGGAGGAAACCTGGCTCTGCTGAAATCACAACTCAATGATGAGCACGGTAGCATTTTCATAGAAGTAACTAACTGTACTGTCGGGGGGAAATTCTGCCGGGGTCGGCCGGGCCGTCCGCAGACCTCCGGGCAGGGAGGCCCCAACTCCTCCCGTATATCCCAGACGAGATTGAGTATGAGACACACACAAGGAGCAAGGTGACTCTGCTGTTTATTTAGACAAAACGGCAGGGATGGGTCAAGGAGCGTACGCGTTCGTCCTGACACACACACAATCGTGGGGCTCGCAGGCCCTTTTTACTGCATTATGACGCGCTACTTGCGTCACTTCAGAAAGTTAACAAAAAACCTATCGCCACTCTTAATTGGTTGCTCGAGTGGTAGGGTTAGTATAGTACACATATAGAGAATGATATTAGTGGACAAGGTGTAGTCAGGTGGTATATCTGGGTTGTCCCTACAATTAGATACATAAGAATTGTTACATGAAGACTCCTGAGGATTGGCTAGTATTACTGACGTCTGAGATAAGAGCCCCATGTTCTGATTGGTGCATCCGTGAGCTTCCCAGCCTGGGACCACCGTTGTTCCCAGCTCTCGGTGTACCTGTGTTTGCAACAATGTTTCAATATGGGTACGTGCAGACAATATGAGGATTTATTCATAGGTGGAAGGCTGACCGCTCCCACTGTAGCAGATGTCCATTGAGCCTTTCAAGTGTATCGGCCTGTGTCTCGTAGTGAGGGATCCAGACGCCTTTTCTCTCCTGGGTTTTGGCATCTCGTCAGGTTCGGCTTGGTCACGTGGGGAGGGACCGTGAAAGAGGCAGAATTCTGCACAATTAATATTGTTTTTTCTACTGCGCGTCTGGTTTAATTTGTCGGCGTGCCTTTATCGTTGAGGCGCGGAGTGCGAGGTTGCAACATCGTGCCTTTGATGATTTGTTCTTGGATGTGGGTTTGCAACATTGCGACCTTGGCTGGTTGCTCCACCGGGTTCTTTCTGCAGGATCAGCAACCTGACTCTTGCTTTGTTAATGTCCACGGGAGCTCTTGTTTGAGGCCTACTCGGGCCTGGTGCTTAAGTAGTCTGTTTGGTGCATAGGTGCTTTTAGGTTATAATAGCATATATTTCCATGACCAGTATCGTGTTTCCATTATACCTCTCATGGTGGTAACGGGTTTCGAGAGAAGCGTGAGCAAGCGTTATAGATGAGTTCATGATGCGTCTTGCGTTTCTGCGTTCTGAAAGCCTATGTAAAAATAATAAAGATGCACGTCCGTGAATATGCCTGTCGCCTACGTCAGAGCACTGAGTATGTTCTTCGTGTAGATTGGTGTGGAAATGTTAAGTGTGTGTATTTGTACAGATGTGCTTCCCGTTGTCTAGGTCGTCATGGCATCTCTAACGACGTGTGGTTTTTAGTCTAGCTGATCCGAGCCGCAGGTGTCGGCATGGCCAGTGCGGGCTGCTGGGCAGGCAGGTGGACACATCCGTATGTTCCTGTACCAGGGTACCTGGTCGTCTGGTAAATGGACAAACTCTTCTCGCGGCGGGTGTCTGGGCCGTGACCCTCTAGGCCAAGCGCGAGAGGTGAAGGACGGGAGCCTGGTCTTCCATCCTCCCACTTCAGTCCCCCCTCTGGTCGACTTGTCGACCACAAACATATCCTTCTCGTTATCTCCTCTTACCCTCCATATCTTAGTTATCCCTCCGAGATGTCCATAATGGTTTACATGATCTTCAAATGACCAATACATGTATTCACATGTTCCTCCAGGAGTACAGTATACCCATCTTCCTATGTAGCTCCTGGGGTTCCTTGGGTTCTCGATCTTCACTGATGGTGGGTCTAGATGATTGGTGATGATTTGGGTGCGCAACTTCTCCCTTTCTTGTATTATCACACCTGTATGCTGGCCGTCATCTGCTTGCATTAAGGGGTGCATTCCCACCATTTCCAGCAACTCGTCAGTCGTGCGTGCCTTCCGGGCCTTCCAAAATCTAATTATGATCAGGGTAGCTCCAGCCAAAATAGTACACCCCACTATTATTTTCAGTCCATCTGACAGCCAAGATGGCATCCATGACCATAATAGTGAAAACCAGCTCTTATCCTTGTCTACACCGTTACTTTCGTCCATCATTTTGGAGTGCATCTGGGCCAATTGTGAAACTGCTTCTGTCAGTGTACCATTGTCAGCATCGTTGGCAGGTATGAACGTGCAGCAAGATTGTCCTATCTTTGCACAAACTCCTCCTTCCATTGCTGTGAGAAGGTCCAATACATATCTGTTCTGGAGTGCTACCATCCTTACAGCTCGCAGCTCCTCTTTAATTGCGTTGAACCCATTTACTGTTGAATTGATAGTCATCATTAGTTCCCATCTGGTTATTTGGAGCCATTTTGCGTTTGCGTATGCCTGCAGTCCCGGATGTATTATTGAGGAGAAGAACATTGCTGCTTTGCTGAATAGTCTGTGTTCTGGCGGTATTGATGTTAGTTCCGTTTCCGACCTTCCCCACAGGTAATTTCCTGTCAGTGGCTCTCCTTGTCTTTTTCTCCTATTTAGGACAGTATCATTGCTGTTGGTCCTGTTCTCTTGCTCCTTCTGAAGTGGTGCAGATCTCTTTCTTCTCCTATCCCCTTCATCCATTTTAGGAAATTTCGCCACATCGACATGCTTCTTAGGTACCACTAGTGATGGTACATTGACGTGTACCATTGTGCACACACCATTCCACAGGGGAGGCAGTGTATGATATGCCTTTTCTCCGCAGGCCCAATAATGGTCAATTATTACTGCTGTTCCCGCTCCCCCCTCAGGTAACTCCATCACGCTTGCACAATTGGTGTTATATCCTACGTCCACCTCTCCTTTATGCTGGTAGCATACTTTGGGCGCAGTCAATGGTAGTATAGTTATTGGGTCTTCATCTTCTTCTACCCACGTGAGCATTGGTACATACTTGATCCACGTTGTCCAACATCGATGATTGTGTGTCTCGATAGTTGAGATAGTTTCTTTTGTTACCATGTTGCTGCCAATCACTCCTATCTCCCAGCTGTTGCCCAGATACACCTTTCCTGTTATCGTCAGTAGTGGCCTCTCCCAGCATCCTTGTTTACCCGGAACTTCAGTGGCGTACCAATCACATGGTAGATACTGCAGTGTTACCTTCTTTGTTTCTCCTTTTGCAGGGCCACTTGTTATGTACCTGAATGCTTCAGCATGTAAACTGGTCTTGTGATAACTCAGATAGGTCTTGAGGAAGTTGTTTTCATATGGGTATGAGTCTCGTGTTTTCCATGTCATGTGCACTACTGTTCCTTGAAATCTTCCTTTCGTTTGGAACAGGGCCAAATAGATTATGCACTGTGCTGTTTTTTCATCTATTTCTGTGGCAACAAATGTTCGTGAAGCGCTCATGGCGTATGGTATTAATGAGCAAACGTAACAGCTGTCCTCGGTTGTCTGCTTACCAATGCGGGTCATGTGCTGGTACCATATGTTGTTTGCGACGTGTGCTGAATCTTGTACATAATTATCAATACCTTTATTGTCTGAGTATGTGCTGCGTTTAACTCTATTTTGCTTGGGTGCAAAATTACTATTACCACCTGACGTAACACCTGTTGCAGCAGGGAACGGGGGTATATTAGGTTTGGGTGCAGCAATAAAATCGATAGCATAGCTGTACTGCCAGACAGAGGCAGCCAAGAACCCGGTGATCATAAAAATCCCTATTATTTTTATTACATATGCTAATCTCACCGGCATTTTGCTCTTACCTTGCTGCAGTCCTGGCAGCGTATTCTTGCGACGTTAAAGTTGCCCGCCTAAAAATTCTCAAAAGTGCTCGTTATTAAATGTTAGTTTTGTTTCCTTTAAGCTCTCCCTATCAAGTAGTCATTCAGTGCCCAGGCGAAGAGCTGCTCCCACGCTACTCTAAGTGATCGGTCTCTTAGGACCGGCAAGTATGGGCGGAGGTGGGGCATGTAATATTCTATGGCCAGGAGGAAGGCTGTGTAGTAGACACGTACCCTTCTCCTTTTTAGGTATGTTGGCCTTTTTATTTCGTATACAAATTGGTGTGACAATTCTTCTGGGTAGTTATCGTCTGGCAGCACCATCTACGCCTGTACACTGAACTTGTTAATTAGCTTTTTCTTAACAATACAATATTACGCAGTTCCTGTATGTGCGAGAGAAAAAAGAGAACATTCACGTGTTTACATGTGTATTGGTGCAAGCAATGTCCTTCAGTTTTAGTTACAACTGTACTTAGCAGTCAATGGGGGGGGGTTTGCGCTCAGATGGCTGAAGTATTTTTACTCTTTGAGCGTGTGACCATGGGGTGGGCAGTATGGGGATCACCCCCTTCTTCGTCAGTTATTGTCTCCGAGGGAACAATTGGGTCGTTGTCTGTGGTGGAACTTTCTTCCGCTGTCGGGGATGTTGTTGCTGTTCTTCCAATGGACCTGTCGTTGGCGCTGGGGCGGGTCTGCAGTTTGTAGATCTTTACGTCATGTAGGTGGTTCCAGGCACGCTTATCCTTTAGTTTTACTGCTCTTGTTGATACGTCCTCTACCAGATGGGGGCCAGTGAACCTCTTCTCGTTCCACTTTCTATTGAAATTGCGAAGTAGCACGTGGTCACCTTTGGCAAGTTTGCACAAGTTCTCCTTTCCCAATTCTGTACTTGCGCCTTTTTCTTGATTGCTGGTAGACCCGCCCCGTGTGCGCTCGAGCTGTTGAGACACAAACACGACACTAGTAATCAAAGAAGACACATATTGATACATTTCATCACCTAACACACTCGCTGAACTTTCGTGGTCGGTGAATGCCCTTGACGTTGGGGTTAGGGGAAGGCGCATTTGACGTCCAGTAACCACTTCGTGAGGGGTGAGGTGGTGGTCGGACCCTGGCCTATTTCTAAGTTCAAATAAAGCTAACGGAAGGCAATACAACCAACTTTTCTTTGTTGTTTGTTGTATTTTTGCAATTGCCTCTTTCAATAAGCCATTCAGGCGTTCACATACGCCATTAGCCTGTGGGTGGTATGCACATGCAAATTTGTGTTTAATGTTCAGCAGGGATGTGATATGTTGGAACATTTCGTTTGCGAAATGTGGGCCGTTGTCTGATCTTAATACCTCGCACACTCCCCACCTGGGGAAGACCTCCCTTACTATGAATTTGGCTGCTCTAAACGCATCAGGGTGTGAACAGGGCCCTGCTTCAATCCACCTAGAAAATGGGCATACTACTACAATCATATACCTATTACCTTGACATATGTTGATCATATCAACATAGTCAATGTGAAGGTGCCGAAAAGGTCCTTCTGGCCGGGGTATGGTACCTCTTATCACTTTTAGAGTATGACCGGCCGTAAACTGTTGACATGTGAGGCAATTGCTGATAAAATTTGACACATGAGAGTTTAACTCAGGACAAAACCAATCTTCTCTAATTCGTGCTGCGATTATTTCCTTGCCTGTATGGGCAGGGTGATGTAATTGTCTCAGGGCGGTATTTAACAGTGCCAACGGTATTACAACTTTCCCCGTGCCACCCTGGCGCCATAGTGCGTCGGTTGGGGACATTGTACATCCTCTTCTTACCCATACTTCTTTTTCGGCCATTGGTGCAGCCGCTTGTAGTTCCATAATCTGTGTGGCTGGGAGATGGGTGTACCCTTCTTTTATTAACATCTCCCTAGCTATTCCCCTCCCTCTCCCTCTCTGTGAGTCTGTGGGGTTCCATATCTCACCAAAGTATGCAGCATATTTCGCATGTGCGTCTGCTGCTGCATTCCCTTTTGACACGTAGTCTTCACCATTGGTGTGTGCGGTGCATTTGACTAGGGCTAGTTCTTGGGGGTCGTTTATTACTTCAATTAGTTCAGCCAACAAGAGGGCATGTTGTACTGGAGTGCCATCAGCTCTCCTAAACCCTCTTCTTCTCCATTTTGATAACCCTGAGTGGACAGTGGATGTAACATATGCACTGTCGGAATATATGGTTACTCTTTTATTAAAACTTTCCTTTAATGCCAATATTAGTGCAACCAGTTCCGCGGCTTGAGCAGAGTAGTGCTGTGGTAATTGTACACACTTCATAGCCACACACACCGGCGCCTCCATCATTTTTACCACTGCTGCCCCAGTCCTTTGTATCCCATCTCCTTGATCAATAGTTGATGACCCATCAATAAACAAAAGCTCACCTCCCTCTAGTGCGTTTTCTTCAACTTTTCTAGTACATGAGTACATTTTAGTTATTTGGGTGCAGTCGTGGGCGTAATCTCCCTCTTCAATTACTTCTGCTAGGAACCTTGCAGGGTTAACCGTGCTACATCTAACAATTGCTAGTTCAGCTTTAGACAAAATAATCTCATAACCTGATGCCCTCTGTGTCGTTAGTGTGGACTTAGGTTTGTTCAATATCGCAAATAATGCATGTTCCACAAACAGTGTAGTTGGACACCCCATAGTTATTGCTGATGCTTTTTCTACTGCAAAGGCAGCTGCAGCGAGACCTTGTTCACAAGGGAAGTGGCCTAACATCACAGGGTCTAAGTGTCCGCTGTAAAATGCTACTGGTTTATATCCCATGCTCGTTTTTTGTGCCAATACTGCTTTCATCACTGCTGAGTCGCAATGTGAAAATATAAAAAAGCGTCGCTCATAGTCTGGGGATGCCAGTACTGGAGCAGTTGATATCGCGTCTTTCAATTCGTCAAATGCCTCCCTCATTTCCATAGTCCATCCCAACTTTTTCTCCCCTTTATTTGCTTCCTTCAAACCCTCAAGCAGGGGTCCTATGTATGAGCTGTAATCAAATACCCATGCTCTACAGTAGTTGCACAGCCCCAGAAATTGCTGCAGTTCTCTCACAGTCTGTGGCACGGGAGTGCTTGAGATGGCCTGTGCTCTTTGTGGTGCAATCCTTCTTCCATGTTGGGATATCAGTTTGCCAATGTAAAGTACCTGTTCCTGACAGTATTGTATCTTTTCCATGTCTACCTTGTACCCCTTTTCAGCCAATATTGTCAACATCTTTAAGGAGTCCTCTCTACATTTACTTTCGTTTGTACTGCAAATTATTATGTCATCCACATACTGTAATACTGTGCTTTCCATCTCAACGTTACCCAAATCCATCTGTATTACTCTATTGAAAATTGAGGGTGATTCACAATACCCCTGTGGTAATCTGGTATGTTTCCACTTTGTATTTCGGTAAGTGAAGCTTGTCAGATCTTGTGAGTCTGGGTGTAATGGTATTGAGAAAAAAGCATTTTTAAGGTCAATCACTGTAAATCGTGATGCTTCTGCTGGAATGCCACACAATATTGTGGCCGGGTTTGCTGTTACTGGATACTCTGCTTCTACTATGTTGTTCAAGGGTCTGAGGTCCTGTATGAAGCGCCAAGACCCCCCTTTAGCCTTGCGCACCGGGTACACAGCTGTGTTACATGGTGATTCTGAGGGGACCAATATGCCATTGTTTATAAGGGCCGTTATGGTTTCATATATGCCTTCATCTGCCTCTTTTGACAATGGGTACTGTTTCACTCTTGGTAGTATGGCACCTTTTTTCAATTTTATCCTTACACCCCCTATGCTTTTTATGCATCCTACGTCATAAGGGCTAATAGTCCATAATGATTTGGGCACTTTTGACATATCCTCCTTAAAAAATGGGACTGGGGTGCCTGCGGGTGCCTCAAGTGCCATTGCAATTTTCTGTGCTACTTGTTTGTGAGCCACTCTTAGCCATATTTCTACACTCATCATGAACACCATTTCATCTTCTTCCTTTTCTTCTGAGAACAGCTCTTCATCTGACACCTGGGTCAGCCTACATCCTTCTGCTAGTGCTATCACCGCCCTCCATGCTCTCCCTTCTTTATCTTGGGCGTGCACAGCAACATAATCAGCTGTTGCAATAATGCTCTCAATGTCCATTACAAACACCTTCCCTTCCAGTTCATTAACTGGTGTTTCTGGTCGGAACAGATAGGCTGCTGGCCTCCTCCATATTTTCCCTTCTATCCCTGGCATCCATGCAAATGCCATGTCTGTGCCATACTGGAATAGCTCGCCATCTACTGGCTCCGCCCTAAAAGCTGTCTGTCCACAGTATGCTTGCAAAATCTGTCGTGCTGCGAGCATGTTAATCCCTGGAGTAGAGCAAATTATGCCATCCTCTGTAAAGGAGATCGTCATATTCAACCTGTTCATTATGTCTCTCCCCAGTATATTTACTGGTGAGGCACTATAATACAAAAGTGGGACTGACAGATCATAATCTCCAATAGATAATGGAACGTTATCAGTAAATGGAACCAACCCCTTAGCCCCAGAAAATCCTTGGGTGTTCATGGCTTCACCTGACATTTTAAATTTACCTTCCCTTATGCAAGACCGGGTTGCCCCGGTGTCAACAAGAAATGATAATTTTTTGTCACCTATCGTTACCTCTATGCGTAGTTCCTCCGCACTATTAGGTGTTACTGACAGGATGGGACACACCAAGGCCGTCTGTGGGCTGGCCTATTGGGGGTACAATGATTGGCCATTCCCTGTGTAAGGGTTGTGTCCCAACACCGTCACCCTACCCAATTGCGTTTGTTGAATTTGGGGTGGTGGTTGTATTAACGCTACTTGTTGTTGTGGCGGTGGCAGTTGCTGTGTTATTTGTTGTTGTGGCAGTGAATAGATTTGTGGCTGTTGTGTTGTTTGTTGTTGTGGGTCACTCCCTTTTTGTGACATCTGCTGTTGTTGTATGCCCTGCTGTTCTTGTGAGGTCCTAGGTTGTACTTGTTCATTCCATGCTGGTGTTCCTGGCCTGACCCTACATGTACGTGACATGTGTCCTAATAGTCCGCAGCTCCAACACACGGGTGGTTCCCTGCTTTGCCATGGGAAGCTCCCTGTGTTGTCCTGGTATACGGGTTGCCCTGTGGGGTAGTAATTTCTAAGTCCCCCAGCCTGTTGTTGGGTATTATATCCGTATCCTCTCCCCCTCATAAACCCTCCTCTCCCTCTGTTATAACTATAATACCCAGTTCCTTGCATGGGGAACCCTCCTCCCATGTTTGGTGCGTGTAATTGCAGAGGCGGCACTTGCTGTATTACACCTTGTGGAGGCGCTATTTGGGCGGGATCTTGTGCAGCCACTACTTGCGTTGGGCTTTGGGCCATTGGTGTGGGCGTAGTTATTAGTGCCCCTTCCATTGTGTATTTAGTAAGTTTTTTCTGTACTAGTTTGGCCTCTTCTGTTTTCCTATCCTCTTCCTTTTGTTTCATTTTTCCTTGCCATGTCCTGCAGTGATGTACTATAGTCAGTTGTATTTCTGGCCATGGTTTTGCTTCCATCCCCACTACTTTCTTTAGTTGTTTCTGAACCCCTTCTGGGAGCCCTTGTACTAGTATATGATAAAATATGGCTGGTGTTTTGTCCCATTGTTCTCTAGTTTCCATGCGCCACTTCTCTTGAATATCCTGGATATAATCAACAGGGTCCTCATTTTCACCCATTTTACGGGAAGTAATGGCTCCTATGTCTGATGTGTCTGGGTACTGCACTCTCAGTGCCTGCCATAGCGCATGTCTACAGTTTGCAAATGGTGCCCCATCATGCGATGTGTTCGTTATCGTTACCCCATGGAATCCCGCTCTTTTCCAAATATCATCCGCTCTATCCCCTAATATTGATATTAACAGGCCCTTCACATCTCCTACTGCTAGTTTCTGTCCTGCGGTGTGTTTTTCCATTTCATATATCCACTTACCCGCACCTCCACTTAGTGATGGGAGCCTACATTTTATATTTTCTTTATCCGTATGTTTCCAAGGTACATACTGTGGTCTAACCCCTCCTCTCTCCAACAGTGGCATTAAATTCTGTCTTGTGTCACCCTTTACGCTCCATAATATTGAGTCTTCACACCCCTCCTCTTCCCCCGTTTCCTTTACTACTTCAAATTCTTCCTTACTACCTCTGCTCCTACCTCCCTCTTCTTCCTTTCCCCTTTTTTCGTCATTTCCTGTGTTCAATATGGGTATGTCTATTTGTCTGTCTTGCCTGCGACTAGGGAGGTCCCTAAGCCGACATGCATAAGGTGTAATTTCGTTCATGAAGGGCGCGAGCTTTATTCTGTGCAGTGAGCGTGCGGTGGTTGAACATGTATGGTGTGACGTGGGAGGGCGTGATGGAGATGTGGGTGGCGTGGTTTCATGGGTTTGTGTTTCCCCTATTCTTTTCACTCCCTCCTTACTTCTCTCCAGCTCCTCCCATCTTCTACTCATCCAGGGCGAATCTATGTTTGTTCTAGTGAGGTATAGCTTATCTAAGCTTTCCCTTTCACTCTTTCTTCCATCCTTCTCCACTCCTTCTTCCTCCTCACTGCAAAAGTCATTCATAAATGGCACCCCCCACTCTGCCTTTTTTCCTTTTATTGTTACTGTTTTTAAGTCTATTAAGTCTCTTTCTCCCCTTTCGTTGTTACCAACTGTTCCCCCTAGTACTGATGTTGTTGCTACCTCTCTACTTTTATATACATCTCCCCATCTTTCACTCTCCCTACTCCTCCCTTCTCTTCCCCCTTCACTTCTCTCCTCCATTTCCCTACTATTTTCCTCCCTTTTTCTTTTCAATTCCTCCATTACTTCGTTGCTCATCTGTTCCAATATTCTTTCATCCTCTTTCTTCCTTTCCCATTTCACCCTTTCTCTTTCTACTATACTCTCTATTACCTTCCCCTCTTCATATTTCTTAGCTGTCTCTGATAGTACCCTCCTCCTCCATATTTCCATTTCCTTTTCCTTTTCTTCTTCTTCCTTCTTCTTCTCCCTCAGCACTACTCTTGATACCCTATCTGCTGCTGCTTTTACCCTTTCAGCTTCTCTCTTTTGCTCCTCATTTCGTTCCCTTAATTTTTCCAATTCGTTCTTACCTTCTTTCCTTTTCCTCACTCTCTCTCTTTCCTCCCTCTCGAGTTGTTTGATCAATTCATTCTGCTCGTCCCTTAGTTTTGCTAATTTTTCCTCCAAAATCTCTTCCTTCTGCCATAGTAGCTCCTCTCCCCTCATTTCACTCTCTCTGGCACTATCCTCGTCTGTTCTCCTTACCGCCTCCCTTTCTTCTCCAGTTAGTGAGCCTCGTAATTTCAATAATATCTGTGCAGCTACCCACTCATCGTTTCCTATCTCTACAGTCTGCTCTTCTCCAATCCTTTCTTCCCCCATTGGTATCTTCCTATGAGCCACATATGGTGGAGGGCTGTATGCCGGGTTCGAGTATCCTTCAGCCGCCCTGAACTGTCCTTCTATTTCTCCTAATTCTCTTAAAGGGTACAACCCTCCTCCCTCTGTTTTCACTCCCGGTGTTATGGGTGTCTCATTGTTCCGTTCCTTTTTTATGTCGTTTGATTTATCAATCTTTTCTCCTCCCTGTCCTCCGTTCCCCGTATTCTTTGTGCTTTCGCACCCCTTTTCCTCATCCGTTCCTTCTTTCTTAATCTCCTTTTCTTCCGGTGTTTCCCCCATAGTGAACATTCCATTTGGTCCTGGTCGGGACCCCTGGAACATCCTCCATAAGTTAAACACCTCCACATGGTTTGCCAACTTCTTCCCCTTGTATGTATTGTGCAGATGGTTTAGTAGTGAATGTTGGGCATATGGATCGAAACTACCATTAGGCGGCCATGGTGTTAACATTTTGTTGTCCGTCCCCTGGGTCCACTCTATGCTGTACTTAATTAATTTCTCCCTATGTGGTGGCAGTGTGGTGCATATGTGTTGTAATGGGGTAGTGAGGGTGTTCCCCCACCCTCCCGACCCTCTCCCGTATGACATAGTGGCCCTCCCCTTGTTACCCTTCTCTTTACCAGCAGTTTACAATATACAACCTCGTATTGCTTACCTTGCCCCGCAAGTGTGGGGACTTACGACAATCCCTTGACAGATTATGCAATAATAATAAATATGATGTTATATTATATTCCTTCCCCTACGGCCCCCTGCGGCCGAAGCGCACGCAGCCCCCTGCGGCTGCGTACCCCTTACGACAATCTTATACAGTCGTCCTGTTTCTCCGTTCTCCTCCCCCTTTTACACTTGCCGTGGCCGGCGTTCTCCGTGCGCAGCCACGCCCCTTTCCCCTTCTCCTTTTCCGATCCTCTAGTCTATCCGTTATCTCCGTGTCTGCTCCCTTATCATCTTTCTCTTCCTCCCCACTCTCAACCCAAAGTTCCTTATGCACGCGATATCCTATTAAAACCCTATTGGTGACGTCACCGATTTCTTCGAGCTACTGGTATATTCTTGTTATATTCTTTAAGTTCAAAATACACTTGCAATCTACCCCGCTAACCCTACAGCTGTCTTCCTGTCTCTCCTGGAACAAGGTAATCTCATCAATAATATAACCGGACTGCGCACGCTGCGTCGCCTCGCGTGTGATACGCCCCTCAACAGGAGGGCTTAACCAGCCAATTATCTTCCGTTTTGAGCAACTATGTAACTAGCTACCGGCCACAGGGAAACGTCATCTACCTATCGAGTTTCTTGCTCGAACAATAGGAAACCTCATCTACTCATTGATCAATAAATGTCAAGTCGTAGGAAACCACACACACCCACCCTCACACGTAGTCGCAATTTAGGCCATCAGTGTCTTACGAGCGGCTGCACGTGATGTTTTCGTGCCCCGCCCCCCTCTTTCGCGTAACGTTAGCCGACTGTTCTCGCACTCGTTTCGCTACCATTCATTCCATTGGCAACACTCAGTTAAACCTTCGCCGCACATCTGTACAATACCTCCCTCCTCCCTTATTTACTTCCTCCCCCTCCCTCACAATTTCGCATTGCTTGTTGTGCGTGTCATGCTCACCAAGTTCTCTCGATGCAGGGCCGCTCGACTGCGTGCACCCCTCCAAGCGGCTCGCCACCTCCCCTCGTCTGGACCACGTCTGGACCATCGCCGACCGCGGGCGGGATACTTCTCAACCGGCTCCCGAGGGCCAATATCCGTATATCCCAGACGAGATTGAGTATGAGACACACACAAGGAGCAAGGTGACTCTGCTGTTTATTTAGACAAAACGGCAGGGATGGGTCAAGGAGCGTACGCGTTCGTCCTGACACACACACAATCGTGGGGCTCGCAGGCCCTTTTTACTGCATTATGACGCGCTACTTGCGTCACTTCAGAAAGTTAACAAAAAACCTATCGCCACTCTTAATTGGTTGCTCGAGTGGTAGGGTTAGTATAGTACACATATAGAGAATGATATTAGTGGACAAGGTGTAGTCAGGTGGTATATCTGGGTTGTCCCTACAATTAGATACATAAGAATTGTTACATGAAGACTCCTGAGGATTGGCTAGTATTACTGACGTCTGAGATAAGAGCCCCATGTTCTGATTGGTGCATCCGTGAGCTTCCCAGCCTGGGACCACCGTTGTTCCCAGCTCTCGGTGTACCTGTGTTTGCAACAATGTTTCAATATGGGTACGTGCAGACAATATGAGGATTTATTCATAGGTGGAAGGCTGACCGCTCCCACTGTAGCAGATGTCCATTGAGCCTTTCAAGTGTATCGGCCTGTGTCTCGTAGTGAGGGATCCAGACGCCTTTTCTCTCCTGGGTTTTGGCATCTCGTCAGGTTCGGCTTGGTCACGTGGGGAGGGACCGTGAAAGAGGCAGAATTCTGCACAATTAATATTGTTTTTTCTACTGCGCGTCTGGTTTAATTTGTCGGCGTGCCTTTATCGTTGAGGCGCGGAGTGCGAGGTTGCAACATCGTGCCTTTGATGATTTGTTCTTGGATGTGGGTTTGCAACATTGCGACCTTGGCTGGTTGCTCCACCGGGTTCTTTCTGCAGGATCAGCAACCTGACTCTTGCTTTGTTAATGTCCACGGGAGCTCTTGTTTGAGGCCTACTCGGGCCTGGTGCTTAAGTAGTCTGTTTGGTGTATAGGTGCTTTTAGGTTATAATAGCATATATTTCCATGACCAGTATCGTGTTTCCATTATACCTCTCATGGTGGTAACGGGTTTCAAGAGAAGCGTGAGCAAGCGTTATAGATGAGTTCATGATGCGTCTTGCGTTTCTGCGTTCTGAAAGCCTATGTAAAAATAATAAAGATGCACGTCCGTGAATATGCCTGTCGCCTACGTCAGAGCACTGAGTATGTTCTTCGTGTAGATTGGTGTGGAAATGTTAAGTGTGTGTATTTGTACAGATGTGCTTCCCGTTGTCTAGGTCGTCATGGCATCTCTAACGACGTGTGGTTTTTAGTCTAGCTGATCCGAGCCGCAGGTGTCGGCATGGCCAGTGCGGGCTGCTGGGCAGGCAGGTGGACACATCCGTATGTTCCTGTACCAGGGTACCTGGTCGTCTGGTAAATGGACAAACTCTTCTCGCGGCGGGTGTCTGGGCCGTGACCCTCTAGGCCAAGCGCGAGAGGTGAAGGACGGGAGCCTGGTCTTCCATTCTCCCACTTCAGTACTGTACACATTAAAAAAAGATGTCGGTTGAATGCAATGACACGTCCATTACTCTTAAACATAGATTACCAGCAAATCTAACAAATTCCTACTTAATATTCCTTAAACCTAAATGTAGTCACTGACCTGAAAAACTATGCACTATAGACACCAACAGGTATCTAAGTGTAGAAACGACAAGCCCCCAACAGTATTGAAAGTGCTTCAAAACATATCCTACAAAACTATAAAAGTAGCCTCAGTTAGAATACACCAACTGGTATCTAACTGCACACATAGTACTGCAGTATCACTTTCCAATAGTGAAAGACTTGAAATCCACTAACAGGAATGAAAGTGCTTCAAAACAAACCCTGCAAAACTGTAAAACTGTCAACAGTTAGAATATGCCAACTGGTATCGAACTGCACCCATAACCCTGCAATATTACTTTCCAATAGTGAAAAAGTTAAAATCTACTAACAGGAATCAAACTGCATCAAAGGATATTCTTAAACATTGCAAAACTATAAACCGTTAGAATACGCTGATTGGTATCTAACTACAGCCATACCACTAGCATTTTCGAAAAGCAGAACGCCAACACCGGTTTATAGTCAAAATCTCGAAAATTAAAATCTCGAAAAAAAAGCACGAATTAAAAATCTCAAAAAAAAAAATATCGAATTTATTTTTCAATGCGTTTTTTTTCAAAATGGGGGGTTCCCCCCTTTTTTTCATTTTTTTTATTTTAACCCTTTTTTTTACTTACCTGACCCCAAAAACACATATGCACAGTAATGTTGTTTGAAGCATATTACTTGTAATGTACTAATTATGAGGGTCTAAAAGTATATGAATATGTGAGATTGTGTGTAATGAGACATTGTGAAGTACCTTACCTAACATATTATGCTATGTTTATTCACAGAGAAAGAAGCAAAGATTTATCCTGCATTACCATATACAACAAAGTGAATCTGTGGTCGCAATGGTACATCTCTGAAAAGTATCATTTCCACTTCAATGCTATTGAGTCACTGTGTTCCAACACTGACTATAGAGTATGTATAATGACTATACAAATATAATTGTAATGCTTTCCAATGGCCAAACTCCATTTCTGTACACATATTATTAAAATGCTTATAGCCAGCGGCCAGATTCTTGGCTGCATGGTCGTATTATGCTATGGTGGTGCACCCAAGAGTTTAGGGACTGGCCACAACCACCACAATCAAAATGGACAAGGTGCTGAATCAAGGTAGAGGTTCCCAAAGTCTGTGATGGTTTATTTGAAGGTCCTCTTCACAACACCTTACCACAGAAAACACACTGAACTTCCTCAACCTCCTTCTTACTGGACAGTACACACCCAAACCACATCTTCATCACTGCTGGTCCCAGACATACTTAAAACGTGGAACCAGGGAGGGAAAAAGTAAACCATAAAAAAACAACACAAAAAGGACTCTGCCATTTACCATGGAAAACTTTTTTTTTAAAACAAGCTGAAAAAAACCACAAACTACAATTGACTGGACAAAGGAGAAACGTATAGGAACAAGAGCAAAAAAGGAATGGAAACATTTTGGATACTGCTCTTCAAATGTTCCTGGAGGCTCACAAGCAAGTTCACCCAGCAAGAGACAAACAGCAAAGAAAAGCAAAGAGAGGTGTCTCTGGGTGCGATAAATAGCCAAGGTTATATCAACAAGCCAATCAGATCATGAATTTCATACAAACGGCTATGCCCAGGCACATGACATGGTCACGCCTAAACCACAAACAATCAGCTTCCACAGCCCGCTTATGCACCTGTGCCTACTCATAGCCAAGTCAACGAGAATGATCAATCAGACTGCGCGGTTCATTAACGTGGCTAAACGCCTTGGTGCCTTCTGCGACAACCAATCGGATTGTGCACACTATATAGCTGTGTTAACAAGACAGCCCAATCAGGTGGCACAGTTCCGTAATGCGGCTATGCACATTTGCGTCTTCTGCCTCGACCAATCGGATTGCACACACTATATAGCTGTATTAACAAGAGGGTCCAATCAAGTGGCACGGTTCCTTAACGTGGATGTGTGCATTCACACCTAAAACATCGACCAATCAGATTTTGCAGGCTTCTTATGCGCTGACACATGACCCGTAACCGTGTCAATGAGAAGACCCAAGCAGGCGGTGTGGTTCATTAAAGTGGCTGCATGCATTCATGTATAAAACAAACAACCAATCAGATTTCACACTCTGCTTACCTGCCTACACATGTTGAGTAACTGTGCCTATGGGACGCTCCAATCAGGCACCGAAGTTCCTTAATGCAGCTGTGCACATTCGTGCCTAAATCACCGACCAATCAGATTTTGTGCACCGCTTACAAACCTACACAAAACCCGTAACCACGTCAATGAGAGGGGCCAATCAGTAGGTGCAATTTGTTAATGCGGCTAAGCACTCGCACGTGTAAACCATTGACCAATCAGATTTCATGCGCCGCTTATGTGCCAACTCATGATGTGTAACTGCATCAATGAGAGGGCCCAATCAGGCAGTGTGGTTCCTTAACAAATGATGCATGGCTGTGTCTAAAGCCTCAGACAATTATATGTCAAGTTCCGTAGGCATGGCTATGCTGATAAGCTAAGCGTGCTGCATATGGTGTTGACACATGACTCTAGCCGCACATATATACCGTGCTGCCTGATTGGTTGCTGGGCGTAGCTGCAAATATTCACCTCACCCAAAGACAACTCACAGCCACTCACAACCACACCCAAAGACTTACTGTTCCTCAATGATGTTTTGTCTGACCACTGTGAAGCTTGTGTGTGAAGTTTAAGAAGGTTTTGAGCACATTTTTTCCATCCTTCTTTGCCATCCTTTATCCAGGTATCTCTTTCCCTTGTCCTGTCATTTGTTCTTTTGTCAATTCATTATTTTAATTAGTTCTTTTTTTATGTATTTGTATTTTTAGTGGCATAGTCCTTTTTGTTGTGTCTTTTTTCATTTTATTACATTTTTCCCCAGTTCAGACATTGCACAATATGTCTGACCACAGCAGCATTGATGATGTCATCTGGGAGTCAAATCCATCCCCTGCCTGCAAATTATTATCCGGGATGAAAACCAAAGCAGAGAGCTGGAGATATTTTATAGTTGAGCAGCACCACTACCTAAAAGAGATAGAACAGGTACAGTACACGATCTTCAAGAAAAAGCTATGCCGTGGACCATCTAATGTACCTTCACAGAATTTAGGGACATCCGTCCTCATTCAACACTTAGTCTGATGAAGTTGATGAGGACTACCGAATGGCCGATGAAAAACACAAAATACAGGCACATAGGCTGAACTCCGTGCATCGTTGAACAGCTGCTGTGCCATCGCCGTTTTTGTGCAGACAATGCCACAATATGGTTATGGTGGGAGATGCCACGCTGGATGGCTAGGCACAGGCCATTTCAGAACACCAGGCCCACTGCCACTAGGACTATATTTTTGTACCCTTTGTTATATTTGTGAATCCTAACATTCTTCCCTGTCCTTCCCTCACCCCCAAAACGGCCCTTTTCAGGGCCTTCCTCTAAGTTATAAAAATAGACAAAATAAAACACAACTAAAAGATCACCAGTTCTTATATGATCGATTTTATGCAGTTTTGGTTGATGAAATGTATTCTACACAGTTTCCTCTTTGTTGCCGCAGGTATGGAGTGCATTGACTTTTATTTGTAGACGCAGCACCAACGGCCCCGGTGCAGTCTGAGTATAGCCACAATTAGGTGTGTCAGGTAGCAATTGCCAATTTCATAGTCGCGCATGCAACCTCCAGTCGTTGCTGGTGCCTCAAAGCTCACCATCTCATTAGATGATGCGGTAGCCTCCGTTATGCAATTATGTTACAACAAAATTATATTTACATATGTATATTGTGTGTATTTAGTAGTCCTTCTAAGTTGTATTTTCAGATATACACAGTGTGAACCATGGTGGGCGTAGGGTGTACTTGCATGAATAAATTCTGTACTGAAAGGGTTGTTGGGTAGGGGTCCCCACGTCTGGCTTTCAACAATACTCTGTGTTGTAAAGCAAACTTGACAAATACTCAAATGATAGTATCACTTAAATACATAGATCCTTATAGAACTATGTTAGGCAAACAGGTGTACAATTGTGGCATCATTCCCCCATCTTCACTCTGAATTTGTGCATTGAGATACCCTTTTTCATCCCCTTTGAGAAAATAAGCCAGAATTTCTGTGCATTTCAAAGCGCTTCTCAAACATGCAAATATAATGCTCTTTGAAATGTGCAGAATATAGTCACATTACTCTGCGACTATTTAAAATACGGTCATATGATCCGAAATGTTGCCACACTTGCATTTCTAACGTTCAAATCGCCATTTAGAAATATGCTCCCAACAACTACATGTATGCTGTGAGCCTGTTACACATTATTGTCAACAGTATGCTCCTGACATTACTGAATGCAAGATGGCTGGCTACCACATCATGTGCGCTTCTACTCAGACTCCTTGAAATGTGCAGGTCACCTTTGTGAATAAGAAGATATCTGCATTTATACAAAGGACACAAATGATAAAAGGGCGTCCTCTGCACTTTTTTCTTTTTTACAAATGTTTATGTCCCTGGTGTATTATTTCTTTAACCACCAGTAATACTGAATTCTAGGAAAGTAGCTTTGTATACTAGAACTCGGTATTACCAAAGAATAGAACCATCAAATACAAGTATCTATAACAGTTCCTTAAATGTTGGTTCAAAAGTGTCAAACCATTTGGGTTTTCAGCTCCAAATGGCTCGAAAATTTCGAGCCGAGACGAATCCCTATTGTTTTGAGCCAGTTTGCCCAACCCTAATCTTTAGTCAACTATAACATTATATAAATCAAATATTCTGATAATACATTATATGTATTGGAAGACGTACAAGACATTGGAAAGTAGGTCCTATTCCCACAGTTTGGTTAGAGTAAAATGAGATGTACATATGCCTTGTTTGTCAAACAAATTAACTGGAAGTGACTGGTGGTAGATCACACTGCAAGAGCTACAATGCCATACTGCTACCAACTGTATCAATGGTGATCTGATGTTGGGTCATCTAATTGCAGCCCTGTTGCAAAATAAATCCAGTGTTACATAATAAGCCAGTTGTGTTGTATATAATCGTTGTATTCCAATGTAACAAAGACATGTCAATTGTCTTTGATAGTGCACTGGGATTAAAGAAATATACGCCTTCCAAATTCTGACGTTAAGAACTTGATAACATGACTGTGAATTCGAGCATTTAGCAGGCCTTGTTACCTTAAGTCAAATTGTTGTTTACTTCACAGTGAGGGGCATTGCTTGAATTGATTGGCTATTCTCTGCTCTGTGCTGCTCAGGCAACACTTAGACCTTCTGATTGCTTGCTATTCAATTTGAAGTATTTTAAAAAGATGGTGAAGCAGAAAATGGCACTTTTCATTATGTATGTATGACTAACCCTTTTCATGAAAAAAGAAAAAAAGCTCCAAGATCCCATTCCCCGTTACAGGGCTTAACCGTTCCTTTCCTTCGTAAATACCTTTGGTTTGTACATGCTATTTCGCTCCAGTTAAGCTTTGAATGAAAATGTTCAAGCTGTGTTCCAACAGAGTGTTTTCCATAATTCGCCATTTCCAAAATGTTTTATTAGAGATGTCCACCTGTGCCTGATAGTGCTCCTCCATCAGGTGATAGTTTTCAGGCTCACTTGATCCCGTTTAGCTCATCATTAGACGTTGAAACGCTCCCGTGAAACATCCATTATGTGTTGGTGTGCGGATTATTACCTTTTTTGGCAGTCTCCCTTCCTAAACATCAAATACAAAATGCCAGTTACGACATAAACATTGTACGAGTGCAATGTTACACTAGGACTAGAGCATAGTTTGCCCTGCTGCAAAAATGAATTGAACATATTTGTGCAGTATTACTCAAATGTTGCACTTGTAAAAATACAAATAGAACTATGGTAACAATGGGCCTCATCATGAGTTGGGTGATAAGCAGGTGCTATTTCTGCCAAGCGGGAATAGCGTTACGGCCGGGACCCATGGCGAAAATAGTACTGTATCACAAGTGTTCCCAACTCTTCGTTTTTGCTTTGTCACCCGAGTGGGACGGGTATGCCCACACGTGGGTCCCGTGCCTGCTGGGCCTAGAGACCCAAGCTACTTTTCACTGATGAGGCCCAACAAGGCTGAAACATGTTTGGGGATGCTTGTGGTCTCGTGCAGAAGGGATGTGACCTAGCAGTTCGGGCTGGACTGCCCCTTTTGGGATGGGGCTAAGCCTGATTTGCATATGGTCTTTCCCCTTCTGTAATGGCTTGGCAGGCAAAGAACGATGGTCTGGAGGATTGCCCAGAGCAATGCCAGTGGTTAGGATTCATTCTAAACCTTCCAGGCATCACCTCTCTGTTTTTGCTGTATCACAAGTGTGCAAGCACCCACACTTGGTCCCGGTGGTAACGTTAATTGAGTCCGATGTAAACAGTGCCGGTAGGCAGGCTACTGGCCACATATCCAGTGCATTTAGCACTGCCGCCCTCGGCGCAATAAAAAGTACTGTCGAGAAACGCATCACTGACAGAATGGGAAGCACTGCAGTGGCCATTTTGGAACTCCCAATCCATTACTAATCAGAGTACTTGGCAGCCATCCACACTTCCCAAGTACCATAAAATGTCCCAGGAGAGGGTCAGGGTCAAGTCAGCCCAAGAACTGCTGAAAAAGCCAAAATGTACAGAGGCTGAGCTGGTTGTGCTGGTCGATGAGGTTATGGCCCACCATGATGAGCTTTACGGTGCAAGCAGAGCAAAACCTGCACCCAGCATTGCACCCAAATCTGGCAGAGGGTAAGCTAGAAGGTAACTGCAGTCGGGCACGTCCTCCGGGATGGGGAAGTCTGCAGGAAGAGATGGAATGACCTGCGTGTCCGGGCCCGTTTACTTCTGTCCCAGCACAGGCAGACACCATGGACACAGGGTGAGGCCTACCGGCGTCACTAGCACTCACGTTGTGGGAGGAGAAGTGCAGCTCAGTGGTCTACATAGACGGAATCAAAGGCATCCGAGGTGCAGTGGCAGGTGCTGGCAGCCAGGAGGCAGAAGGTGAGTCATCCACCCCCAACATGTGCATACAACAAGGTTAGGCCGAATTGCAGGTAGTACCCTGTGGGAACACCTCATACAATTAGGACTACAGGTGTAAGCAAAAACCAACCTTTGGTATGAGTCTGTACCTCACACTTTTTGGTAGCGAGTTGAGCAGCCAGGCTTATCCCAAGAGGGAATGTGAGCAGTAGTTGAAGTTACACAGAAGTATCACAATCTCAGTGGTTCAAGTAGACACTTACACTCAAGGTTTCTTGGTAAACAATACATTTATTTACACAATCATTCAGAAAACATTCATTAGTAGAAATCAACTTAATATGAAACACCAATACACTACAGTAACAAACTCTAAATTGTAGGGACAATCTGTGCTCCCATGAAAATGGCACTTCAATTACTTTCAATGGGAATAGAAAGATATGAGTATGTACAATGGATTAGAAAACACTTATGTTAGGCAATGCAAAGGTTCAGATGTAAACGAGGGGGAGTGACCCCTGACGGGCCCATAGAATCAGAGCTCGCTCTCGAATACTTTAAGACAAGATAGCTGCACCTCGAGGTGGATGGGGGTGCAGGTTTCTTAATCCAACACCAATCAATAAGGACAACTCAATGGTTTGGCAAAGGGGCATCCGTTTAATGACAAGTACAAAAAACGGGGAAACATGGAGATCAACAATGGTGCAATGGCCGTCTCGCTTCAACTCCCAAGAACTTCATTCAAACAGTAACAGTTATACCCATAGTTCGTCATCAATGACGTGTAACACTCAAAAGTTTGTCATGCAATTCTAATGGTTGGAAAAGGTAATTTAAGTATAGGTGCTAAATCTGTATATGGTAACTGAGTGTGATTATTGGATAACTCTTATCGGGTGGGCGTCTACGCCCTTCCCTCTAACATTACTCATGCAAACGTCACTAAAAGTACGACGTCTCATTGGTTCTACTAGCTATAGGACCCTAAATTATTTGGTCCAATGTGATTTAGTTGACTATATCTCTAAGCATAAATCTCAACTTTAATTAGCAGCATGCAGAATGGACACCAAGATACAGGATGCCCCAAGATTCACCCAGCCTCCCTTCCATCAATCAGTACTCGAATGGCTATGTGTCAATTGGTTGGCTGAGGTTGGCCTCAAAACTGTAGCTTCTTGTCAGGAAAAGTTATGGTATCTTCTGCTTTGGGTGACATCAGAAGTTGGCACCTCTTCACGCTTGGCTGGTCACGTGTTAGTACACCTTGAATCGGCTTTGTTTTCCTTCTGTTTGTGCATTTAATTCTCATTTTTGGCCGCCACCTACCTGAGCCCCCTTATCTCAACCTTCACGGGGCAGGCTGCTCTGCTCTTAAGTTTTGATTCTCCAAAATCACTGCCCGCCTCCCTCTCTTGGTTTGACCTCGATTTCCCAGGCACGGCCTGCTTCTTGCTGAGTTTCGATTCAGCCCTCTCTTCTTGCTTTTTGCTGGCATGTGAATTCTGGCCTGTTTGACCCTTAGCAAGCTGGGTTATTTCTGCTTTTGTATAAAGTGGATTCGAACTTATATAATGGGCTTCGTTGAGATAGATATATAGTTGGCGCTTGCCGCTCTATTCTTCTACTAAGCATAGCAAGCCACACTGTTTTCTTAGCTTCTTGTGTTACAAGCATATGTACAGGCGTTAGCTGGTTGAATATTTTCATCCTGCATTACAGTTTAAATTTCCATCTGGTTCAACTTCGCCTCTCCTTCTAAGTTCATTACATCCTTATTCATAACATTTCGTCTTTGTGTGTCATCTTTTGGTTGTCGTTTCGTTCATCTGCACGTCTGTCCGGGCCCTTGTGACGTCACCATTTCCCTTCCATTAAGGCCTTTTGAGTTGCTTCTGGGACAGTGTTTAAGCAATCTTCATTTCTTGTTAGTTGCTGGTATGGTTGCTCAATGGATACCTTACTGCCCATGGTTATCTGGTTATTGGCACTTCAATAGGTATTGCTCTTCCGATTGGCACTGGGCAGAGACCTAGTGCGGCTCTCTGCTGGTTCATTTGCTCATCATACGTCACATATCTTGGTATGCATGTTCCTGGTACTTCAAAATGGGTGACTGGAGTGCAGGCCATATTTTGGGACCTCCTCTACACTCCCCCCCCTCTGGTTGGTTCATCAACCACTTCCGCTTCCTCCTTGGGATTCGTCTTACTTGGTTCTTCTGTATTCATCTCTTCTTCATCTTCTGGGTTTGTACATGATGGTTTGAAGGAATGTCTCTTTGGCGTCCATATTTTTATCACTCTTTTCAGACTTCCTGTTGTCTTTACATGCTAGTCTTTATTCCACGTCATTAGTTGACATTGTCCATTCGGGCTACAATAGATCCATTTTCCTTCATAATTTCAGCGTTTCCTGGGATACAGAAACTGTGTTCCTTCTGGCGCATACTCGCTGGCATTCACAAAGTCTCTTATTTAATCATCAGTTAGGTCTCTGGGCTTCCATCCTGGTTTAACATCAATCATGATCTTCATCCCTATGGCCTTCTTCGCAGTCTTCTGGCATTGCGAGATTATTACCTTGATGACACAAAATGATAATAAAATCACCACTAGCAGGGCTCCCAGGAACTTGAATGCGTCTGTCATCCATTGTGGGACCAATGAAAACAGTGATCCAAGCCAGCTATCATCATCAGCTTTGTCAGCTTCATTGATCATCTGGTTCTGTAGTTTTGTTAGCGTACCTATGGCCTCTGTCAAAGTTCCATTTTCCTTGTCGTGAGATGGAATGAATGTGCAACATGATTCTACGATTTTTGCCAAACTCCTCCATCCATATCTGTGATCATGTCAAGTACATATCTGTTCTGGAGAGTCATCAGTCGGATTGCTCTTAACTCTTCTTTAATCACATTGAATCCTTTTATGGTCGTGTTGATGGTCTGCAATAACTCCCATCTGGTTATCTGCAACCATTTAGTGTTTGCTCCAACCTGGAATCTTGGCATAATGACTGTTGTGAACACTGATAAGGTGAGGCTGAACAGCCTGTGTTCATATGGGATGGCATGAAATGCTTCTTCTGATTTGGCAGAGAAGTAATTCTCACTCTTCATTCGGGATACCAGCTCCACAGATCTCCTTTCCCTCAGGTGAGCATCTGCTTTCGGGAAATTGTCAATGTTCAGGTCACTCTTTGGGATCACTAGTGCTGGAACGTGGACGTTCACTATTGCGCATATGCCTCCCCAGTTCTTTGGCAGTCTGATGTATGCTTTGGATCCACACGCCCACTAATGATCCATAATTACTGCAGTCCCATGCGTCATTCCTGGAGCTCAAAAATCTGTCTGCAGTTCTGATTCTCTCCCATCTTCCTCGTGCCATTGTTCCTGAAGCACAACTTTGGGCTTTCTAGTGACACTATCTGCAGGGGTCCTCCTCTGTCTTCGACCCATGTCAGTAATTTTGGGAGTTCCGGCCATGGAGGTTTGCACAACCTCTGTCAGTTTTCTATTGCTTCCTTGCAGGCTCCAAGGACCATCCATGCTAGGCAGAGCACTACTCCTTCTTCCCATCCGTTTGGAGAAAGCACTGTTCCCAAATCTGCATTTGGCCTCTGTTTTTCCAAATTTGAGCCTCTCCTGGAGTTTTTCCTTGGACATTCAGTCTTGCATTTATTTCCCATCTTATTCCTGCTCCTTTAACTTCAGTTTTCTCGTACCTGATCACGTGATTCCTAGTATGAACTCTATTTCTTGTCTTAATGTCTTGAACATGATTATCTTCATCGGGTAATCTGTCTCGGTTGCCCATATCAATGAGGCATCCATCCCCATGAAATGGCCTGCTTTATGGTAGAAGTGCCAAAGGAAGCACTCTCCTTCCGAACTTTGTCTTCCAACTTCTTTCATGTGCTGGTCCCAAATGTTGTTCCCTAGATGTGCTGTGCTGTCCAGGTAATCGTTCAGTTCATTGTTATCTTCATGTAGGCTTCTTTTGATTCTTAATGTCTTCCTGTAGTTTGCTATAACTACATCCCTAAATGCATCGGTATGGCTTTTGTCTTGCTGAAGGACTCTCAGGTATTCTGGTCCATGGTGCAGGCTTCTTCATCTGCGCCATTTGAGTGGACAGGAGTCTGACAGTTCTCTCCTGGTCCTCGTGCATTTTTCCTTTGCTACGTGCAAGTGCCCATGCCAACCAGCCTAGAACTGGTCCGGTATATGGTTGTATTGTAGGCCTGGTACTTGTCCCTTATGTTGGAATATGCGTGCTGGGTAATACAGTTCCTGTTGTTGTTTTCTTCAGTTCCTCTTGTTGTTTTCTCACTCTGCTCAGGTGTGGTAATAGAAGGTCTACTAACATTTGTGTCCTTGCAGAGAGTCTTTCTGCGGCCACTTCTGTTTTCTTTAGGGCTTCTGACAGGACTGCTTCTGTTGGCTCTCTTCTTAATTCTTCTCATTTTTTCTCCCTATCTCCTGTGAATATTC